>NC_138902.1:44776791-45081791 GCF_965194825.1 Balaenoptera physalus | reverse complement strand
TTCCTAAAAACAGACTTCATGATAATTATGAATCCATTAACAATTTTAAATAAAAGACATGCTTAACTTGTTTAATAAGTAGTGATAAAGATAAGCCAAGCCATATAATTTTGCTTCACTTTCTATTTCCTTTACCCAGTTATTACATAGTCTTGTAATCCTTGTGGGTAAACACAAATGAGATGATATTAACAAAACATGTAAATTGAAGTAAAAGAGAATCTAAAATGCCTAAATATTTCAACAATAAATTGCACTTTCAATAACCTGAAACTCCAAGTATCAGAAAGCAGAAAGAACTACCATACAACTGTAAAAGTCAAATATTTATACAGGTGCCTTAAAAGCCACTGTTGGGTCCACACCATCATCATTGAAATTTACTATCTGTTAGGTAGTTTCAAATTCCAATAACTGGCTTGGAGCATGAAGTTTATGACAACACCTAATACATCTGGACTGACTGTGAACGAGTGATGCTTCTCATAACTATCATCAGGCCAGCAACACGCAGCCAGGCTACAGCATGACAGGACCTCAGCACAGGTGCCTTTTCTCATTTCAAGAGGAAAACCTAAACTGACACCTTCATGGATAATATAATAATTGTTCCATAAATGTATAATGTCACTTGTGACTTTCTTATAATTGCTCTTTAATACCATTCAGAAACAATATTCTTAGGATAAAAGTAACTGAGAACATAAAGTATGAAACTATTTCAGCTTCAAATTGAGAAAAGGGGGAATGTTTAATAGGAGAAGCACGAGAGCCTCCCATCAAGCCTCTTAGATAGCCTCAACCACCAGAGGGCAGACAGCAGAAACAAGAAAAACTATAATCCTGCAGCCTGTGGAACAAAAACCACATTTACAGAAAGACAGACAAGATGAAAAGTCAGAGGGCTATATACCAGATGAAGGAACAAGTTAAAACCCCAGAAAAACAACTAAATGAAGTGGAGATAGGCAACCTTCCAGAAAAATAATTCAGAATAATGACAGTGAAGATGATCCAGGACCTCGGAATAAGAATGGAGGCAAAGATTGAGAAGATGCAAGAAATGATTAACAAAGACCTGGAAGAATTAAAGAACAAACAAACAGAGATGAACAATACAATAACTGAAATGAAAACTACACTAGAAGGAATCAATAGCAGAATAACTGAGGCAGAAGAACGGATAAGTGACCTGGAAGACAGAATGGTGGAATTCACTGCTGCAGAACAGAATAAAGAAAAAAGAATGAAAAGAAATGAAGACAGCCTAAGAGACCTCTGGGACAACATTAAACGCAACAACATTCGCATCATAGGGTCCCAGAAGGAGAAGAGAGAGAGAAAGGACCAGAGAAAATATTTGAAGAGATTATAGTCGAAAACTTCCCTAACATGGGAAAGGAAATAGCCACCCAAGTCCAGGAAGCGCACCAAGTCCCATACAGGATAAACCCAAGGAGAAACACGCCGAGACACATAGTAATCAAATTGGCAAAAATTAAAGACAAAGAAAAATTATTGAAAGCAGCAAGGGAAAAACGACAAATAACATACAAGGGAACTCCCATAAGGTTAAAAGCTGATTTCTCAGCAGAAACTCTACAAGCCAGAAGGGAGTGGCATGATATACTTAAAGTGATGAAAGGGAAGAACCTACAACCAAGATTACTCTACCCAGCAAGGATCTCATTCAGATTTGATGGGGAAATCAAAAGCTTTACAGACAAGCAAAAGCTAAGAGAATTCAGCACCACCAAACCAGCTCTACCACAAATCCTAAAGGAACTTCTCTAAGTAGGAAACACAAGACAAGAAAAGCACCAACGAAAACAAACCCAAAACAATTATGAAAATGGTCATAGGAAGACACATATTGATAATTACCTTAAACGTGAATGGATTAAATGCTCCAACTAAAAGACACAGGCTTGCTGAATGGATACAAAAACAAGAACCATATATATGCTGTCTACAAGAGACCCACTTCAGACCTAGGGACACATACAGACTGAAAGTGAGTGGATGGAAAAAGATATTCCAAGCAAATGGAAATCAAAAGAAAGCTGGTGTAGCTATACTCATATCAGATAAAATAGACTTTAAAATAAAGGATGTTACAAGAGACAAGGAAGGACACTACATAATGATCAAGAGATCAATCCAAGAGGAAGATATAACAATTATAAATATATATGCACCCAACATAGGAGCACCTCAATACATAAGGCAACTGCTAACAGCTATAAAAGAGGAAATTGATGGTAACACAATAATAGTGGGGGACTTTAACACCTCACTTACACCAATGGACAGATCATCCAAAATGAAAATAAATAAGGAAACAGAAACTTTAAATGACATGATAGACCAGATAGATTTAATTGATATTTATAAGACATTCCATCCAAAAACAGCAGATTACACTTTCTTCTCAAGTGCACAGGGAACATTCTCCAGGATAGATCACATCTTGGGTCACAAATCAAGCCTCTGTAAATTTAAGAAAACTGAAATCATATCAAGCATCTTTTCTGACCACAACGCTATGAGATTACAAATGAATTACAGGGAAAAAAACGTAAAAAACACAAACACATGGAGGCTAAACAATACGTTACGAAATAACCAAGAGATCGCTGAAGAAATCAAAGAGGAAATCAAAAAATACCTACAGACAAATGACAATGAAAACACAACGATCCAAAACCTATGGGATGCAGCAAAAGCAGTTCTAAGAGGGAAGTTCATAGCTATACAAGCCTACCTAAACAAACAAGAAAAATCTCAAGTAAACAAATCTAACCTTACACCTGAAGGAACTAGAGAAAGAAGAACAAACAATACCCAGAGTTAGCAGAAGGAAAGAAATCATAAAGATCAGAGCAGAAATAAATGAAATAGAAACAAAGAAAACAATAGCAAAGATCGATAAAACTAAAAGCTGGTTCTTTGAGAAGATAAACAAAATTGATAAGCCATTAGCCAGACTCATCAAGAAAAAGAGGGAGAGAACTCAAATCAATAAAATTAGAAATGAAAAAGGAGAAGTTACAGCAGACACCGCAGAAATACAAAGCATCCTAAGAGACTACTACAAGCAACTCTATGCCAATAAAATGGACAACCTGCAAGAAATGGACAAATTCTTAGAAAGGTATAACCTTCCAAGACTGAACCAGGAAGAAACAGAAAATATGAACAGACCAATCACAAGTAATGAAATTGAAACTGTGATTAAAAATCTTCCAAAACACAAAAGTCCAGGACCAGATGGCCTCACAGGTGAATTCTATCAAACATTTAGAGAAGAGCTAACACCCATCCTTCTCAAACTCTTCCAAAAAATTGCACAGGAAGGAACACTCCCAAACTCATTCTATGAGGCCACCATCACCCTGATACCAAAACCAGACAAAGATACTACAAATAAAGAAAATTACAGACCAATATCACTGATGAATATAGATGCAAAAATCCTCAACAAAATACTACCAAACAAAATCCAACAACACATTAAACGGATCATACACCACGATCAAGTGGGATTTATCCCAGGGATGCGAGGATTCTTCAATATATGCAAATCAATCAATGTGATACACCATATTAACAAATTGAAGAATAAAAACCATATTATCATCTCAATAGATGCAGAAAAAGGTTTTGACAAAATTCAACACCCATTTATGATAAAAACTCTCCAGAAAGTGGGCATAGAGGGAACCTACCTCAACATAATAAAGGCCATATACGACAAAACCACAGCAAACATCATTCTCAACGGTGAAAAACTGAAAGCATTTCCTCTAAGATCAGGAACGAAACAAGGATGTCCACTCTCACCACTATTATTCAACATAGTTCTGGAAGTCCTAGCCACGGCAATCAGAGAAGAAAAAGAAATAAAAGGAATACAAATTGGAAAAGAAGAAGTAAAACTGTCACTGTTTGCGGATGACATGATACTATACATAGAGAATCCTAAAACTGCCACCAGAAAACTGCTAGAGCTAATTAATGAATATGGTAAAGTTGCAGGATACAAAATTAATGCACAGAAATCTCTTGCATTCCTATACACTAATGATGAAAAATCTGAAAGAGAAATTATGGAAACACTCCCATTTACCATTGCAACAAAAAGAATAAAATACCTAGGAATAAACCTACCTAGGGAGACAAAAGACCTGTATGCAGAAAACTATAAGACACTGATGAAAGAAATTAAAGATGATACCAACAGATGGAGAGATATACCATCTTCTTGGATTGGAAGAATCAACATTGTGAAAATGAGTATACTACCCAAAGCAATCTACAGATTCAATGCAATCCCTATCAAATTACCAATGGCATTTTTTACGGAGCTAGAACAAATCATCTTAAAATTTGTATGGAGACAAAAAGACCCCGAATAGCCAAAGCAGTCTTGAGGCAAAAAAATGGAGCTGGAGGAATCAGACTCCCTGACTTCAGACTATACTACAAAGCTACAGTAATCAAGACAATATGGTACTGGCACAAAAACAGAAACATAGATCAATGGAACAAGATAGAAAGCCCAGAGATTAACCCACGCACCTATGGTCAACTAATCTATGACAAAGGAGGCAAAGATATACAATGGAGAAAAGACAGTCTCTTCAATAAGTGGTGCTGGGAAAACTGGACAGCTACATGTAAAAGAATGAAATTAGAATACTCCCTAACACCATACACAAAAATAAACTCAAAATGGATTAGAGACCTAAATATAAGACTGGACACTATAAAACTCTTAGAGGAAAACATAGGAAGAACACTCTTTGACATAAATCACAGCAAGATCTTTTTTGATCCACCTCCTAGAGTAATGGAAATAAAAACAAAAATAAACAAGTGGGACCTAATGAAACTTCAAAGCTTTTGCACAGCAAAGGAAACCATAAACAAGACGAAAAGACAACCCTCAGAATGGGAGAAAATATTTGCAAATGAATCAACGGACAAAGGATTAATCTCCAAAATATATAAACAGCTCATTCAGCTCAATATCAAAGAAAGAAACACCCCAATCCAAAAATGGGCAGAAGACCTAAATAGACATTTCTCCAAAGAAGACATACAGACGGCCACGAAGCACATGAAAAGCTGCTCAACATCACTAATTATTAGAGAAATGCAAATCAAAACTACAATGAGGTATCACCTCACTCCTGTTAGAATGGGCATCATCAGAAAATCTACAAACAACAAATGCTGGAGAGGGTGTGGAGAAAAGGGAACCCTCTTGCACTGTTGGTGGGAATGTAAATTGATACAGCCACTATGGAGAACAATATGGAGGTTCCTTAAAAAACTAAGTATAGAATTACCATATGACCCAGCAATCCCACTACTGGGCATATACCCAGAGAAAACCGTAATTCAAAAAGACACATGCACCCGAATGTTCATTGCAGCACTATATACAATAGCCAGGTCATGGAAGCAACCTAAATGCCCATCAACAGACGAATGGATAAAGAAGATGTGGTACATATATACAATGGAATATTACTCAGCCATAAAAAGGAACGAAATTGAGTCATTTGTTGAGACGTGGATGGATCTAGAGACTGTCATACAGAGTGAAGTAAGTCAGAAAGAGAAAAACAAATATCATATATTAATGCATGTATGTGGAACCTAGACAAATGGTACAGATGAGCCGGTTTGCAGGGCAGAAGTTGAGACACAGATGTAGAGAATGGGCATATGGACACCAAGGGGGGAAAACTGCGGTGAGGTGGGGATGGTGGTGTGCTGAATTGGGCGATTGGGATTGACATGTATACACTGATATGTATAAAATTGATGCCTAATAAGAACCTGCAGTATAAAAAAACAAACAAAACAACTAATACTAAACTTTCATTGGGTTATTTGTATGGAAATATGTTAATATAAATGTTTCAGACATTACATGAAATTCCTAAAAATCTTTTATTTGTATTTGTATGGAAATATGTATGGAAATATGTTAATATAAATGTTTCAGACATTACATGAAATTTCTAAAAATCTTATATTTGTATTTGTATGGAAATATGTATGGAAATATGTTAATATAAATGTTTCAGACATTACATGAAATTGCTAAAAATCTTATATGTTCTGGTATAATGTCATAAGTAATAATCCTAGTTATTACTTTAAAATGTATATCTCAGAAATAACTAATTTTCTTGTCAACTGCATTATTATGAACTTTCATCAAATCTTTTACCGTGGTCATTTTTAAGTCCTTTGTCATTTACAGACAGTTCTGGGTGTACTCTGATGATTTTGCAAATATGTTCCTATAAAAGGGTTTCATCTTCAAGAAATTCATGGAAAAGACTCTGACAAGTACAGGTTTCTGGTAACTGACTGTACTGCTGAACTGAATGAATAAGCATCTTCAGAACTCTGATGAAAAACTGATGAACTCATAAAAGTGCTAACAAAAGATCAAGATGAAAAAAAAACAATTAATTACATGGGACTGAGTGAACTGATGAGGATGAGTATAATTTTTGTGACTTTCTGTCTGAATTTAAAAAAAAAAAAAAAATCCCACAAGGACTCAGAGGCAAAGAATATACAAATCAATTTTCACTGCAAAGTAAAGGAGCTGTTACAGTGGAGGATTACTGGACTGAATGTCAATATTATGACATAGTATGAGTGTGTTTCATGTTTGGTAATTGCAATCATTGTTGCTTTTGTTGTGGTCATCCATGTACAATGCTTGGTGTCAGTCTATTTATCTCTTGTAAAAATAAAATACAGTGTGTGTGTGTGAAAAATAAATAAATAAATTAATTAATTAATTAATGCACAGAAATCTCTTGCATTCTTATACACTAATGATGAAAAATCTGAAAGAGAAATTATGGAAACACTCCCATTTACCATTGCAACACAAAGAATAAAATACCTAGGAATAAACCTACCTAGGGAGACAAAAGACCTGTATGCAGAAAACTATAAGACACTGATGAAAGAAATTAAAGATGATACCAACAGATGGAGAGATATACCATGTTCTTGGATTGGAAAAATCAGTATTGTGAAAATGACTATACTACCCAAAGCAATCTACAGATTCAATGCAATCCCTATCAAATTACCAATGGCATTTTTTAAGGAACTAGGACAAATCATCTTAAGATTTGTATGGACACACAAAAGACCCCAAATAGCCAAAGCAGTCTTGAGGGAAAGAAACGGAGCTGGAGGAATCAGACTCCCTGACTTCAAACTATACTACAAAGCTACAGTAATCAGGACAATATGGTACTGGCACAAAAACAGAAACATAGATCAATGGAACAAGATAGAAAGCACAGAGATAAAACCCACACACCTATGGTCAACTAATCTATGACAAAGGAGGCAAAGATATACAAAGAAGAAAACACAGTCTCTTCAATAAGTGGTGCTGGGAAAACTGGACAGCTACATGTAAAAGGATTAAATTAGAACACTCCCTAACACCATACACAAAAATAAACTCAAAATGGATTCGAGACCTAAATGTAAGACCAGACACTATAAAACTCTTAGAGGAAAACATAGGAAGAACACTCTTTGACATAAATCACAGCAAGATCTTTTTTGATCCACCTCCTAGAGTAATGGAAATAAAAACAAAAATAAACAAATGGGACCTAATGAAACTTCAAAGCTTTTGCACAGCAAAGGAAACCATAAACAAGATGCAAAGACAACCCTCAGAATGGGAGAAAATATTTGCAAACGAAGCAACTGACAAAGGATTAATCTCCAAAATATATAAACAGCTCGTTCAGCTCAATATTACAGAAACAAACAACCCAATCCAAAAATGGGCAGAAGACCTAAATAGACATTTCTCCAAAGAAGACATACAGATGGCCAAGAAGCACATGAAAAGCTGCTAAACATCACTAATTATTAGAGAAATGCAAATCAAAACTACAGTGAGGTTTCACCTCACACCAGTTAGAATGGCCATCATCAGAAAATCTACAAACAACAAATGCTGGAGAGGGTGTGGAAAAAAGGGAACCCTCCTGCACTGTTGGTGGGAATGTAAATTGATACAGCCACTATGGAGAACGGTATGGAGGTTCCTTAAAAAACTAAAAATAGAATTACCATATGATCCAGCAATCCCACTACTGGGTGTATACCCAGAGAAAATGATAATTCAAAAAGAGTCATGTACCACAATGTTCATTGCAGCACTATTTACAATAGCCAGGTCATGGAACCAACCTAAATGCCCATCGACAGACAAATGAATAAAGAAGTTGTGGTACATATATACAGTGGAATATTACTCAGGCATAAAAAGAAACGAAATTGAGTCATTTGTTGAGACGTGAATGGATCTAGAGACTGTCATACAGAGTGAAGTAAGTCAGAAAGAGAAAAACAAATATCGTATATTAACATATGTATGTGGAACGTAGAGAAATGGTACGGATGAGCAGGTTTGCAGGGCAGAAGTTGAGACACAGATGTAGAGAACAGACATATGGACACCAAGGGGGGGAAACTGTGGTGGGGTGGGGATGGTGGTGTGCTGAATTGGGCGATTGGGATTGACATGTATACACTGATGTGTATAAAACTGATGACTAATAAGAACCTGCAGTATAAAAAAACAAACAAAACAACTAATACTAAACTTTCATTGGGTTATTTGTATGGAAATACGTTAATGTAACTGTTTCAGACATTACATGAAATTTCTAAAAATCTTATATGTTCTGGTATAATGTTATAAGTCATAATTCTAGTTATTACTTTAAAATGTATATCTCAGAAATAACTAAATTTCCTTGTCAATTGCATTATTATGAACTTCCATCAAATCTTTAACCGTGGTCATTTTTAAGTCTTTTGTCATTTACAGACAGTTCTGGGTGTACTCTGATGCTTTTGCAAATATGTTCCTATAAAAGGGTTTCATCTTCAAGGAATTCATGGAAAAGACTCTGACAAGTACAGGTTTCTGGTAACTGACTGTACTGCTGAACTGAATGAATGAGCATTTTCAGAACGCTAATGAAAAACTGATGAACTCATAAAAGTGCTAACAAAAGATCAAGATGAAAAAATAAAATTAATTACATGGGACTGAAAAAAAAAATGGGAGAAGCACCTAAAAAGGTTATAAACCCCTAAGGCCACATTCCATAAAAAGGTGGAAAGAAATTTCAGAAATGATAAACATCCAAAATTTGGAATTATCCCTAATGGTATACTATTTAAATTTATAAATAGGAATACCTCCTTAATAGTTTACCAATTTACAGTTAGGAATATCTCCTATTATTCTTCTCATAATTCTAACTATAAGAAATTTTCCTTTTCAGGGTAAAAGAAAGATGGAAAAGAGAAACAACATTTGTGAACATTCAGATAAACTTCAGTTCCTGAACCCCTTAGCTGATGATATTGTTATGTTTCTCCTCTTCACTTCTAAGCAAGAATAAAAATTATCTTGAAAACTACAAGAAACCACGCTAAGCTCAAGTCAGCGTTCCTCAATAACCAAGGTTCGGTTCCACTGTTCATTTTACCACTTCTTACTTCAACACAGCATCTGCCTTTTCAAGATCTGAGAGTCAGTTCAAGTTTTCAGGTGAAGATAAACACTAAGCAGTAAACTCCCAAACAAGCGTCTCTAAACTCTGGGGGCCAAACTCAGTTACACCCACCACCAGGGCCCAGCGAGGAAGGGTGCGCGGGACCCCCTCAGGCCCAGGGCCTCAGGCCCAGGGCCTCCGGCCCGACCATGGCGCGCCTCGTCAAGAACGTGCAGGCAAGGCTGGGAGCCAAGGACGGCCAGAGAGATGCCACAGGTGGCCTGGACGGCTGGCTGGCCCCGCCTGGCACTTAGGCCTCCTCCTCCGGGCGGCCCAGAGCCTGGCCCCGCCTCCCAGGCCGAATGGACCCTCCAGCCTCAAGCTGGAAAACTTCAGGCGGAGGCGAGCTCACAGCAGGGCTCAGGGGGCCCCGCTGGGTCCGTGAACTGCACACTGTGACCGCCCAGGGCGTCAATTCCACCCTTCCCTCTGCGCCCAGAGTGTCTAAAGGTCCCGGGGCCGTCGCAGAGCGGGTGGCCAAGAGGGCTCTGGAAGGGGCGGCTGCAACCGGCCCCCTCCAGGGCTCCTGGCCTGCTGACGCAGCCCCGGCTTGGGCAGACGGTCCCGCGCCTCCTTCCCGGGACCCCTCCCGGTCCCCCGCGCCTCGGGCGCCGCCGCTCGGCCAGGTCTCCCGGACAACAGCCGCCGCCGCGCTTCCGAGGCGGGTCCCCGCGCCCACCCGCGGCCCGGCAGCCCACCTGTCCCGGGGGTCGATCCAGCTGGTCCTCCGGGTGTTGTGGTCGATGTACAAGACTTTGCGTCGTAGTCCCCGACCTCCTCCCAGCCCCGGGGTAGCGGCAGCTGCCCGCTCCCGGCCCTCCTAAGCATGGTCGGCGGCCTCGCCGGCGAGCGGCGCCTCCATAGGGACCGGGCGCGGAACGCGGCGGGAACGCGACTGCCCGGCCCGACCCGGGCGCCGGCGAGGGGCTGCGGGGCGCGGCGGGGGCGCCTCAGGAAACCCTGCTCTCGGCCCCGCCGGGATCGCTCCACCATGTCTGCGTCGGACCAGGCAAGCGAACCCTCCTCCCTCCTCCTCCTCCCCCCCCACCTCCCCGTCCCCCTGTAGCCCCCGAGGGTCGCGGCGCCCAGGCTGCGCAAGCCGCCGCCGTCGGCGCACGGATCCGGGAAGCTCCGCGAAGCGGCGGCGGCGGCGGCGGCGGCGGGTCTCCTCATTTGCGTGCGATTAGCATGCGCCCCGCCCCCGCCCGTTCCTCCCCGCGCTCGGCTCGTCCGCACGCCGGTTCCTGGGCGCCAAGTTCTGCGGCTCCGGCGGCCCGCTGCGCCAGCCGGAAGGGCGCCCGAGTTAGGGGCGGGAGGGAGCCGCGGGCCAGGTGGGAGGGAAACGGAGAAGGGGTGCGCTGCTCGCTGCTTCCCCGCGACCGCAGATACCTCCGTATGGCCGAGCACTTGGGGTCTTGGAGTTTCGGGACGGGAAAGGCGGCTGAAGTCTCCGCAGCGCTCTCCACCGCCTTCCGACTTCTAGGGAAAGCACAGGACTTTCGAGAGGAAAGGGGTGGGGAGGCTCTCTTCGGAAGACAAGGTCCCAGCAAACCAAGGAGGCACAAAGGCTCCCCCGCGCCCCTCGGACCCCGGGGCGTTCCGGGCGGTGGGAGAGTGTGAAAAGCAGAGCCGGCGCTCGAAAGCGCGTCAGTGGCGCGTCCGGGGCGGTGTCGCCCCCGGGGCCTCTGCCTCGCGGCGGAAAGCGAAGGCGGATCCCGCGATCCGAAGTCGCCGCGACACGCCTGCCCCGGTGCCCTGCTGTTGGGGGGAAGCTCGGGCCAGACCCGGAGAAGCCACTGCACCCCTCCCCCCGCCCCAGCCGCAGCCGTCGTCGTCGTCCGCCGCGCGCGGGCCTGGGGCGCTCCACCCGGGGGCCCCGCGCTGGACGTGCACGCGCCCGGCAGCCAGCCCCGTCCGTCCGCCCGCGCCGCGGGAAGTGCTGCCCCCGGAGAACCGGCGAGGCCCAGAAGGTGTGGGCGAGCCCTCTGGCGGGAGAACGCGGCGGCCAGGCTTTCCTAGCCCCTGCATGTGTCCGGGGAGGAACGTGGACCTTCTCTCCTTCCACGAGTATTTATTTATTCAGCAGCTACTACGCCCCGGTCGGCCCTGAGGAGGGTCCGGACGTCGGGCTCAGGGCTGGACGGTGCCCCGAGCCGCAGGCCTGGCAGGGCCCGGACGCACCGCATTTGTGCCCCCAGCGCCTCGGTCTGGGAGGTAGCCTCCCAGCCCCCAGACTCCTCTCCAGCCAGGTCTGCACCACCGTCCCCCATTCATATTCTTCTGCGTTACTAAGCAGCTGCTTTTAGAGTAAGAAAAAAAAAGAAAGAAAACCGAAGCAAGAGCCGGAGATCACTCACCTCTTGGTGTGAATTCGCTCAATCCTGCCGCCTAATTTGTAGATATAAATTGATATAATTAAGTTGATATAATAAATATTATTTAATATACAGTCCATATCCACATTTCCCCAATTACCCTAAAGCGTCCGTTACAGCTGTTTGTTTTTTAAACAGGATGCCGTCAAGGACACCACGTGGCACTTAATTGTCCTCTCTCTTTAGTCTCCTCCAATCTTGAACATCCCCCTGCTTTTTATTTTTTAAAAATCTTTCATGACAATGATGAAGAGTCTAGGCTGGCAGTTTTGCAAAATATCCCACAATCTGGGTTTAGACGATTTCCTCAAGATTCAGATGAAAATTCTTGTCCAGAAAACTCCATGCTTAGGTTTATACTTCCCACCTCATCACATCAGGAGGCCTATGATGTCAGTTTTGTCCCGTCGTTGGTCCCATGCACCATTGAATCATGCAGAGTGGCATCTGACAGGTGTATCTGATACCACTGCAAAGGCCTCTTTTCTCCTCTGTACTAATAACTATCTGTGGGGTGATACTTTGAGACTATATGAATAACCTTTTCCCAGACAAATCTTTCACCCACTGGATCTGGCATTTATTCAAGAGCCATGCTTACATACATCAATTATTACATTGATAGTTCCAAAATGATAGGTTTTTTCCTTACATCAGCCAGCATTTTTATGTGAAGAACTTTCCTTATCTCTTTCTGCCATGATTGTTGTTATTTTTTTATCACTAGAGACCCATGGACTATATTTTATTCAGTGTGTTATAATCCATTCCACCATTTTTTATTGTGGTAAAATAAATGTAATACCTACCATTTTAATCATCTTTAAGTGTACAGTTTAGGGGCCTTAAGTACATTCACACTGCTCTGCAACCACCACCACCATCCGTCTCCAGGACTCCATCTTCCCCACGTGAACTCTGTCCCCATCAAACACTAAGTCCCCAGGCTCCCCTCCCCCCCGTTCCTGGCGACTACACCATCTTTTTTTTTATGCTCAAATTGTCTTAGATTTGGCTGATGGGAGCTCCTTCATTCTATTTCCTGTGTCCTCTGACATGTCCCCATCATTCTTTTTTTTTTAAAATAAATTTACTTATTTATTTATTTATTGTTGGCTGTGTTGGGTCTTTGTTGCTGCGTGCAGGCTTTCTCTAGTTGCGGCGAGCAGGGGCTACTCTTCGTTGCGGTGCGCGGGCTTCTCATTGCGGTGGCTTCTCTTGTTACAGAGCACGGGCTGTAGGCGCGCGGGCTTCAGTAGCTGTGGTGCATGGGCTCAGTAGTTGTGGCTCACGGGCTCTAGAGCGCAGGCTCAGTAATTGTGGCACACGGGCTTAGTTGCTCCGCGGCATGTGGGATCTTCCCGGACCAGGGCTTGAACCCGTGTCCCCTGCATTGGCAGGCAGATTCTTAACCACTGCGCCACCAGGGAAGTCCCATAATCCCCATCATCCTTTGAGCATTTCCTTGTTTTCTGGCACAAGAAGATTTTCCAGGCTCCCTTTAATCCTTTCCCTGTTCCAGAGCTTGACTCAGCCATTTCTCCAAAGACCCCAAGTCCTTTTAGTGGGCAGTGAATGGTATTTAGAAACTAACATCTGGGCATCTAGGTGAACTCACTGATATTGGAGGGTCACCCAGGCCCTCTTAGTAGATACATTTACACACTTATCTATTTCTCTGTCAAAAACCACGAGTTCATATGACTTCCTTCAGTTCAAACTCAACATCGCAGCATTCACTCCAGTTTTGTTTCCTTTCCGTGTTTGTAACTCCCTTCTCGAACAGAAAGAAAACTGACTCTCCTTCTCCTCAATGTATTTATGTATTTAATCGATACGCCTGAATGTTACCAGCCTCCCAAGGCTGCCACTGTGCCTTCCCCGATGATACCGCCCCCCAACCCACCCCCGTGGCCTGCACACCTCACGTTCGGCCCACGCCCTCCCAGAAGCCTCTCCTACCCTCTGTGGGCTCCCGCACCCGGTGCTGGGCCACTCTGCTGTGCAGGAGCCCTCCTCACCCCACTCAAGCTCCCACACCCCACACCAGGGCACCCGACCCTCTCAAACGACTCATCTGCTCTGGCTCTGACACCCCACGCTGGGCGGCACCTCCACGAGGACACCATCTCTGTGCTGCTTGTTTTACTGCCCTTCCAAGCACACACTTTTCTTACCCTTCTTGGGAAGTCCCACATCCCATACCAGGGAGACTGCCCCTCTGCTTGGATGTCCCCCCCACTAGGGCTCTGACTCTCACACTCGTAAGGGCAGCATTTCTCACAACTTCAGTAGAACCTTGTTAACCTCTCGGTAACCTTGTTAAAAATGCAGATTGCTGGGTCCCACTCCCAGATATTATGATTCACTCAACTGAAATGAGATGGTGAGATCCACATCCTCAGCAGGTGCTTCTGATGCAAGTGGTCTGGGTGACAATTTAAGAAATTCTGTTTTCATCTGGAATTACAGCATCACAAGATAAGCACATTTAATATTTTGACAAGTATTGCCAAACTGCTTGCCTGAAAGGCTGTACCACGTTGTGATTCCACTGGCCGGGCATAGCAGTGCACTGTCCCAAACCTTCCAGCGTACCCCTCTAAGGGGAGGTGCTTCACGAACATTGGGTGGGTGGGTGGAGCGGGGGATCCTCTTCCCTGGGCCTCAGTTTCCTTATAAAATCAGGATCTTGGATTAAATCAGTGCTTCCAAACTTTCCTGATGATGAACATCCCTTGGAAGTCTTGTTAAAAATTCAGATTTGCAGGATCAGGTCTACTGCATCAGACTCTCTAGGGGAAGGGAGTGGGAATCTGTGTGTTTAACAATAATCCCGAACTTCTCTTGAATAACTTCCACGTTACTCCTTTGACTACGTGAGTTTTGTAAATATTGCTCTGATCGACTTTGAATGTTCCCTCTGGTTCTATAATATTTTAATGTCACCTGACTGTACAAGACCTTGTTTAATTATGTACCAATAGCCGTGAACTTTAGAGGAAAAAGTACAGGCTGTCTGCAAAGCAGCTATAATGCTCAAATAAGATATATGTGGATGATAAATTCAAGACATGTCTTTTATATCTTTGTGAAGGCTAAATATTTCAGATATTTTTACATTTTTAAAGAAACTGCCACTGCAAAGATTTAAAATATTCCTAAGATGTCAAGGTGGCATACTAATACTCCTGTGCTGCTTTCTCAGTGGGAATATTAAAGAGATGGACTACTACATAATAAAGTAAAAACTTCAGACCCAAAGGAAGATCAGACTTCAAGTAAAAAAAAAGTTTTGAAGTTCTCAAGTTTCTCAGTGAAAAGGAAATAAGTCCAGTTGAAAACAATAATAATGATAAAAGGGGATTGAAAGTAGATCTTATGACACCACGCTAAAGGAATGATCTGTAATTTGGAGAACTTATGGTTAAAGAGGTTGTTGCATAGGAATGCATTGATTCATCTAGAACAAATATTAAACTGAAGATTTTCCATATTGAAGTGATTTTATATATTATATTGATTTATGAATCATATTTACAAACACTCTTAAAATTAGAAGTCATCAGTTCACTGTTGGCTATTGGATATTTTGGTCAAATACATCTTCTGGTACAGACTTTTTTTAAAAAGTTAATTATTGGGACTTCCCTGGTGGTGCAGTGGTTAACAATCCGCCTGCCAATGCAGGGGACACGGGTTCGAACCCTGGTCCGGGAAGATCCCACATGCTGTGGAGCAACTAAACCCGTGCGCCACAACTACTAAGCCTGCTCTCCAGAGCCTGCGAGCCACAGCTACTGAGCCCACACGCCACAACTACTGAAGACCCCACGCCTACAGCCCATGCTCCACAACAAGAGAAGTCACTGCAATGAGAAGCCCACGCACCGCAAGGAAGAGTAGACCCCTATCGCTGCAAATAGAGAAAGCCCCCGTGCAGCAACAAAGACCCAGCGCAGCCAAAAATTTAAAAAAAAAATTATTGAGCACTTACAATGGGCCACTGTCCTAAGTGCTTTGCTTCTGTAAACTCATTTTCTCTTCCATCAACTCTATGGAGTATGTACTTTCATGACTCCTTTTTGAGAGGAGAGGAAACTGAGGCACAGATCACTTAACTTGTTTGCCCACCGACACATGGCTAGTAAGTGATGAAGCTGGAACTCAAACCCAAGGGGACTGACTTTGGGACCTGTGTTCTTGGCCACATCACTGCAGAGTGGTGGTTAGTGTGGACAATTGTTATGAAGAGCACATTGCTTCTTTACTTTCTGTCTTCATTAAATATTGAGTCATTATTATTAGCAAACGTTTAGGTAGACCCAAGCCAGGTTTCTCACTGTCCAAAAAAAAAAAGTTACAAATAAGCAAGGGGGAAATCTAGAATGAACCCTGTGGTACTAGAATAGTGTTGGAGACATCAGTATGAACTCATGTTTTCATGTTTAGTTTAATATAGGTAGATAGGTAAGTAGATAGATAGATAGATAGTTAGAAATATGAGTGTATCCATAGGTTTATCTACACACATGTATTTCCTGGCTTATATCATTAGAGAACCTAGAAACAATGGCACTTCAGTAGCAAGAACTTGCTACTAAGGATGAAGTACCAAGGACAAGCATCCACAACTTGGTTTCTAACACCATTTTCCAATAAGAGGAACCAAGGATCCTTGGAGAAGTGCCTGATTCTAGGGAGAGAGCAGGGAAAATACAGGATGTGCCTGGAGCATCTTGTAGTACAAGAAAGTAAAGAAGTTCCCAGAGAGCAAAACAATGGGATATATCAAAGGCACATAGGAGCCAACTGTTATGATTGTATTTTCTTAGATTCTGTATTTGTCCCCTTTGCATTCAATCATCACAGGGCCAAAAAAACAGCCAAAGTTGTTTTCATCTCCCCTATGATCCAGCGTTTGTGGGTGTGTGAAAATCGTATAACAAACCCTCCAACCAATCCCAGATCCATATCCCCCACCACCTCCTTTATTTAACTCTCACACACCAAGCCAATATTTCCCCAGCTCTATATCAACCCAGGGCCAGGTACCAGACAACCAGGGGCAGCCCTTATGCTTCAAAGCCCATGCTAGAATGATTCAGGCTAATCCTAAGCTCTGCCTTTGCCAGGGAAACCCCAGTAAATTCTGTGGCCTGTGCTCTCCCCATGCTCCTGCTTCTGCCCTGACCAAACCTGGTGCTTCCCCGTGTGGCCTCATGTGCTGTAGTGTGTTCCCTTCTTTTGGAAAATGTAAGTAACAAATTCTTTCAATGGCATTAGCCTCTCCGTGTTCACTTAGTCACCTCCATGAGTTAAAATCCCACAGGTATATTTTAACACAATTGGCGCAATGAGCAGGGTGACTCAGTGTTCTGTAGAGGGACACGCCTCTAGATGGCTCTTGGCTTGCTAACTGGATTCACACAAGAGCCAGTTCTGCCTGGGAAGACATGCTGGCTGCTGGTGTCCACGTGCTTTAGCTGTCACCGCTTTATGCTCTGTCTGCTGTATGCCGTGGTATTCCAACCTAGATTGTAAGATGACCTCAAAGGCACACACCTTTGCAATCAACCTCATTAGTCTTAGGTGCTGAAGTCTAGGTTGGCAGTTGCCCTAATTCCCTAGCTGGTGCCTTACACTGGACAGCTTGGTCCACTGGGCCAAACCTGGTTCCCCCCATTCAATAAACGTAGGTTCCAGGCAGTGACCCCAGGCTGATTAGGATAAGGCAAAAACTCCCCGACAAAAGGAGCAAGGACAGGCTTCCTCCAATGAGACTGTGTTGGGGGCAAGTCTGTCCAGCCTACCCAACAGCCTTGAAGACGGCCGTGGGCAATCAGCCTCCCTGCTGGTGCCCCCCTCCCTTCAGTGATTCACCACATTGGCAGCCCTTCTAGAGGGTACCTTTATGGAGATATCTCTAAATGTGCAAAGACCATCATTGCCTTTCACAGGAGGTTGGTTGGTCTACCTATATGGGAGGAGGCTGCACTGTTTGCTATCTTGAGATTTCTTCCAGATCTATGATTCCAACTTGATAGGAATTTTATTTAATTCAATTCACACAACGTTAGCTAGTAATCTATGAATGCCAAGAAATATATGTCATATGGACTATTTGAAATATTGTATATGTCATAGGTAACAACCTTTATTGTATGATACAACCAAACCCCATGAAATAACATTTTTAGTACAAAGAAGAATGATTGTTGTAAAGCAATTATACTCCAATAAAGATGTTATTTAAGAAAAAAAAAAATGATTAGAATTTTTTTAAACACCAGACAAAAATCTTTAAGTAGTACTCATTCTAAATAGTTTCGCTTGCTTTTCCAGTTTATGTGGACTGATTATGCCGTTCAAACATCCAGTATTCTTGAATCGCTGTTTTGTGCTAGACACTGAACTGGGGGGTTAAACGCTCAAAGAAATAGGATTCTAGAGACGAAATACAATACATTATTTAACATATATAAAAGAGGTGCACATAAAGCCTGTTTCAATATGTAACACAACACTTCTGTGCCCAATCCTTGGCTAAAAGTTTTTGTTTGTTTAACACTGTATGGCATAAATCACAGCAAGATCTTTTTTGACCCACCTCCTACAGAAATGGAAATAAAAACAAAAATAAACAAATGGGGCCTAATGAAACTTCAAAACTTTTGCACAACAAAGGAAACCATAAACAAGACGAAAAGACAGCCCTCAGAATGGGAGAAAATATTTGCAAACGAAGCAACTGACAAAGGATTAATCTCCAAAATATATAAGCAGCTCATGCAGCTCAATATCAAAAAAACAAACAACCCAATCCAAAAATGGGCAGAAGACCTAAATAGACATTTCTCCAAAGAAGATATACAGATTGCCAACAAACACATGAAAGGATGTTCAACATCACTAATCATTAGAGAAATGCAAATCAAAACTACAATGAGGTATCACCTCACACCAGTCAGAATGGCCATCATCAAAAACTCTACAAACAATAAATGCTGGAGAGGGTGTGGAGGAAAGGGAACCCTCTTGCACTGTTGGTGGGAATGTAAATTGATACAGCCACTATGGAGAACAGTATGCAGGTTCCTTAAAAAACTAAAAATAGAACTACCATACGACCCAGCAATCTCACTACTGGGCATATACCCTGAGAAAACCATCATTCAAAAAGAGTCATGTAAAAAAAAAAAAAAAAAGAGTCATGTACCACAATGTTCATTGCACCTCTGTTTACAGTAGCCAGGACATGGAAGCAACCTAAGTGTCCATCATCGGATGAATGGATAAAGAAGATGTGGCACATATATACAATGGAATATTACTCAGCCATATAAAAAAACAAAACTCAGTTATTTGTAGTGAGGTGGATAGACCTAGAGACTGTTATACAGAGTGAAGTAAGTCAGAAAAACAAATACCATATGCTAACACATATATACGGAATCTAAAAAAAAAAAAAAAAATGGTTCTGAAGAACCTAGGGGCAGGACAGGAATAAAGACGCAGACATAGAGAATGGACTTGAGGACACGGGGACGGGGAAGGGTAAGCTGGGACGAAGTCACAGAGTGGCATGGACATATATACACAACCAAATGTAAAATAGATAGGTAGTGGGAAGCAGCCGCATAGCACAGGGAGATCAGCTCCGTGCTTTGTGTCCACCTAGAGGGATGGGATAGGGAGGGTGGGAGGGAGATGCAAGAGGTAGGGGGGATATGGGGATATATGTATACGTATAGCTGATTCACTTTGTTATGCAGCAGAAACTAACACAACAATGTAAAGCAATTATACTCCAACAAAGATGCTAAAAAAAAAAAGATTAGCTGATTTAAAATTGTGATGCTAGGAGATGGACTAAGTTAAGGTTACGTTTTAGATGGCTAAAGCTTTCTACTAATGTTTTTTTATTTTTTCCATTATAAAGATTCTTTTAGTGGAAAAAAAAAAGTTCAGTATGATGTAGAGGAAATAAAGTCCAACCATTCAGACAGCCAAATAGCAGATGAAACAGACGGACTCTGAGCTGCCATAAAGCCCAGAAAATTCTCCTGGCTCTCTTGGCTCTTATTTTGTAACTGGCATGAAAAGTCCATTTTTCTGCCATTGTGGTTATAAGTTGCACAGCCTTCTGCTTTTTCACTCTTAATATATTGACCCTTCAAAGTTTATATCATGGATAATAGAATAATAATTTATAAAACATTTACTTAAAAATAAATATGGGAGATGGAGCTCCATGAAACGAATTTGGGCTCAGTGCCCAGAGAAATCTCATACTGAGAATTTCTTGACTTAAATGTTCAGTACAGCCACATAATAGCTAAACCTCCTGGTGGACTTCTATTTAACTCTGTGAAGGCCGAACAATGTATCACAGGGCCAGTATTGATTCACATTGAACTGTAGAAAGGTTGTCTGTACTACCGTGATTTTGTACATGAATATACACAAAGCAATATACACGTGTGTTTGCAAACACGCAGCTAAAAGTCATGGTCATCTGATCACTGTTGGCTTCTAAACAGTCTGGCTGGTCTTTGGTTTTTGAGTTAAACAGCTACAAAGTTCACTCCTATGTTTTGCTCTGGTTTCTCAATGCAAAAAAAAAAAAAGTGTGTTGACAAGTGACAACAAAAAGTGTGTTGAGAAAGGGGGCTTTTCTTTTTAGCAGAGAGCACCATTGGCCTCTTTTGAAAAGCCCAAGGTGCAAGCTGGAAGACTCGCCCTATAAACAGGTGAAGCAAGCTTCTGCCTATTTGATTAAGCCCTGTTCTTGGCTCCATTCAAGGATTCCTGGGGTGTGTATGCCTTTGCCACCCTGGCTTCATTAAGAATCGGTCACTCCCCTGGCTGTAAGTCTCTGAAAGTGTCCAGGAGGAGGAGCAGGAGGGGTGACACTGGTGTATGGAAAGATACACCTAGAGAGTTTGACTGTTGTTTCAAAATCTGCTGTCTTGTCCCTTCTTACTTCTTTCTCTTTCAGTGAACATGGAGATAACAGACATGTGCGTAAATACAGAGGCACATGTGTGTATTCCTTTTTCTCTTCTTTTTCTGACTGTGTTTTGTCTGTGTGTGTGTGTGTACATATGCCCAGCAGCTTCTCCTAGGAATACCAGATGAAGCTACAGTAGCCCTGGGGAAAAGCCTGAATGTTGGAGGTCAGGAAGATCTTGGCTGCATCACATATTAGCTGGGTGACCCTAACAACCACTTTATTTTGAGCTCAGATTTTCTTACTTGTTACATGGGGACACAAGCCCCCACCTCAGGAACCTGTAGGGAGCATTGAGACAACAGGGCAGCACCATTGAGTTGGCTCACTTTTTCTTCTTCTTCTCCCTCTTCTGGCCTCTAACAGTCTTGTCTCTCTTTGCCATCCCTCCGCATTTAACTCCTTACCCCAAAAAGTAATTTGCATTACCTTGGAAAGAAAGTATGTTTTAAAGAACTTGGTCCTTACTGAATACATTAAGAATTTTTAGGTTTCTAATTTAGACATCTCATGATTTCAAACTTTTCAGTGTCTCCAACAATAAGTGTTTAAAAATTGTAGTGGACTTTCTTTTTTCCCAACCTCTGAACCCTCTTCCTAAGCTTGGATGCAGCCCCACTCTGGGAGCCTTGATGGAAGGCAGGGAATTCTGCCTTCCACTAGGGGAACCAGGAAGGAAGTACAGGTGGTACGTTAACTTAGCTCAGCCAGTCAGATGTTCCCAGTGGGGTACTGAACTGGACTCAGCTCATCAGATGCTCCCAATGGAACGGGGCTGCGGTTCAGAGAACCAAGGAGGGCTGGTGTGGCCATAACCCCCTTCTGCAGGTGGTGCTGAGATCTGGTAGAGTAAAGCGTTCGTTGTGCCAGTGATGGGTCAGGCATTCAACGGGGGCGGTAGGTCTCGGTCTTCGCAGAAGACTTTCACCCTCAGGCACTTTCATCCAGGCTCTTTTGCCTTCTCTTTTTAGGCAGCTCTTCTGGAAAGGGGTCTAAGAAGGGACTTGTGTCTGAGACCTTTCTAGAGCCATTTCCCGTCTTTTGAGCCATTGCCTGGGAATTCTCTCTCCTAGATTACAGTGACAGGCTACCACCTTCTCTTAGGAACCCTCACTGGTGGGTGCTGCTTGAAATTTAATTTTAGTAACCTGATTTTTTCCCTTTTTTTTTTAATTGAAGTATAGTTGATTTACATTGTTGTGTTAATTTCTGCTTACAGCAAACTAATTCACTTACACATATATATACATCCTTTTTTTCATATTCTTTTCCATTATGGTTTATCATAGGATATTGAATATAGTTCCCTGTGCTCTATGGTAGGACCTTGTTGTTTATCCATTCTGTATATAAAAGCTCACATGTGCCCACCCCAACCTCCCACTCCATCCCTCCCCAACCCCTCCCCCTTGGCAACCACCAGTCGTTCTCTAGGTCCCTGATGCTGTTTCTGTTTCATAGATAGCTTCATATTCTAGGTTCCACATAGAAGTGACATCATATGGTATTTGGCTTCCTCTTTCTGACTTACTTCACTTAGTATGGTCCATCCATGTTGCTGCAAATGGCATTATTTCATTCTTTTTCATGGCTGAGTAGTATTCCATTCTTTGCATGTACCACATCTTCTTCATGCATTCTTCTATCAATAGACATTTAGGTTGTTTCCATGTCTTGGCTACTGTGAATAGTGCTGCTATGAACATAGGGGTGCATGTATCTTTCTGAATTATAGTTTTGTCTGGATATATGCCCAGGAATGGGATTGCTGGGTCATATGTTAGTTCTATTTTTACTTTTCTGAGGAACCTGCATACTATCCTCCACAGTGGCGGCACCAACTTACATTCCCACCAACAGTGTAGGATGGTTCCCTATTCTCCACACTCACCAGCATCTGTTATTTGTAGACTTTTTAGTGGCGGCCATTCTGACCAATGTGAAGTGGTACTTCATGGTAGTTTTGATTTGCATTTCTCTTTTAGTGACCTGATTTTATTTCTTCTCCTCTCACTACTTCCAAGTGTACACGTTTGACTGTGTATGTGTGTGTATCTTAGTGTGTTTCTTTCTCCTTGATCCTTCCACATTAAAGTCTAGTCTGGAGTCAAAAAGAGTTGACCCAGTTTTATCTGATTAAAAACCAATAAAACCCAAATCACTAAAACATCCAGGATTAAAAGGTGTTTGCACATACCACAGTTTTTAAATACCCTTATTTGTAGACATATAAGTGCAATATTGAATATTTGCTCCCCTCATTTTACAGTACTTTCTTGGATTGCAGCCCTACCAGGAAGAAGCACAATTTGAATAAGTGTGAAGTCATAATAGATGTAATACATTTGAAGTCATAACAGGGTGACTTTCTTTGCGCTTTTCAGTCAGAGGCATTTTGATCAGAACCATCTGTCAGTTATCGTTTCTCTTCCTTTCTCCTCAAACTGCTGCACCTAGGCCGCCAGAAGTCACCTCACTCCAAACAAGGCCTGCAATCAGTGTCAGCTGATGGGAAAATGCTTCTCTTTTACTTAGTGTTCAGCAACATCACTACCTCTGCAGATCTCTGCTGCTGATAGTAAACTAAGAAATCGTTGACCAAAATCCACTGCGTAGAAACTGAGCTGAGGGGCTCTACCAGCTGTGTGACCTTGGGCAAGCTATCTCTTGGTACCCTGTTTCTTCCTCTGGAGACAGAGGTGATGATTATACTAGCACCTACCTCATAGGGTGGTTATGAGTCTAAAATGAGTTAACACACGTGAGATGCTCCCGACGTGGCCCGGCGTGTAGTTTGTGCTCAGTGAGGGTTAACTCTGGCCATTACAATGCATAGCCCTCAGTTGACCAGTGAGCAACGTTCAGTTCTCACAGCCTGTTATAGGCTGGATTGTGTCCCGCTGCAGTTCATATGCTGAAGTCCTAACCTCCAGTGTCTCGGAATGTGACTGTATTTGAAAGCAGATCCTTTAAAGAGATAATTAAGGTGAAGTGTGGTCATGGGGAGGAGCCCTAACCCAATGTGTCTTTATAAGAAGAGGAGATTAGGACGCAGACACACACAGAGGAAGGACCATGTGCAGACACAGGGAGAAGGTGGCTTTCTACAAGCCAAGGAGAGAGGCCTTCAGCAGAAAACAACGCTGTCCACGCCTTAATCTTGGACTTGCAGACTTCAGAAAATAAATTTCTGTCGTTTAAGCCACTTGGTCTGTGGTAAATACTAATGTTTTGGTGCTTTGTTATGGCAGCCTTAGCAAACTAATCCACAGCCCAGTCTCAAGCTTTGTCCTTGAAACTGGCTGCAGTCTTGGGTTTCCTGTCCTTGAACCCTGCTGCTTCTCCCCTTTCTCTGGCTACTCAGTGCTGCCCACTGGCTCTTCTGCCATCTCTGCACCCCAGAATAGAAATGTTCCCCAGGTTCCTTCTCAGCACCCTTCTCTTTCTTTCTGTGTTTTCTCACAAGGTGATTATCCATTGTCCCAGCTCTACCTCTGGCCTTCACACAGAAGAATTCCAAATCTATAGCTCTAGTTTCACTCTTCCTGAGATCCACACAGACTCTTCAGATGCCTGTTAGACATCTTCACAGCTGTGTCTTACTAATAACTCCTCCAGCCAAACCCACTGTCTTTTCATACTTTTTCCTCATCTTTCCTCCCCTCCCTTAATGACTTCATTATCTTCGTAGTGACCCAAAATATGAAACCACCCAACCATCACTCATTTCCTTCCCTCACCACTCCCTTGTCCCCAAGCCCCATAAACTCAATTCCCACAAAGTTTTCCATACTTCTCACCCGTCCCAGTCACCTCACAAATCCAGCACTCATCAGCAATTGCCCAATATTTTGCAACTACTCCTTATTTCCCCTGCCTTCAGCTTTGGATCTACATCCTTCAAGGAGTTATTTTCCTAAAACACAAATACTAGTATTTTCTTCTCAAAATATCTTAGTGGCCCTTTGTTGCCTAATTTAACAAATAAAGCCCAAATTACTTCCATTGGCATTCATGGTTTTCTATGATCTATTTAATAGCCTTCCTTTTCAACTTTAAAGGATATTTAAGAAAATATCCACAAAATCAGCAAATACACTTTACACTGCTGCCATATCAGACTACTTCAGAATCAGTGTAGGTTGTTGAACCTGCAGAAAGCAAGCATTTATATTCTGCAAATATATTGCCCTTGTCTTCTGTATATTACAAGACTTCCCTTCAAAGTAGGTACTACGTGGTAAATGGAACAAAGGAGAATTCTGATATTTTTTATAAATGCTATTTTTAATTTCATGGACTCCCATCACACCTTTTGTTGTTGTTGTTTTCCACTTTGATTGAAATATAATTGACACACATCTTTGTATATGTTTAAGGTGTGCAGTTTAATGATTTGACTTACATACGTTGAGAAATAATCATCACAGAAAGTTTAGGTACCTTGCATCATCTCATGTAGATACAGAAAAAAAGAGAAAGAAAAAAAATTTCTCCTTGTGATGAGAACTCTTAGGGTTTACTCTCTCAGCTTCCCTACGTATCACACAGCAGTTATCATGTTGTACATGACACCTCTAGTACTTGCTTACCTTATGAATGGAAATTTGTTCCTTTGACCACCTTCCTCTAATTCCCCCTTCCCCTACCCTCCACCTCTGGTAACCACAAGTTAGATTTCTTTTCTTATAAGGTTGTTGGGTTTTTGTTTTGTTTTGTCTTTTAGATTCCAGATATAAGGGAAATCATGCAGTATTGGTCTTTCTCTGTCTGACTTATTTCACTTAGCATAATACCCTCAAGGTCTATCCGTGTTGCTGCAAATCCTTGTTTTCTGTGGCTGAAATACATGTATATGTGTATGTGTGTGTGTGTGTGTATATAAACACACACACACATACCACAACTTCTTTATCTATTCATCTGTAAATGGCCACTTACAAATAACGCTGCAATGAACTTGGGGGTTCAGATATCTCTTCGACATAGTGTCTTCGTTTACTTCAGATATATTCCTAGAAGTGGAATTGCTGGATCATGTGGTAGTTATATTTTTAACGTTTTGAAGAGCCTCCATACTGTTAGTGACTGCACCAATTTACAATCTTTCCAACGGTGCACAAGGGTTCCCATTTCTCCTCATCCTCGCCCACATCGGTTCTCTTGGCTTCTTGATGATGGCCGTTCTAACAGGCCTGAGGTGATATCTCATTGTGATTTTGCCCTCATCACATTTTATCCACATTAAACTGTAGACCTGAGGATAATAATTTGGGTGTATGCATCCGTCATTCATCCTAGGTCTATTTATAAAACTTCAAGGATACCATGGCCCTACACCCACTACTGCAAATGGTCAAGGCCCAGAGGCACTCCTTGGAAAGTGTCAAGAGTCCAAGACTCAAGTCCATTGCAATCAAATGCATTTCCAGTGAGCCTTGCATAAATGTTCTGAAGGACCCTTGCATAAATGTTAGAATTCATATGTGAAATCCTGCGTAGTAAGGGAAAGGAAATGAAACCTCAGTTCAGTCTTGTTCGTGGGGCAATCCAAGATTCACAGATTCCTGGTAGCAGGTGTTCAGCAGATAAAGGATCGAGTCTTGGCAGGGAAAGGGAGATCTGTGTGAGGGCTGTAACTTTGGAGTTTTCCCCCAGGAGACAAACAGAACTGTGCCGAAGGATGGGTCGTCAGCCAGGGAGTACAGAAGGAGAAGAGAGGCGTGAACCTTCAGTGTGCACACGGAGAAAGGAGAATTCAAGAAAAGTGATCTCAATCTAGCAGTCAGTGCTTAGATAAATGAGAAAAAAAATAAGGGAAAAAAATAGAAAAAGAAAAAGACATTATCTCTCAGTTATGTTTTCTATCTTCTTAAGGATTTATCCAAATCCTCGTCAACACGTTCTAAGAACATTTTGTTTTTCTTTCTGCTTAACTTGCTTTAAACTTTTAAACTATCTTGGTATCATTCTCTAGCATGGGCAGAGAGAAGGTTTTTTTAAAAGGGGTTCTTTGGGGATCATTAAATATAGTTTTTAATCTGTTTCACTTGAGTTTTATTTTAGTAATGCCCCGAGGAATATTCATCTATGAATCAGTCTGAAATAATGGAGCTTGGAATAATTGTATTTTGGAGAAATAGGTCAGTTCACAGCTGCCACTACAAAGGTAACATCTTGGAGCAATAGTTCTTCCTGAAGGTCGGTCATCAAAACTGTTGCTAAGTGACCCAGTCCATGTGTCTTAAACTTGATATTAACGGTTAGAAATGTACACAGGTAGTTCTTTCGGGGGGCGGTGCAAATTTTTGAAGAACAATGACTTTAGGTTAAGCTAGATGGGGAGTTTGGGGCCAAACTTCCATAAGTAATATCACTCCAGTGCACTTCACCTGATTTGAGAAAGGTCATATAGGTTCTTCCCCAATTATGAACACTTGACTGATGAACTTTCATACACACAATTCAGTATCTGTAGACTGACCCCTCTTCCTGCCTTCCAGGTTTTTCCTGGGACACCGGAGAGGGCATGAGATGCTGCTGCCACCTGGTGGTCAACAGGGGTAACTAACATTTACCCCCAAGCTGTTCCCTCCCGGGCAACCCCCGTCCAGTTCAGTCCAGGTCTGCTGTGTTCAGTAAACACGTATTGAGCTTACGTGAGGGCCAGGGATTGTGGTCATTCCTCAGGGGACATGCCTGTCCCTGTCTGCTTTTCCTTTTTTACCATTTACAATTTAGTTTATCTAATCTCATGCAGTTGCTTTCTTGGGAAGGGACTCGTTCTCTTTTACCCTCTGTCCCCCTATCCTCTCTTGGTTCTTTCTCGGTCCCTTTGGAAAGGGTTAGCTCTCTTCTCCTTCTTGCTTAGCTTCCATTTGGGCACCACCAATGACACTAACCATGACTTAAAGCGAAAATGTTATGCTGTTAGACATTGTTCCAAGGAAAAAGGAAATCATACAATTTATAATTTTTCCACAGACTTCTAAAGGCTTCAAAAGGGCCCAGAGTTTCACAAAAGATGCTTTTTGTCTTCCCGTCTAATTGCATCTACGCTATTTTTACTCACTTTTCCTGAGCCACCAACATAGAAGAAAAATATTTCTAATTCATTTCATCCATTTTCTATTTTCTAGCCATAGTAAATTTTCCTTTTTCTATTTCTCAGCTCATTGTGGGTTATATCAGCTTGCTTGAGAGTGTTAGTAAGCATAATCATCATTGATAAAACTGCTTTTAGGGAAAATTCATTTGAACTCAAACAAGTAGCTAAAAGCTTTTGAAATGTAGTCCACTTCAACAAGAGACTTTTCTGCAATTTAAAAACATAAATTAGGAGCTATTTTGTTTATAATATTAAAAAGATTTGTAACTTCATAGATTAACTTATCACAGAATCTCTAAATAACATAATCTCCTGAATGCATTTAAATTGTGATTCAATTGTAAAACATTTAGAAATAGAAGTTGCTATAAATCCAGTGGGGGTAAACACAGAGCCAGTAAGAATCAAAGAATTTGGGAAGAATCACACAATTTTAGGATTCTGTTAGTTCCACTAAGTGTGCACATATCTGAAATAGTCTTATTTGTAATCAAAGCATTTGGGAAGACTAATTATAGTAAGAACTATGTAACCTTCAAATAAATTCCTAGAATTCCTGGTGGGATTGCTAAATCAAAAGGCATGTACATTTGTAATTTTGATATATATTGCCAAGTTTCCCTCCATAGATATTATACCAATTACGTTTCTATCAATTTTTAAATCCCCAAAGACATCATTATTATTGGTTTATACAGTCAGTGTTTACTAAATTTATCCAAACATTTAAGGTTTCCTTTGCTATTCATTCCTTCCTCATCTCTGGCCCTCCATATGGGATTATTTTCCTTTTTAAAAGTACATCCCTGGTGGTGCAGTGGTTAAGAATCCACCAGCCAATGCAGGGGACACGAGTTCGAGCCCTGGTCTGGAAAGATCCCACATGCCACGGAGCAACTAAGCCCATGCGCCACAACTACCGAGCCTGCACTCTAGAGCCTGCCAGCCATAACTACTGAGCCCATGTGCCACAACTACTGAAGCCCGTGTGCCTAGAGCCAGTGCTCCGCAAGTAGAGAAGCCACCGCAATGAGAAGCCCACACACCACAACAAAGAGTAGCCCCTGCTCGCCGCAACTAGAGAAAGCCCGCACACAGCAACAAAGACCCAACGCAGCCAAAAATAAATAAATAAAATAAATTTAAAAGTATATCCCTTAGAATTTCCTTTAGTGAGTTTCTGCTGTGGTGAACTCTCCGTTTTGTTTGAATGAAAATGTCTTTATTTGCCCTCCTCCCTGAAGTAATTCTAGGCTGACAATTATGGTCTCTTAGCACGTTGAAAAATCTCATCCTTTAAGCTTCCTTCGTTGCTGTTAAGGACTTAGGTCTCAGTCTGACTGTAACTCTTTCCAAGGTAATTCATGTTTCCCCCTCTGGTTGCTTTTAAGGTCTTTCTCTTTGAATTTTAAAATAATTGATATTGTTTTAGGGTTTTTCAGAAATTTCTTTTGCTTTGTTTTAGTTTCCTTTGATGTGTCTAGATGTGGATTTTCTTTTTCCCTGCTTAAGATTTGATGAACTTCTTAAATCTATGGATTTGTCTCTTTTATTAGTCATTAGTTATTATCCTTTTAAATATGGTCTTTTACTTATTTATTTCATCCTCTCTAGACCCTCAATAAATGTATATCAGACCCTCCTCTTCTATCTTCTATGCCTTTAATCCTCTCTTCTGTATTTTTTGTCTTCTGTGCTGCGTTCTAGATAATTTCTTCTGACCAACATCAACATCCAGTTCAGGAATGTTCTCTTTAGCTCTGTCTAGCCTGCTGTTAAACTCTTTTTGAGTAATTAATTTCAGTTACAGACTTTTCAATTTTAGAAGTTCTGTTTGTTCCTTTCTTAATGTAATGTTTATAGTTTCTGGTTTCCTAGAGGTATTTTCAAGCTAGTTTTTTACTCCTTAATGCATAAAGGCAGTTGCTTCATAGCATACGCCTGGGCATCCCAGTGTCTGAGGTCTCTCTGTGGTGGCCATGAGCATGCACCTCTCAGATATCTGGCGATAAAGAGCATGAATAGCTGATGGCACCAGCTGCTGTGCTCCGGTACCCACGACCACATTCATGCAGAGGACATGTCCAGGCACAGCAAGGACCCGCAGGAAAACCTGTTTATGGGAGACAGGAGGCTCCTTTGACAGGTGACTTTGGCTCAAGCACTCCCCTCCAACCTTACTGAACTTTCTTAGCACTGCACTGCAGTTTAAGACTCTCCCACCTAACCTTCTTTCCTTCCCTGTCTCTTTCACAGGGGCCTGAACTGCAGTGTGGTAGGTCCCTAAGGCCCCGCCGTTCCCTTTATGCCTCTTCATTTTCCTTCACGGGCATTTCCCCTCATAAATTCTTGCATGTCTAGTCTTGTCTTGGTGTCTGCTTCCTGGAGCACTTCAACTAGCCCGAGTGGTACCAGGAATAACCCAAGACAGTAGATGAGAAACGTGCATTTAAGGTTGCCGCATGCACCGCTAAGTGGACCAGGAGGAAGCCAGCCCGGTTGGTCGCTGGGGCGCGAAGCGTCTCGGCACAGGGTGGAGGCTTAATTCCTAACGATTTCACCAGTGGTGATGTGAAAAAATGCCCCAGTGCCAGGGCTGCAGCGATGATGCAGGCACTCAAGCGATGTGGGGGAGCCATCCCTACAAAACCAGAGAGTTGCCTGGTTACTGTTAAGTTGTACTGATGCCCCGCAGAGCGATCATGACAAACTGAGGGCAGTTAATGGCCAAGTGTGAGAGCCTCAGTGGTAACTTACAGAGGGGCCCTTCTCTCCTGCAGTGGAAGAGCAGATGCCGTGGAGAGTAGGCTGAAGACAGCTGTTAGAGACGCCTGCAAGCTTAGCCAAGGCAGGCCTGTAACACAAAAATTTGAGCCCCGTTGGGGAAAACCTGAGACTCTGAAACATATGATGGGGTCGGTCACCTGAATGAATGCCCTGTGCGTGTCAGCTCTGTAACCACCCGCCACCTCCATCCTCCAGGCTTACAGAGGTGCCCACCTTTCCCCAGTCAGAGTTAGCACTTCTGCTAGATTGGAAGACACTGCCGAGACCTTGCCTACGAGGCAACGGTTGTCCCCTCTTGGGGGTCCCCACCTCTTCTCTTGGCAGCCAGAATGATCACTAGGGTTACATCCCAGTGCAACCCAGCTGAAGATGGGCTGGGAATGATAAGGGAGGAAAGAGATCATACACCGAAAGAATGGCAGGAAGCATCCAGCATCTGCTGGCAGGAGCCAGGGGAGCAGCCCTGGAATTAAATTTTAAAGATGCTCAATCAAGACTAGTGGAATGTGGGACTGGATAAGTAATTTCTTGGGAGATGGGATTTAATATCCTGGCAAGGACCCCAGGGGATGGCGAGAATTCCTTGCTGGGGTGGCTCCTGGAAGCCTGGAGAAAGGGATGACCAATACGCAGCTAAGTGGAAAGGCCTGAGGTACCCAGGCAAACGATAGAGTCAGGAGATGCTGGGATGGACGGATGGTCTCACTTCAATGAGACGGGATGACCAAGAAGTCTCTCTGTGAGACACACATACTCTAGAGGGTGGGAAATGAACCCTGGGAAGACTCAGAGCCCTGCCATTGGACAGAAGACTTTAGAGCTCAGAGATCTGGCACATCCTGGGACATCTCCTCTAAAATAACATCCCTACCACAGGGAAGGAAGCACTGCCCCCGGTGGGATACCCTTGGGTTCTGGAAGCAGTGCATTCCACAGGTGAGAATACTGTCGCCTCCATCTACTGGATGCCCTGAAGGCTGCCAGCTTTCAGTGGAACAGAAAGGGCTCTGGCACAGGTTCAGGCTCTGGTGGTGCAAGCAGCCTTACTTGGGCCATATGATGCAGCAGACCCTTTGGGGCTGGAGGTGTCAGTGGTGAGAAAAGATGCGGCGTGCAGCTTGCTGCAAGCCCCAGTGGGAGAATCACAGTGGGAGCTACCAGAGCAGGAATATACGCTTATGGGAAATGCTGAATGGAGAAGGAGAAGTGGAAGGAGAGGGGATCAGCGGTGCATGGGGCTCCCTGAGGGAGCGGGAAGCGATGGGTGGAGAGCACGGCGGGCAGGGGGGACCTTTGCTACAGGGAGAGATGCTCTCTGATGTGGAAGGAGGAGGGGAGGGCAGCAGATTGGGGAGCTTCTACTTTAGGGGACAGGAGGTTGGGGTGGTGCCCACAAGCTGGCTATTGCCTGTCTTTATGAAGCAGGACATGAGGCCATCAGCTGAGAAGAGGAGGCGATGGGGTGAAAAGCAAGGGATATCGGCGGACAGAGGGGATTTCTAAAACAGGAGCTGGCGGCTCTTCCAGTTTCTTTTCTTTTTTTTCTTGGCTGCTTTGGGTCTTCATTGCTGCACGCGGGCTTTCTCTAGTTGCGGTGAGCGGGGGCTACTCTTCGCTGCAGTGCACGGGCTTCTCACTCTTGTTGCAGAGCACGGGCTCTAGGCGCGCAGGCTTCAGTAGTTGTGGCTCGTGGGCTTCCGTAGCTGTGGCACACAGGCTTAGCTGCTCTGCGGCATGTGGGATTCTCCCGGACCGGGGCTCGAACCCGTGTCCCCTGCATTGGCAGGCGGATTCTTAACCACTGTTTCACCAAGGAAGCCCTCTTCCAGTTTCTAAAAACTACTTACATGTTGGAGCTGATTGAAAAAGAGTAAATGTATTACATTTTGAGTATTTTGCAAACAAAAAGGATTTTGAATGGCCCTGTTGTTAGGCATGAGAAATATATTTTCAGTGTTATTTTGACTTTTAGTAACTCTTTGAATGACTTAACCCTTTTGATTGTGCCTCAAAAGAGTGGCCATGGAGGAAAATTTGTATTTCTTTTGTGAGCTTCGGTAAAAAGAAATCCACAGAATTCCATATAAAGTTTAGGTAGCCTGAAGACTAAAGGGATTTGCTTATTTCTGGTTTTCTTGATTACTTTTGTTAGATTTTTAAATTTTATTTTGGAGTATTTTATAATAGCTACGGAGTCAGTTTGCCTCAGAATGAATCCTGGCCTCTATTTATGAGCTACGTGAAATTGGGCAAGCATTTTGTTATCTTTGTGTCTCAGTTTCTTCTCCTGTAACAAGGGTAGAATAATAATATTTACTTCATGGAGCTGTTGTAAGGAACAAATCAGATGATGTATGTAAAGTGCCTAGCTCAAAAAAGCTTAGCTGTCCTTGTCATTTTTAATGGTTGAAAAATATCCCGCTCTATGACTATCATAATCTATTTAGCCAACTGCCCATTGATAGATATTTACATTGCTTCTAATATTTTTGCTGTAATAAACAAAATTTGGTAAATATATGAAGATGTGGAGCAATGGGATTTCTTATATACTGTTAGTGGGAGCGTAAATAGGTATCAACCCTTTAGGAAATAGTTTGACACTACTCTGTAAAGTTGAATATGAACATACCATGTGACTCACTAATTCCATGCCTAGGCATACATCCTAGAGAAACTGTTACATATCTGTGCCACGAGATTTGTGTAAGAACATGCATAGCAGCCCTGTTCTTGGTAGCCCTAATGGAAAGGACCCAAATGTCCAACAACAATAGACTGGATAAAGGTGGCCTTGGAAACAAATGAACTACCACTACGTGCAGCCCAGGAGAAACTCACAAGCATTTGACATTTGACAAACAAAGCAGGTCATATCCTAAAATTCATATGGAATCTCAAGGGACCCTGAATACTCAAAATGATCTTGAAAAAGAAGAAAAAGTTGGAGGTCTCACACATCCTGGTTTCAAAACTTACTAGAAACCTCTAGTAATCACAAAAATTTGGTGCTGGCCAAAAGACAGATATATAGACCAATGGAATAGAATAGACAGCTAAGAAGTAAACCCTTATGTGTACAGTCAAATGATTGTCGACAACCATTCAATGAGAAAAGGACAGTCTCTTCAACACATGTGGTGGGAAAACTGGGTATAGACAGGCAGAGAATGAAGATGGACTCTTGCCTTACACCATACACAAAAATTAACTCAAAATGAATCAAAGACCTAAAACTATAAAACTAAGACCTAAAACTATAAAACTCTTTGAAGAAAACATAGGGGGAAAGCTTCTTGAACTCTGGACTTGGCAAAGATTTCTTGAATATGATACCAACAACACAGACAAAAAATTAGATCGAAATTAAAGACTTCTGTGCCTCAAAGGACAAAATTAGCAGAGAAAAAAAAAACCAACCTACAGAATGGGAGAAACATTTGCAAATTATATATCTGATAAGGGGTTAATATCCAGACTATATAAAGAACTTCTGAAACACAACAACAAAAAAACATGCAACCCAATTAAAACATGGAGAAAAGACTTGAATAAACATTTACCCAAAAAAAGATACACAAATGGCAACAGGCACATGAAAAAGTGCTCAACATTATTAATCATTAGTGCAAATCAACACTAGTGAGATACTACCTTACATCCATCAGTATGGCCACTATTAAAAAAACGCAAACAAACAGAAAATAACAAGTGTTGATGAGAATGTGGAGAGACTGGAACCTTTGTGCACTGTTGGTAGGAACGTAAAGCAGTGCTACTGCTGTGAAAGACAGTGTGGCAGTGCCTCAAACAATTAAAACTAGAACTACCATGTGATCCAGCAATTCCTCTTTTGTGTATATACTCAAAAGAATTGAAAGCAAGGACTCGAAGAGATATTTGTACATCTATGTTCATAGCAGCATTATTCACAACAACCAAAATGTGGAAGGAACCCAAGTGTCCATCAATGGATAAATAGGTAATCGAAATGCGGTATACATACATACAACGGAATGTTTTTCAGCTTTAAAAAGTAATGAAATTCTGATACATGCTACAGCATGGAGACCTTGAGGACATTATGCTAAGGGAAATAAGCCAGTCAATAAAGGACAAATACTGTATGACTCCCCTTATTTGAGGTACCTAGATTAGTAAAATCCCTAGAGACAGAAGTAGAATGGTGGTTGCTAGGAGCTTGCGGGCAGTGGGGAATGAGGAATTATTGTGTAACAGGTACAGAGTTTCCACTTCGTGAGACAAAAAGAGTTCTGTGGACGGATAGTGGTGATGAAAGCATAATAATGTGACTGTACTTAATGCCACAAACTGTACACTTAAATATGGTTAAGGTGGTAAATTTTATATTATGTGTATGTTACCACAATTAAAAAAAAGGAGCAGGTCACAAAATAATACATACAATAAAGTTCAAAAACAGGCAAAACTATGCTTTCATAGATGGTAAAACTGCCAAAAAAAAAAAAGCAAGGAAATGATTCTTAGAAACGTCAAAATAAATGGCAATCGTTTCTACTGGGGGCGGGGGGGATGAGGGAGGGGTTTTTGGGTGCTGCTGCCTACGTCCTGTTTCTGGGTTTGGGTTATATACGGATGTTTGCCTTATTACCCTCTTGAACTGTACAGATACTTTAGATATCATTTATATTTGATATATTTCATAGTTAAAAACGAAAAGAAAAAGTTAAAAGCACTTTACTGCCACAGATTATTCAATCAGACAATATTGTGGGAAAAGCAACTAATGGTTTGCTGGAAACCTCGCAGCCTCCAACCAAAATAGCTCTAAGATTTCTCCTGTCCGTTGGCCCTGGTGGATTTGGAGCTGGCAGCAACTGACACCACACAAGCTGCTGGGCATTGTTGGGGGAAGGTGACAGAGCTAAAGAGACCACCAACAGACGGGGCTTCAAAGTGGATCTTGATTTTTCTTTCATTCCTCTTCATGACACTGCTACATTCACAATTTTTTGGTTGTTAAAAAGCATCAGGCGGGGAGTTCCCTGGTGGCCTAATGGTTAGGGTTCCGGGCTTTCACTGCCATGGCCTGGGTTCAAAACCTGGTCGGGGAACTGAGATACCACAAGCTGCAAGGTGCAGCAAAAAATAAAAATAAATAAATAAATAAATAAATAAAAATTTAAAAAGCATCAGGTGAATTTCTTTTAACCTAAATAATTCAGTTCAGCGTGGAAAGGAAAGATGTGCTTAACAAATGTCTTACTCAAAACTCTGCTTGAAAGTGTTTCTGGTGACCGACCAGGCAGGCGTCATCAGTATTATCACCCACAAGAATTTGCTGGGCACTCACCATGTGCTTTATCTGAGAGGAATGCTGTGATTTCTGATGAAAAAAACTTGAAAAATATTATTCACTAGTAACCAAGCAACTTTTTGCATTCCAAGAACTTCAAATAAAATATAAACAACTTCAGGTTCTCTTGAGTATGAAAGACAAAAATAATACACGCCATGCCCACAGCATCTAAAGAGCTGGATGCTCTCCCCTGGGGTGAGGAGTTGGGAAGCACATGGTCAACATCAAGGATCTGGAGGAGGTTATCACCGTAAAATATGATGGATCAACAATAGAATAAGGAAGTAAGTCCTGGTAGAGTCAGAGGGCGATTACTATATTGCAGCGCTAATGAATGAATTACAGCTACACATGACAACCTGGATGAACCAATGCTAAGGGGGAAACATGTCACAAAAGAATATAAACATCATGATTTTATTTAAAAGTCCATATGATGTTCATAAGTAGGCAAAGCTATTCTGTATTGTTGGGAATGCATATTTGGGGGGAAATAATGAGAGAGTGGTCTGCATAGGGAAGAAGGGGCAGGGGGCAACCAGGAAAGGATGGTTACGGAGCTGTTCTCTGACAACTGTCACTTGCTGTTTCTTGACTTGTGTCATGGTTACACCTGTGCTTGTGTTAGACTCTACGTTTGTATCTGTTATATGGCTCAAAGCATCAATAAAAAGCATGACGGCATTTTACTCGTTGTGAGAAACGTGAAGATGGAGCCCGTAATGTTTTGCTGTGGTGATTTTCCCCTTGAGCCGCGCAGACCTTTCTAAGATACTGACTTTCATGTACTAGAAAAGTCTTTTCTTTCTCTTGATCAGAGTAGGGGCACATCAATGGGGGGGGAGGGTGTGTGTTGCTTTTTGGTTTTTCTTTCTCTTTCTATTGCTATTTCTCCTTCCTTGGCTATAAGGAGAGAATTGAGCCCAACGAGAGTCTTTTCCATCCACCTGTCAATGCAGAGGACACAGGTTCGAGCCCTGGTCCGGGAAGATCCCACGTGCCGCGGAGCAACTAAGCCCGTGCGCCACAACTACTGAGCCTGCACTCCAGAGCCCGTGAGCCACAACTACTGAGCCCGCGAGCCACAACTACTGAAGCCCGTGCACCTAGAGCCCATGCTCCGCAACAAGAGAAGCCACTGCAGTGAGAAACCCACGCACCGCAATGAAGAGTGGCCCCCGCTCGCCGCAACTAGAGAAAGCCCGCGCGCAGCAACGAAGACCCGACACAGCCAAAAATAAAAAATAAATAAGTAAATAAACTTATTAAAAAAAAGAGCCTTTCCAAAGACGATTTTTTTAAGAAACGTGTGTGTGTGTGCATATCTGACCCGTGAAAGGATAAAATTAGACCCTTGGGGACAGCCACTGTACATAACTTAGTGCTAAAGAACAGGTCTTCTGAAGAGCAGTTGACATCTCCAGTGTGTCAGGAGTTTGTAGTAAATATTCCACACAGGAACACCTGGTTCACAGGGTCTTGGGAAAGGGCTTTGCCGGAACCTCTTCTTGTAAACTGTTGGCAGTCTGCCTCTCTAGTGCAGAAACATTCCATGTCTGTGAACCATTTTGTACTTTAAATGTTCACAGTGAATCGGTAGCTCACAGTAGCAGCAACAAACCTGTCTCGGAAACTGTCTACGTAACGAAAGGAAAGGTGTAAGAGGAGCCCATCCACGGAAAAGGGTCTTCTTCCCATTTCTGAGGGAGTGAGAGACAGGAGCTGCTCAGAGCAAAAGTGGTTATTAAGAGTTATTTTAAGACTTTATTTTAATGTAATTTGTTTCAGTATTTACTTAAGCCTTTGGGAGAGAGGAAAGGTATATACGATAGTATCACAGAGGGAGGTTTGATTTAAAATATGATCCCATTTTTTGACATAAGCTGTAGATTTAAGCTTTATGTCTTGACAATATTGTGCATGAAAAATATTGAAAATCCACCTCCAGAGAACTCCTCCAAATGCTAATAAAAATGGAACAACTATTCTCTAAAATGCAGGGCTGAGCGCTTAAGAAAGCATCACCCAGAGAAATATCGGGAGCTGTGCGCACATGGCTGGAAGCAGCAGCAAAGTGTCCGTCGGAAAATAGGGACCTGGGTTTAACCCTCCTGTGGGTACAAGAAACGGGGCCTTGGGCCTCCTGTGGGCAGAGGTAGGAACTCAGATCCCCACGTAAATGTGGAGCCCTTGGAAGACAGTAGCCTCAGGGAAAGAGTAGATTTGGCAAATACCCACGGTCCCAGCCCACGGACGTCAGCTTATGGTCATTTCTTGGTTTGGGAGGGGTACCTGGACCATGACAGTGTATTTACTTTGACAGACTCTTACCCGAAGCACCACTTAATTTCCTCTTCAGGAAGAATAAGACTACACTCAGAAGGAAAGACCAAATTACAAGAATAAATAGAAAGCAAACAAATGTATGCACTTTGGCTAAATTTAAAAAGCACTAGCTAAACTAAAAACAACAATAATGACTAATTTCAGGATATGTGAACAATGTTGTAACTGAACTACTGGAAAATGTAACATATAAGGTTATAGGCATTTTAAAATGCATTTTGAAATCCTCGTGACATTTGAAAAGAGAGTAAGGACATTGGTTAACTTTTGGCTTTAAGTCAAATATGCATCATGGGTAGTAAGAGTAACTCCTAAAGAATAAAAGTAGAACCAAAACTCACAAACGAGTTGGAAATAAAAGAGAGAAGTAATGAAAATTATTAATTCGCTAGGAGATGGGAAAGAAGAAATAGGAAGCAAAGTATGGAAAGTAGCATGAAAATAAGATGGTGGAAATAAATCCAATATGTCAGTAGTCTTAACAAACATAAATGGATACAATATCATTTAAAAATTGTATTTTAAAAATTTGTGCTATATTCTGTATTCAAGAGATATACTTAAATCATAACGACCCAGAAAGGTTAAAAGTAAGGAATCAGAAAAAACTGAAACCAAACATATACTATCCAAAACCAAAACAGAAGCAAAAAAGAACAAAACTTGTGAACTATACCAATAATGGGCATCAAAGAGTTGAAGGTGAAAAGCGTTATTGGGGATCATGAAAATCGTTAAATAATGAATGAATTCACCTAAAAATATAATTCTGAAATTGTATGCACCTAATGACATAGCCTCAAATGTAAAGTGCAAATATTGACAGAAGAGTGTGAGAAATAAACAAAAGCACCAGTGTAATGAGAGGTTTTTAACCACATCACTCTTTGTAATTGATAGATCGGGCAGGTAAGAGTTTAGCAAAGACATATAATGTTTTAATAACACAACAAGTGTGATCTAATTGCTATATAAAAAACCCTATGCCCCACAGAGAATAGACATAATTTTTACATATACGTGCAAGATACAGGGTCACAAAGCAAATACCAACAAATACCAAAGCATTTTTATCATATTGGCCACCGTTCTCTTACCTCAATGCTATTAACTTGAAATTAATAACAAATAGACAACAAAGTTTCATATATTTTGAAATTTAAAAGAGCTTCTAAGGCACAGTAAATAGAAAATGATAATGGAATGATAATTGCTAATGTTAACTGAGGAATGACCGTGTGCCAGGCGCTCTTCAACACGTCTTTCATGGATTAGCCAACTGAACGCTTGTAAAGACCCTGTGCCACAAGAACTACCATCACCTCCATTTGCAGATAATGAAACTGAGGCACAGAGTGGTTCAATAACTTGCCCACGAGGCAGAACTGAAACGGAGCAGGACCCTATGGTCCTTGCCCCCACCCCCAGGTCCTCAGCCCACCTTTTGTCTGTGGAAAAACTGAAGCCAAAGAATAAATTTAATCAGAGAAGTGAGAAAATGCAGAAACAAAGGAAAACAGTCAAAGGAGACCAAATAATGATAGTTCAGTCATAAAGCAAAGTCAAGGACCTTTAGGACCTCCTCAAGGGCTACAGATCATATTCTGAGCCGTGTCCTGTGAGCTGTCTTGTAGATACTCAACCACACCAGGTGAAGAAGTTAACACATGATGACCAGACTGTAGCCATGACATAAGCTGCCACAATTCCGAGAACTGGCCTCAAGGAGATAGGAATAAACCGACCCAGGAACTGAAGACTAACTGTACTTGAAACAATCAAGATGACGCTGGTCAGACCACCGCAGGACCAATGTCAAGATGACGTCAGAGCTGACCGTGCTGTTTCTGCAGGTAGCACCTCCCTCTGCCTGTAAAAGCTCTTGCCCCCTGACTGTCAGTGGAGGGAGGGGGTGGGTGGTCAGCTTTTGGACAGGAGTCTGCCCTCCCCACCAAGGCTGCGGGCATCCAAAATAAAGTAAACTTTCCTTTCCACCAACCTGGCCTCTGTATTGAGCTTTTGAGCAGTGAGTGGCCAAACGCCACTTTCGGTAACAGAACCGTCCTCTTTATCACAACCCAAAACTTCTTCTCCACTTAGAAAATAAGTCTGTAACAGAATGATCATGAAAATAAAACATATAGAAACATGCAGGGTCCATCAAAAGTGGTAGTGACTAGGATATTTATAATCTTAAATGCCATAGCTTAGCAAAAAAAAAAAAAAAAAAAAAGACTGGAAAAAGAATGAGATATACACTCAGCAGAATGAACCCGAAAACAGGAGATACAAGGAATTAATAGAAAGCATAAATTAATAAAATAGAAAACAAAGAAACAATGAAGAAGATTATAAAAACCAAAGCTGATTCACTGCAATAAAATGGTAAGGCCTGCAAGCAAGATGGAGCAGGAAAAAAATGAGATTAAGCACGCACACCATACACAATGCACTAAGACTAAGTAAGACAACTTGCCAAGAGGGAGCAGAGATTTTGAAAACCAGAGGAGAGTGCTATTCACAGCTTAATGCCAATGCTGGGAACATATAAAATGGACAATTTCCCCAAATAAATATAACTTATCAAAAGGGACTGGAAAAGGAACAGTAAACCTGAATATCAAAAGTCATGGAAGAATTTTATCAGTAGTTAAAAATCAACCAAAAAACCTAACCCCAGAAGTGTTAAGTGTATAACAAATGATTATCTGGATGATATAAGAACTCTGAAATAGCAAATGAGGAAACGCTTCCCAACTCAGACCAGAATAGTTGAAGAAAGGAAAGTTACAAAGACTCTCATCTGCAAGCATTGTTACAAAAATCTTAAGTAAATTTTGGCAAACTGAGCTTTGGCAATATAGAAATAAAAGAATATATCATGAACAAATTGGATTAATTGCAGAGTGCAAAGATGGTTTAAAATTAGAAAATTGCTTTTATGTTATTTGTCACATTAACAGATTAAAAGAGAAAAAAACAAGAGCATCTTGGAAAACACAGATATAGCACTTGATAAAATTCAACATCAATTCATGATAACACTTTGTTTTTATTAAAACAGGAATAGAAAAGAACTTGCTTGACTTTTTTTTTTTTTTAACTTCCCAAGAAAATTAAAATCTGAAGCCAATTTAGCAGAATAGTGGGCCCAGGTGTTTGTAGTGTAATTCTCTGAAATTGGTTTTTTGTTTGTTTTGGTTTGGTTTTGGATCATCTAGATTTTAAATGGAAAAATAATTGAAATAACAGAGGAAATGATGGCATAGAAAATTTATAAAATAGAGACACTGATGAAACAAGAGAAGACAAATGATCACTAAAAAAATAAATAAAAGGACCATTATAGACACCACGTTTTAGATGTTGTGTTAGTCCGTTCAGCCCGCTTTAACAAAATACCACCAACCAGGTGGATGATAAACAACAGAAATGTGTTACTCACAGTTCCGGAGGCTGGAAGTCCACGATCAAGACGCTGGTGGATTCAGTGCCGGTGAGGGGTGTGATCTGCTTCCTGGTTCATAGGCAGCTCTCTTTTCACTGTGTTCTCGCGTGGTGGAAGGGGGTAAGGGACCGTTTTGGGGTCGCTTGTAGAAAAGCGCTAATCCCATTCACCACGGCTCTGCCTCTCCCAAAAGCGCCACCTCCTAATACGGTTACATTGGGCGTCAGGTTTCAACAGATGAATTTTGGAGGGACATAAACATTCAGTCTGTGGCAAATGGTTAGACAATAAAAATAAAGGGTTCAGGGCTTCCCTGGTGGCGCAGTGGTTGAGAGTCTGCCTGCCAATGCAGGGGACACGGGTTCGAGCCCTGGTCTGGGAAGATCCCACATGCCGCGGAGCAACTGGGCCCGTGAGCCACAACTACTGAGCCTGCGCGTCTGGAGCCTGTGCTCCGCAACAAGAGAGGCCGCGATAGCGAGAGGCCCGCGCACCACGATGAAGAGTGGCCCCCGCTTGCCGCAACTGGAGAAAGCCCTCGCACAGAAACGAAGACCCAACACAGCCATAAATAATAAATAAATAAATAAATGAAAAAAAACAAACACTCTCTCAGCCTTGTTTAAAAAAAATAAATAAAATAAAGGGTTCAGAGAATTGGGAAATAGAAAAGAAGAGGTGAAAACTTACAAGACAGAAAAAGAAGGACTAGTGAGAACAACAGAAGTTCATCTAGATGAAAAGTAGAAGGAAACAAAATGGCAGTTCGAATCTAGTAAAATAGGTTTGTGGGAACAAGGAGTGTTAATTAAAAAAAAAATAAGAGGAAGAAGAGGAGGAGAGGAAGGGAAAATATATACCACTCACCTTGTTAGTATATTAAGCAGAGCACTTCCTTTCGGGACTCAGGGTTTCTCACCGCACCTGGGCTGGAGAGCTAACGTCACGCTGTACTCTTGCTGCGGCCTTTTTGTGGGACCAGAGAGCTGTCAGCCGGGCACGTCTCTAATTGAGGTGCAGGCGGCCAACGGCTGGTTGTAATGGGGGCAAAAGAACAGGTGCACTGTCCTCCAAATATCACATGCATGGCACAACGTTGGAAATTTACGTTGGCTTAAAGAGTAATGTATGAAAATGCTTCAGCAGTTTTAATATGCTATATAAGGGGCATTAGAATTATCGAAGATAAGGATGAGAAGAGCTTTATTTTAGTTTGTAATAACACCTTGGCAGGCATTAGGACACAACAGCCTTTATTTGTGCCTTCTTTCCAGAATCTTTCCTGAGTGCCTTCTAGAGACACGTGAGACCGTCTCTGCCCTCACGGAGCTGGCAGCGTTTTAGGGGCGACCTGGTACTCGCGTATAACCTCAGGCAGACGGAGGTGAGTGCCACGAGAGCAATAGCCTCGCCCTACAGGGGTAGAGCCTGGTAAGCTGTGGGGATCAGGAAGGCTCCAAGGAGGAGGTGGCCTCACGTGGACCGTGAAGGACGGGGGACATTTGAACATGAAAAGATGGAGAGAAGGCTCAGACAAACAAAGTAGTTCTCTTTCCTTTCAGGTAACATTGGATAATTTGCAGTCACCCATCCCTGCCTTGAGAAACACGGACATAGGTCAGGCGCATTTGGGTTAGGAAAGAGGAGCTGAAAGTCTGGCGTGGAGAGCACTTAGGATGAGCTGGAGGGTCAAGGGGTATGCAGGTATCCGGCTAAGTACCTGGACTTGGGACAGTCGTGGAATTCCAATTCCAAGTCTCAGATGCCCACAAGCCTTTCTTCTCATGCAGCCTCTGGCAGTGTCTAAAGAGGAAACGGTAAGGAAATTGCCTTGTCCAGCCCCTGCCCTCCAGGCACAGGGGAACGCCGATGGGGTGGGCTTGGATCTCCACCCGGCTCCCCTGTTCAAAGGAATTAATCTAATCATACAAAGCTCCCCCCCATAGCCAAAAGCAAGTGCACTCACTTGTGAATAATTTGAAAAGGCGAGTAGAAATCATTTACCACATTGCTTCAGAATATCTCAGAATACAGAGACTCCTGTATTTAAATCATCAGAATTATAATATCCTCCCACTCTCTCACTTATGACGACCATTTGACCATTTTGAGCATTTGTGTTTCTTAGAGGGCTGGGATAACCGTGGTCAATGCCAGACAGGAATTTCCCCTGCCGGGTTCATAGCCATTTCCACTGGGGAGTTTGCCCTGAGGAACAGATTTCTCTAAAGGAATCAGTGCTAAAGGACAGATAATAAATAATGAACATGTTCTTTAGAGATGTCTGTAAAATATTTTACATGCCAAGTTGTATAAAGGTGTCGATAGGTATGAAATACATTAAAATCTTTGGTGGCTGATGGTCCAGACCCTGTTGCATAAAGTCCTGGGACTAGCAACCTAGCATCTCTGCCCCACCCTGAGCCGACATCCCAAGACAGTTAGTACGAAGATTAGCTTTTGAAAAGTCCTGGTTTAGATAACCTTGAGAGGGAGCTCTCAGTCACCCTGCCCAAACCCCCACGAGGTTCCCCAGTGGAAGGAGAGCCGAGCATTACTAATATTTTATTTACTCTAATATTAATGTTATCCCACATTAATTAAGGTCAGATAACATTCTAATTATTTCCCATCAATATCCATGATCCCACTAGCTACACTGTTTTTCTTTAGTTCTCAGGAAGAACCGTGAGGAAATTCAGTCTATTTAAACCCAAATTAAGCTCTGGTTTGCAATATTCACACTATGAAACCATATTAAAAGTCACCACACCACTTCTGATTGCATGATTATTAAAAGTAAAATACTAACCCTAAAAAGGCCTCAGCTTGTCATGTCTTATTTTCCTCATACAAGGTCTTATTCATTAAATGGCTGAATGTTTGTGAATAAATATCATTCCTATTTTTAAGATCCAAAGACAGATAATTAATGAACTATACTGATAATTACAGAGTTTTAATATTTATAGACATCTGTCACTTTACATTTTAAGATAGTCTTACCATATGTGCTGCCCTCTTTTAATTCCAGTAATTAAAGTTTATGAACATATACTGTGAAAATGTAGCTGTAACATTGTCTAATTGATTATTAGGAGGCTTTCTTACTGATAAGCTGTCTATTTTTTTAAAGGGAAATTATTACAAAGATGAGCTGGGAGGTGACCTGTGGTCTGTGGGTTTCTGCCTTTCCCATTCCAAGGATTAGAGAAATATCTGCCTATATTTTTAAAAAGTTTTTCTCATAGTTTCATTTTTTTACATTTAATTCTTTAATTCTCTGGACTTTATTCTGGCATATGAAAAGATGTGAGTATCTTTCTCATCCCTCAAAAAGTTAGCCTATTACTTAGGGTTATTTACTGAGTAATTTTCATTTTCTTCACTTATTTCGGATGCCACGTTTTTTGCATTTACTTTCTTGTACACTAGGCACAACTTCTGGGGCTCCAGCCACACTGGCTGCCTGTGGATCTTTCTTTCCTGTTCCACTCACTGGTTCCTCCTTCTATTCTTGCATCAGCACCAGATGACTTTATATATGCTTAATATGTTTTAATATCTGGTAGTGCAAGATCCACCTAATTTCTCTCCTACTTTCAAAATTTTATTGGCTATTCTTTCCCAAGGGATGTGTGTATTACTTAGTGATTTTTGATTTGTGTTTTGACTTTTATGCACTTGACTATGAGAGCATTCTCCAAATATGGGACATTTTTCTCCTTGTAGTCTTATTATTACTATTAACAGGCAATTTAAATAATATAAAAAGCATTATCTCATCTTGGCCATCTCAGTTTCTGAGGGTGCTACCAACGTGAAACATTCTATAAGAACCCCTTCATATTGTGACTCTAAGTATTCCTAGTCTGGGATGCTGGGAAGAATGACCTGATGTGCATCTCATCAACCAATGCAACACGCTGACGTTTTTCTCCCGTGGTTGTGGAAATACTGCCACAATATATGGACCAAAGCCATTATGATTCAGACTACATTTCTGGGGTGCTAAAATAGCCAATTGAAAAGTGAACAATTTAGTCAGCCAATCAGTTTCTTTGTTTCTGTGATCCTAAGCAATCAAATGTCTCCCACACTCCACCCACCCCGACCCAAACCACCTTCTTGAATTAACCAACTCAGCTAGTTCAGTTTGGGCACCAGGAGGCCCAACTTTAAAGTAGCACCTTATTGAAAAAGTACACACCAAAAACCTGTGGGTCTTGCTAATAAGCATTTGCATACTCTCTGCTAGAGTGTCAGCAAACATCTTAGAGATCCAGACGGTTCACGAAGCATCTTGTGATTAAGTGATCTGAAGCGAAAGACCCATCGGTGGCCTAGTATTGTTAGTAGTTAAATATGATTTGGCTTCTGTAATCAGAAGTCATGAAACGAAAACAGAGCGGGTACGACCGTTTCACTTGCTGGGCCAAGTTAGGTTCCTCTGTGGACTTCAAGAGGTTTTTTTTCAGTGTTGTTTTATTATATTTGTAATTAGCCCTTGTGAAGCAGGCTCTCTTACGTTCTGCAGTGATGCATCGCAGCTTTCATTACAACAAATATCCATGACCCCTGTTGCCTAACTGCAAACAGTGCTGGTTACCAGCCTCATTAGGAAACTAGCAGATGGCTTCCAAAGCCCTTGCTGGAGTTGAAATCCATTGGCAGCTTGCAGCACACAAATATTTATCTTTACACAGTATAAAACATGTCAGAAGGGGTCTGCGTTCTGTTTTTGTTAGTATTAAGTGCAGTCTGATCCTAACAAGAAAAAATTTCTTAGATTTTTCTTCACTTTTTTGTTTGTTTGTTGCTTACTGTATGTGAACTGATTCTCCAAATTTTTTTCTGGCTTCCCTTTTAGAAGAACAAAGTTTTCTCAACTTCTCACTTTTATCTTTTACTTATTCCACAAATATTTATTAAACTCCTACTATTAGCTAAGCTAAAATATTAGAGATGCAATGATGAATACGATATAGTAGATGCTCAATAAATATGTGCTGTAAAAATTAAACTGAAGGTCAGTGTTATTTTATATAGTGATGCTCTTTAGCTAAATAGTATTTGAACACTGTTTCCTAGACATAGAACCATGTCATTTTTGTCTATAAACATTTCCTTAAACTATAAAATGTTAGAAACCAGAGAAAGTGTTAAAAACTTTTCTTAGTCCAACACATGAAATTTTCAGAGCTAAGACTCACCCGGATAAAATAATAATAGTGAACATTAACTGAGTACTTACTGTGTTTCAGCACTTACCTATGATAAGGACTTTATTTCCTCACTTAATTCTGTATTGTTTACACAATCCATGGGGAAGGTACTATTTTCCCATTTTACTGATAAGATTAACTTTCAAATGTTAATCGAGTTGCCCAAGTTCTCCCGGTGGCAGAGCCCAAATTCAAAAGGAAGCAGTCTGACATGAGACCCCATACTACTTTGAACTATTATGCATTAATTTCAACAGCTTTCACATCTAGACCTCCATATGCCTACAACAGTCTGTTCCTACCCAGCATTTTGGGGGAGAGCATATTACTAGTACTTAACTGTTCAGACTTTGGAGCCAGCCTGCTTGGTTCAATCAAATCTTGGCTCTGCCATTTAAAGCTGTGTGACTTTGAACAAATTACTTGATCTCACTTTGCCTTGTTTTCTTCATTTAGAAATTAAAGATAATTATAATACCTACTTCATAGGGTTGACGTGAGGATTAAAGGACTTAATGTAATACATGCAAAGCGCTTAAGAGAAAGTGTAGGGCGAACAGTCATGCTATTATTATACAATCAGCTATAACTGCTGTTATTATTGTCATAGTTATGAAAGAGTCAGTTGCTCCTATTTGAGCTCAACGTGGCCATACAGGAATCCATGCCCAGTGTTGCTACATCTTCTGATTTTTAAAGAGAAGATGGAAATCTAGGTTTTTGTGGGGGGGGGTTTAAATGTGAGTTCTCTTATTTTTAAATGTTAGCTCCTAATGCAAGTTTTCAAAACTGCTGAGTGAGCCAAAGAAATTGTGTCTGTGGGCCATATTCAGGCCATCATAGCCCGTTGTGGCCTATGGTGGAAGAATGGCAGTGAAAACCCACAGAATAAGGACCAGGGAATGCAGACATGTGGGTGGGGAAGGTCCTAGCCACTTGGAATACCAGGTCTTTGGGAGATTCAGTCACTCAGCCTAGAATTTTATAGACTTGACCAGGTCTGACTGGCTTGGTTCCCGCCATTGTGTTTCTAACTAGTAAGAATTCTATTAGGCACCATACCCTTCATGTAGTCTTCTTCTCTGAAAGATGATCAATTTGAATCAATTACTTAAAACAAAACAAAAAGGGATTGAATGGTGAAGGAAAGTTTACAAGATTTCCATTTCCAGAAACTAAAATCCTCAAATTATCCACAGAAAAAGAGTTGCTTAGAATGAAAAAAACAAAACAAAAACAAAACTGTGCTATGAGTTTCCGTGGCAATTAAAATGATCATATAGCATATATTTATTTCCATTTCTGTGATGGTTATACCAGTGTGTCTGGGCTTGGTCATAATATACTGTGGTCCATAAGACAACACTTAACTATTTTTAAAATGTATCTAACTGGAAGTTAGTTTATCTGCCAAGTGTACCAGCACTCGAGTCCTTTACAACCTGACTGTCTGCAGTCACAGCAGAAGTCACACTGGCCTGGACTCCTGCCCCCAGCCCGGCTCTCTACACCCATTCCAGCTGTTCTAGCAGCTGCCCAGGGATGCACTCCAGCTGATACAAATATCCTGAGATAGATACTTGGCTTGAAAAGCTCAGCTGTGGTTAATGAGTAGCCATGCTAAAGAATAAATAAATAAAAGGATTCATAGGATTAAGTAACACTGTGTGGTCAAGAGATGTCAGTGAAAGGAGATAGGATGGCCTGTGTATTCATAGGATTAAGTAACACTGTGTGGTCAAGAGATGTCAGTGAAAGGAGATGGGATGGCCTGTGTGTGCCGCCACACCTTTCCTGCATGGTGCCCAGAAGGACTGAATATACTTACCACACAAGAGGGAAAATATCCTACACAAGGGGTTTCAGTCTCTCTCTTCTCTGTTGAAGAATACCAAGCTCAGCATTGTGTTTTTATGAGTATTAACTTGTTCTTTTCATTCATTTGTTAATTGATGTATCAAGCATTCACTCCTCTCCTGCCACGTCCAAGGCACGCGGGTGGGGGGGGGGTGAGGGGAGCTGCAGATACAACAGTGAGTGAGATACAGTTCCTGCCCTCAAGCAGCTCAGGAGCCGGTGGGAGAGGCAGACGAGTGGAAGCAAGACGCATGGAGACGAGAGCTGGGAGACGGGAAACCAGAGGAGGCTTCACAGAGGAAGAGGCATCCGTCGCCTTTACTTTGCGGTGAAGTCTGATCTTCAAACGCAGCAGCTCGGTCTGTCTGATTAGAAGGCAGAATGGCCAGCCCTGAGAAGCCTCCTGCAGTTGAAAGGGAGTCGGAACCGGAAGGAAGGATCCCCCGGGAGGCATTATAGGAGCACAGCCTGCTCTGAGCTCCCCGCCTCCTCCAGGGCAGGTCCCGCCTTGACGGTGCTGTGGGGCGGGGACCCCGCAGGCCAAGCGCTCACCGGGGCCCCTCTTCCCGCGGACAGCGGAGTGAAGGACACGGCGCTGGTCCTTCCCTCCAGCCTCTCCTCTTCCATCATCCTAACTTCTTTGTATTGATCTCACCGCTGTCTCTCACTCTGGAGTCTCTTCTCTTTCCCCTTTTCTTCCCAGGGTAGAGCATTTCCTTTTATCTCGGGGCCTGGCGGGTAGGAAAGGGGCTCATGGGACCCCCAGTCCCATGGCGGCTGCACTTAGCTGCTCAGACTCGGCCGTCTTCAGGAGAGGGGTGGCCCTGCAAGTGGGTCCGATGTGATTTCTTGCCTGTAGGATGTGAAAGAACAAGCTGCGTCTCCAGAACTGAGCAGAGCTGGTCTCCCATGTAGACAGAAAGTCTCTCCTCTAGATATCGGTCCCAGCCTGTCTCTGTTCTGGGTGTGGCATTAGGGGGGTTCAGAGATACCAGTGTGTCTAGGCGGCCGAAAGGTTGCACTGTTCCAAAGAGGAAAAGCTAAATGAGCACGTCACACGCAAAATACAATTGTGCTGACGGCACGATTGTAGGGGTGAGGTGCTCGGGGGACTAATGACTTGGGTTGGAGTGAAAACAAGAATGAAAGACTTTGTATTCCACCTGCACTCCCTCGAGTCACACTGCCCTGTGGGAGCCATCAATAATTAATGATATTACCATGCAGCAGGAGGACCCCAGAGGTGTGCAAATATTGATGAATACTTCTCCATTTTTATTGCACTTTTCAAGCATGCCAAAAAACATTAAAAGTTCATAAAAGAAAAGAACTTGACTTAATGGTGACTGATCTCATCCCTGAACATTGTCCATGGCACCACAAGCTTACCAGCCATCTGTGCTGACTGGGACAGTCCCATTTCTCACTAGCTGCAGTCCCAGGTGTCTGGACCTTCCAGATAAACTCTTGGGTTTGGGGATTAGCTTTTACCAGAAGGAACACAGTCTTGGGAGACTAAATTCCATTTGGTTCCAGAAATACCTTGAGGAAGGAAGTAGACATTGGTAAATAAGAAGCTGAATTTGTCAGCTGATGAGTATTTACTTTACCAAGCAATGCCGATTGACCTCTTAAGCTTAAAGTTGATTCCGCAGACTGTGGCTTGGCCAGGGTGGACCACACAACAGCGAAGCCCTCAGTGGCTCATAACGCCTGCTGGTCAAGCCAACTGCGCTGAAGTTCTGCTGCTCAACAGCAGGCAGGGTGCACATCTTCTATGCTTCCTCATTCAGGAGGGAAATAGCTTTCTAGTCTCTTAATAAATAATCCTAACTAGTCCCCCACGCCCACCTCCAACACGTACACACAAAACCAAGAGGAAGCACAGAGAAGGAAGCCGTCACCTGACGGTGCGGAGAGGTAGAGTCGACCAGGTCCACCTGTGCGTGGCAGGGGCAGTGGTGCTCCCCTGCACGCGCAGCCCCAGTTCTAGGCAGAAGTGAGGAGGACGGGCGCCCCTCTGGATGACGGGTCTAACAGCGGTCCTGGAAGCCGCGTGGAGCTGGGGAAGCAGTACTTTGAAGTGACCTGGCTCAGGGATACGGAGGAGGCCACTCTGGAAAGTCACCAGGCTGCCCTCAGACTTTGTGGAAGCTGGAAAATGAACCTTTAGGAAACCCTACCTCACTGAGATTACAGGATTTATTTGTTACCGGAGCTTATCATCACCTACTACATGAATAGATTGCTGAGGAAATTCCCTGGCCCTTCAGTGATTAGGACTCTGCGATTTCACTGCCAAGGGCCCGGGTGTGATCCCTGGTGGGGGAACTAAGATCCCCCCGGCCATGTGGTGTGGCCAAAAAAGAAAAAAAAAAAAAGAGTGGACAGTTGATCTTTTCCTAAAACAAAACCACAAATCTGTTTAAGTATACTTGTTGTGCCCCAATTTCGTGCAAGGCAGCCTAAGAGTGAGATCCCTGGAGAGTAGTTTCTCCTTGGGAGACTCTGACTCACCAGCCATTGTTCCCAGGGGTGCCCAAGGACACCCCTAAACTCTGAAGGCTGGTGACAGTCCAATTCAGGAATATCCGTCACACACCACCAGCTCTTGTGGGGAAAGCATTGTCTCTGATGCCAGAAACTCAAATTACATTTGATATTTAACATCATTTAATCCTATCTATTTACTTATTTAAAACAACTGTGGGGGCTTCCCTGGTGGCGCAGTGGTTGAGAATCTGCCTGCCAATGCAGGGGACACGGGTTCGAGCCCTGGTCTGGGAAGATCCCACATGCCGTGGAGCACCTGGGCCCGTGAGCCACAACTATTGAGCCTGCGCGTCTGGAGCCTGTGCTCCGCAACAAGAGAGGCCGCGACAGTGAGAGGCCCGCGCACCGCGATGAAGAGTGGCCCCCCCTTGCCACAACTAGAGAAAGCCCTCGCACAGAAACGAAGACCCAACACAACCATAAATAAATAAATTAATTAATTAAAAAACAAAAAACAAAAAATACAACTGTGACTTTCTTAGTTTGAAGTATGCATTAAAGCACATTTTGTACTTGCTGGCAGATTAGTAACTTTTGAAACACAACATTTGATGTAATTTCAGATGCCTCATTTTCTTCCCAAATTAGATTGCCATGAAGCCCTACTGCTGCTCCCATCACAAAACTTCCAAAGCATCCCTCTCCTTGCACCTTCACTCCTAATAAGCCAAATTTTAAAACTAACTCTGACTTTTGGGTGTGTAGTAAGGGGTGGGTGGAGCAGAGCAGAGAAAGCCAGTCATCTTTGAAAGTTTCATGAGAGGCTCGCTTGTTATAAAATCCTTTTGAGTGGGTACCTGTTGGAGCTTACCCTTGGAAAGAGAGAACGAATGCTTTCTATTTTGTTGGTATCTTCACCATGGAACTTTAAGTAAAGAAGAGTGAAACCTGATTGGGGAAGGAAACAAGGGAGAAGAGAGTGATGAATGTTTTCAATTCTCAAGTGCAAAGAAATTTCAGTGAGTTGTAAACTTTGAGTGCGTGTATAACTTTTTATTTTCCCTTGATGTATGATTACGTTTACTAGCTCTTTTTTTTTAATAGATCTTAATTGGAGTATAATTGCTTCACAATACTGTGTTAGTTTCTGTTGTACAACAAAGTGAGTCAGCCATATGCATACATATATCCCCATATCCCCTCCCTCTTGAGCCTCCCTCCCATCCTCCCTACCCCACCCCTCTAGGTCATTGCAAAGCCCCGAGCTGATCTCCCTGTGCTATGCGGCTGCTTCCCACTAGCTATTTTACATTTGGTAGTGTATATATGTCCATGCTACTCTCTCACTTCGCCCCAGCTTCCCCCTCTCCTACCATGTCCTCAAGTCCATTCTCTATATCTACGTCTTTATTCCTGCCCTGCCACTAGGTTTATCAGTACCATTTTTTTTTTTTAGATTCCATATATATGTGTTAGCATATGGTATTTGTTTTTCTCTTTCTGACTTACTTCACTCTTGATCATTAACATTTACACACCAGTTGTAGCAGGAACACATGTTATATTCATTTGCAAATTAGTTTCCAATCTAGTATATCTCCAGAAAAGGGAATAAAATCCTACTAAAGAACACAAGACAGCTCTCATAAGCCAGAATATTCTATTTTTGACAGGAACTAAAGGGAAGAGGGAGAGAGGAGAACTCAAGGTTTGCTAAGCATTTAACGTGATGGACGCTCACTGCTGTAATATTGATACATATTTCATCCTGTAATTCTCACTACAGCCCTGAAGGTAGAAAAGATCCCCATTTTATAGATGAGGAGTCTGAGCCTTGAGAAAATATGGGAATTTCCTAAATTCAGCCAGCTGGTCTCACTAGGGAAGGGTGGAGCTTGCTTGCGGATTCTGGCGAGTTTCACTCCAGAGCTGGCTTGCTTTGCCACTCTGCCAGACCGGCCACAGGAAGATGCCACACCACAGCTCTGTCTTCAAGTCACATCTAGTCCAACTGGCTCTCCAAAGGAGTGAGGGCATGCATCTTCAACAGGGGCCATATTACCCCCAAGGATGCAACAGTTGGTTCTTGGGAGCAATAACCTTATAGTTATTATAAAGTACGAGTATACATATAGTACAGAAATAGATATCTAGTATACCTATACTTTTAAATTTTCATGGAGGGGAACGATTAGGAAAAAAAATGTCTAAAAAAAATCTCCTTATGATAATGATAAACAGGGTTGTGAACACTGGGCAAAGGGAAAGAGTAGAGGCATGGGTGGCTGTTAGACCTGCCGCTGTGCACTTGATGGTCTGGAGCCTCCACGGGGCAGTGATCTGCAACCCCGGGGTCCTCCAGCTCTTTCTCCCCCTCCTGAACATGGAAGTCCAGAGGAGGCACAGGCCACAGCTGTATAGAGAGTCTAGTGCTAGATTCAACCCAGACCTTTCACTCTCTAGCTCTTGTTGGGAACGTTGCTGGTGGATTCATCCCACACACAGCAATGGCAAAACGTCTTGGAGGAAATGAACAGGTGCTCCTTTCCTTAAGCAGCGTGCGGACACCTGAAGTGGGAACACTCACTGGGGCAAAGATTCAAAGACCCTCACATCCAGCCGGTTCACAGAACCTCTGGATCAGGCCACATGTGGAGCTCTCCAACTGCTTCGGTGTAATTGGCACCAAGGGTGAGGTAGGTGGAAGGCTTTTCAGAGAATGAAACATATCCTTAGGTCTACCTAAAGATTCCTCCACCCAAGTGGGCTTTGAAGCTTTTCCCCTGTGAGCTCAGGGGTTTACCCTCTCACTCCTACAGGGGACAGCGGAAGTGGCTGCAAAGATGGAATTCTTTGGTGTCCCTTCCCTGTCCTCGACAGAGCAGAATACACGGCAGGCGTCCTCTGCGTTATGGTCCTGCTGAGCCGTCATTTTAAAAACGGCATCAGCGGTAGTCCTAGGATCAATTAAAAAAAAAAAAAAGGTGAGAAATGAAAACTAAAGAACAGGGCTCCAATACGTGCGCCTTCTCTGCATTGTGATGGGGTACGACGTGTTTTCACGAACTTCTGTATTTGTCTTGAGGAAGAGAAAAGGCCGTTAAAGATTTTTAAATGCAAGACAAAGGAAGATTCTGTTAAGGGTACGAGGAAAACTCTACATTTAGGTCACTCACTAACACACTTAAAAGAAAATGTCTCCAGTGACCATAAATAATTGGACATCTTACAGGGGGCACACAATGCGTCAGATAACTCCCTTCCCCTTTATCTGCGTTTTTTGATACCTGGTAGGAGGGAGTGGGGGAGAGACACTTCACAGTGAATGGAGGTAGATAAAAGGGGAAGATCTGACAGTTGCCCTTATTACCGTGCCGTATCATTTACCTCAGCCAGGAGTCACTAACGCACCAGGTCACCCCCGAGGTCGAGGGCAAGACGGGGAGTTTACATAGCCAAGCAGGGTAGCTTGCTGGCTGGGGGCACACATCAAAGTGTGACAACAAACACGAGAAGAAGATTTATTCAGGTACAGAGCTCAAGATAACAGTGCTCTCCTTGCAATATTCTACCACTGTGGTGGAAGGAATGCTTTAAATTTCAACATCAGTTCTTTCTGATCTTTTGAGAAGGAGAAAACACAATTAACGGTTTAGTGAAATATCCTGTTTCTTTAGAAGTGGGCTCTTCCTAATAATGTATTGTTTCGCTAATGTCTTTCTCTGCACCAACTCCAAATTTGAAGTAGAAATCTCCCCCTTTTTTATGGTGGCAAAATATACATAACGTAAAGTTTACCATTTTTAAGTGTACAGTTCAGTGGTATCAAGTACATTCGTATTGTTGTACAACCATCTCTACCATCCATCTCCAGAACCTTGTTGTTTTCTTCAACTGAAACTCTGTACCCATTAAATACCAACTCCCCATTCTTCCCATAACCTCATAACCCCCAGCCCCTGATAACCACGACTCTACTTTCAATTTCTATGCACTTGACTAATCTAGGTAACTCATAAAAGTGGAATCATACGACATGTGTCCTTTTGCGTCTGACTTACTTCACTTAGCGCAATGCCCTCCGGGTTCTTCCATGTTGTAGCATGCATCAGAATTGCATTCCTTTTTAAGAGTGACTGATATTCCATTGTATGTAAAGACCACATTTTGTTTATCCAATCATCTGTGGACGGACATCTGGATTGTTTCTATCCTTTGGCTATTGTGAATAATGCTGTTATGAACATGGGTGTATAAGTATCTGTTTGAGTCTCTGCTTTCAATTCTTTCGTATACCCGGAAGTGGAAAGCTAGATCGCATGGCAATTCTATGTTTAATTTTCTGAGGAACTACCATGCTGTTTTTCTCCCCCCCACCCCATATTTTTTGTACGTTAAACCTATGTGGCTTTTTTATTGGGCATTATATGAAATTGGTTCTGTACACTAAATAGTTTGAAATAGGTTATAGCTTCCACAGTGGCATTGGTTGCCGTTTATAGTCTCCGAACAGTAGGTATCTGGCCAGTCAGGTAGCAAGTGAGAGATACCCAGTGAGCATTCTTTCCCATGAGACATTATTTCAGTGACAGCAAGCGTGCAGTCCTTAATGTCGAGCCAAAGGCAGCAACAAAGTATATGTCACTAACCCAGGACGGCTGTTCTCCACTGGGACATGGGATTTGCAGCCACGTAAGAACTCCTACGAGTTCTGAATTCAGGTCACCAGTGCAGAGTTCCCTGAGACCTTAGAGTAGTGGCAGTACAGGGAGATTTGGGAGACCTGGGTGCTAATCCTAATCCTGCCATAAATAATGTGTGACATTGAAAAGGACCTTTAGCCTCTCAGACACTTAGCTTCCCTAAGGACATTTGAGTTCAGTGTTCTCTAAATTACTTAAGAGCTTTGTAATCCTGTGAAGTAACAGTTACCTTGATACTATGCTATTGTTAAACACTGATGACTCCTTTTTAATCTGGCTCCTTTAATGAATCCAGTAATTTTCAAAAAACCTGTAATAATTCTTCACTTTTTGTTCCCCGTTACTGAAAGCTCAGTTATGGAGGATTTCTAGTTGCAGCAACATTTCAGCAGCTCCACTGGGTGTTTTTGGTTTTGCCTATTTGCTTAGCACTTGTGAGTTTCCCTGGTTTCAACTCTCTCAACATTGTGAGGTCTGAAAAGCACCCTTGGAAAGAGAAAGACATTGGGGGTCTCCCAAAGGCTGAGCAGGTCCAGTGAGTGTCTGTAATTGACTGTACGAAGATACCAATTTCCCTGTAGTTGAAATAAAATTAAGTGCAGAAAATAAGATTTTATGTCTGTACAGAATCATAGGTTATTTTCCTCTCAAAGACTACTGTGAGATAAATATGATTTCTCAGGTTTTCATGAAAAAGTGATTTGAATATTAGGCCTACAGTTCCAAGTTCAAACTATTTGTTTATTATAGTTCTTGGTATAACAGTGCTTGAAGGCTGACCAAAATTTCTAGGGCCATTGGGAAAACCCGTTGATGGGAATTCTTGATTTGCAAGAAAGACAATACCAACTTAAAGTATACTTTCTTATTAGCTAAAATCTTGGCCAAGCTTATGGTAGAAAAGGCTGATCCTGTGAAATGTGCCATCCGGGTCCTCTGATTCTGTGAGGGGTTCATTTGTTCTAAATGGTAGGCACAGATGTTTGTGTTTTGTTTCTGATGTTGCTTAACTTTGTGTGACGAGTGGTAGGATTTCAAGCAGTCTCAAATTTCTGTGATGATTAGGAAAACCAGCAAATCACTGTGTCACAGCATTAGGGAGATCATGATATGATTAAATAATGAAACTTTTGCACTGCCACTACTGGTAAGGGGGTATTTGTGTTACACTGAAATCTAAAATACAACAAAGCATATAAAATATATATGTATGACAAAGACCAGTGTCCAAAGAATCTATCACCCAAAGGAAAAAATAGAACATTTCTAGTGCCTGGGAAGCCCCACGTGTCCTTCCTCCGGTACCTCCTACTGTTTCCCCTGGAGGAGTGGTCTATAGCCCTCGTTACACATTAGCATCACCCGAGGGGCTTTTGAACCATACCGATGCCAGTGCTGGTTACACATTAGAATGGGGGACTAGTCTAATATAATATAATACAATATAAAAGTCAGTTTTGATTCTATTATACTGCATATAGCTAAGGGTAAAAACCACTGTACTAAAGAGTTCTTCTCAAACTTCAATGTGTGTTCAAATCCCCTAAAGATCTTGTTAAAATGTAGCCCCTAAAGGCTTGTACATACTCTGTTAGATTTCTTCCTAGGTACTTTATATTTTTCTTGCTATTGTAAATGGTATTTTAACTGATTGTTACCAATGTGTTAAAATATATTGGCTTTTGTAGACTGATACTGTCCAGCAAACATGCTGTATCCTCTTATTAATTATGGTAATTTATCTATAGATTATTTGGAGTTTTCTATGTAGACAGTTGTATCATCTTGCAAGTAATCACAATTTTGTTTCTTTCTGCCCAATCCTTCTATATTTTCCTGTTTTTCTGCTTTTCTTACCACATGGCTAGGCCTTCAAAACAATCTTAAAGAGAAAGAGTGATGACAGGTATTCATGTTAGTTTCTGATCTTAAAGGGAGTGTTTTTAATATTTCGTAATTGCATATGGTATTTTCTCAGATTTTTTTTTCTTTTTATGAGGATGTGTTTTATCAAGGTTAAGGAAGTTGTTTTCTATTCTCAGCTTGCTGGATTTTTATTATGAATGAACATTGAATGTTATCAAATGATTTTTCTCCATTATTTTGTTTTTCTTCTTTAAAGATACATTATTGTGAATTACATTAATTGGCCTTGAATTCTTAGGATCAACCCAATAAGATAATCAGGTATTGTATTTTTTATATATCACTATATTTGGTTTGTCTACATTTTGTTTAAAACTTTTATATCTATGTCAGGCTAGCCTCACAACCTCTTTTTCTATTCTCTGGAAGAGAAATTATCTGAATAGAATATAATATTTGAATATTTGGTAGAACTAGAACTAGTCATTTGAGCCTGCTGTTTTCTTTGTGACAAGATTTTTAAACTATAGATTTAGTTTTATTAATGGTTGAGGCTTTTTCTGGGGATGTGTTTTACTTTGCTAGAACTGCCATAACTAAGTACCACCGAGTAGGTGGCTTTAACAACAGAAATTTATTTTCTCACTGTTCTGGAGGCTGGAGTCCCAAGATCAAGGTGTGGACAGGGTTGTTTTCTTCTGAGACCTCTCTCCTTAGCTATTAGATGGCTGTCTTCTCCCTGTGTCTTCACATGGTCTTCCCTCTGTGTCTGTCTGTGTCCTAATACCCTCTTCTTTTAAGGACACCAGTCCAACTGGTTTAGGGCCCACCCTAACGAACCCATTTGTACTTACTTCTCTAAAGATCCTACCTCTAGATCCAGTCACATTCCAAAGTATTGGGTGTTAGGACTTCAGCAAATGAACGCAATTCAGCCCATAAAATGATGTATCCATTTCCTCTAGGTTTTCAAATTAATTGGCCCAAATTTGTTTATATCTTGTTTACTGTCTCCAGCCTCATTTAATATGTCCACACATTAATTCTTGATTAGTTTAGTTGTCTCCCCCTCTGTCTTTCTCTTTTATTAATCTTACTGCTATCTATTTTTCAGTCTTGTCAATTGCAGGAGTTCTTTATATATTCGGTGTATAATTTCACTGTCATATAAATATATCAAAAATATTTTCCCCCAGTCTGCAGTCATCTTCTTAACTGTGTCTTTTGAAGTACAGAATTTTAAAATTTTCATAAAGTCCAGTTTGTCAACTTTTCTTTTCTGTTTAGTGCATTTTGTGTCCTGGCTACAAAATCTCTGCCTACCCCCAGATTATAAAGTTTGTCTCCTATGTTTTCTTCTGGAAAATTTATAATTTTAGCTTTTACAATTAGGTCTATGATTCATTTAAAGCTAATTTTTGTGTGTTGTGAGGGAAGGATTGAGTTTTATATTGTTTTCCATATAGATAATTAGCTGTTCCAACACCATTTGTTAAAAAGATTGTTTTTTTCCCTCATTGAATTACCTTGGCATATTTGTCAAAAATCTGTTGATTTTATATATATATATATATATATATATACACACACACATATATGTGTATATATATATGCATACATATGTATACATATATATATGTATAAGTGTGTGTATATATATATGGCTCTATTTTTGGACTCTATATCTGTAACATTGATCTAATGTTTATCTTTATACTAAAACCACACTATCTTAATTACTGTAGCTTTAGAGTAAATCTTGAGAGCAAGTAGGGTAAGTCCTCCAACTTTGTTCTTGTTTTTCAAAAGAGTTTTGGCTTGTCTATGTCTTTTCATTACCATATACATTTTAGAATCAGCTTATCAGCTTCTATAAAAGAAGAGTCTGCTGAGATTTTTATTGATACTGTGTTTAATCCAAGATCAATTTGGGAGGAATAAACACCTTAATAGTATACAATCCATGAGCAAGATATATAGCTCTATTTATTAAGGTCTCTAATTTTTCTCAATCTTGTTTTATAGATTTTTAATATGTGTAAGATGTCTTGTATATATCTTATTAAATTTATCCCTAAGTTTTTCATGTTTTTATGCTATTATAAGCAGTATTGTTTTAAAATTTCATTTCTGTTATTTATTGTAGTGTAGAATTATAATTGCTTTTGATGTGTTGCCCTGCCCCATGATCTTGTTCAATTAACTAAATTGCAGTAGATTTTTTGTAAATTTCTTAGTATGTGATCATCTTACTTTCCCCTTCCAAACAGTATGTGTTTCTTTTTTTTTTTTTTAATTGTTGTCTTATTGCACTGGTTAGGACATCCAGAAGAATGTTGAATAGAAATGATGAAAGAGGACATCTTTGCCTGGTTCCTGATAAGGGGGAAAGCCTTCAGTCTTTTGCTATTAAGTATATTAGTGGTAATGTTTTTGTAGGTCCTGGGTCAAATAAACAGAAAACCCATTCTAGGGTTTTCAGTATGGTGGAACTAGCAGTTGAATAACAGGACTTTACTGAGCCTTCTTCATAGTTTTTCTTTCTTTAGTTTTTCTTGTAGGGTAGATCTACTAGCAATGAAGTCTCTCAGTTTTTGTTTATCTAGGAATGATGTTACTTTACCTCCGTGTTTGAAAGCTAGTTTTGCTGTGTATAAGATTGTTGTTTGACAGGGCGTTTGGGTTTGTTGAGGGTTTTTTGAGTACTTTGCTTGTGTCATCCCACTGCCTTCTGACCTCCGTTGTTTCTGATGAGAAGTAGCTGTTAATCTTATTGAGATTTCCTTGTGATAAGCTGTTTTTCAGTTGCTGCTTTGAAGATACTCTCTTTGTCTTCCCTTTCAGCATTTTTACTATACTGTACCTATGTATGGATTTCTTTGCATTTACGCTACATGGAGTTGAGATTTTTGAATGAGTAGATTCCTGTTTTTCATTAAATTTGGGGACTTTTCAGCCATTATTTCTTTGAACATTTTCCTGCTCTTTCCTGTCTCTATCCTTCTTCTGGTACTCCCATTATGTGTATATTGGAACACTTGGTGGTGTTCCACATTTCTCTGTGGCTCTGTTCATTTCTCATTCTGTGTTTTGGCTGCACTCACCTGGAGTGAGATATCCTCATGCTGAGCTGGAAGTGAGGACATAAGGAGAGAGTTGTTGTTCACATGCCATAGACTCTTGCTGTCCTTGCTGAATTTTGGTAGATTTTCTTAAATAAATTCTTCTTCACTTGCTGTATGCCTTTAGGACAATTTTTAGAGACTTTACACTTTTATAATTTTCACCAGTTAGGCTTATTTCACTAAGAAGTGGGTCTGTAGAGCTCTTCACATTGCTATTCTGAAAGTGGAACTCTTGCAATATACTTCTTTATAAATTTATTTTTTGACTTGTGATAAAACATGCATAACATGAAATTACCGTGTAACCCGTTTCTACGTGTATAGCTCAGTGGCACTGAGCACATTCATATTGTTGTGCAGCCATCACAACATCCACCCCCAGAACGTTTTTCATCTTGCAAAACTCTGTGCCCATTACACAATAACTCCCCATTCCTTCCTCCCTCCAGCCCCTGGCAACCACCATTCTACCTTCTGTCTCAATATACTTGACTACTCTAGGTGAGTCACATGAGTGAAATAATGTGGTTTATGTTCTTTTGTAACTGGCTTATTTCACTTAACATAATGTCTTCAAGGTTCATCCGTGTTGTAGCATATGTCGGAATTTCCTTCCTTTTAAGACTGAATACAGTTTCATTATATGTATAGACCACATTTTGTTTATCCATTCATCAGTTGGACCCTTGGATTGCTTCCATCTTTTGACTATTGTGAATAATGCTGCTATAAACATGGGTGTACAAATATCTGTTTGAATCCCTACTTTCGATTCTTTTGGGTATATACCCAGAAGTGGAATAGCAGGAACGTATGGTAATTTTATTTCTAATTTTGGAAGAACTGCCATACTGCTTTCCACAGTAGCTGCACCATTCTACATTCCCACCAACAGTACACAAGGGTTCCAATTTCTCCACATCCTCACCTACACTTGTTATTCACTTTCTTTTTTTCTCTTTTAAATAATAGCCATCTTAATGTGGTATCTCGTGGTTTTCATTTGCATTTCCTCAATGATTAGTGATGTTGAGAATCTTTTTACATGCTTATTATATATTGGTCATTTGTTTATTTTTGGAGAAATGTTTACCTAAGTCCTTTGCCCATTAAAAAAATTTTATTTGGTTGTTGTTGTTGTTGAGTTGTAGGAATTCTTTATATATTCTAGATATTAACCACTTATCAGATATTGATTTGCAAATATTTTCTTCAATTACATGGGTTGTCTTTTCACTCTGTTGATAGTGCCCCATGATGCACAGAAGTTTTAAATTTTGATGTAGTACAATTATTTTCTATTTTGTTGCCTGGGCATTTAGTGTCATATCCAAGCAATCATTGCCTGCAATATACTTTCAAAGATAAATATAGTTAGGTAGGTAGAGAGATAGGTAGATAGACAGAAGATAGATAATAGATAGATAGATAGATAGGTAGATAGATAGATAAAACCTATGTGGCAACATGTTAATAACTGGTGAAGCAAAGTAAAAGATATATAGGTATTCATTGAACTGTTTTTCATTTATTTTGTAAGTTTGAAATTTTTCTAAATAGGTATTGGAGAAACATTATAATTCATCAAGTTAAAGGAATAAAAGAAAATTTATAAAGTCAATCAATAGATGCATAAAATAACTTGATAAAAGTCAGGATCCATTCTATGATTTTAAAACCTTAGCAGTAAGTCATAAGACTGATAAAGCAGGCAACTAATAATAAGAAATTCTGTTCATCAAAGTATTTCATTAAGAGCATTTAAAAGCAACAAATATACAGAATATATATGTAATATATGTAACTAAGGAATTGTTTCCAGAGTTTACACAGGACTTCTGCAAATCAATAAGATAGATAGTGCACCAGGAAAGTGGACAAGAGTTTTGATCAGGCCATTCATAAAAGGGGATATTAAAGGGTCAATAAACATACAAAAAGGCACTCAATCTCATTAGTTTTCAGGGAAATACAAATTAAAACCACAGTGGGTTACAGTTACAATTCACCAAAACGGCCAAAGTTAAAAAGGCTGACACTATTACAGGATGGCAAGGCACGTCTTGTGGTAGCGTAGTGGTACAACCCCTTTGGAAGACTAGCATTATCTATTGAAGTTAAATATATACTTGTATATACCCTATGCCCAAACAATTTCACTATGAGCTAGAGACCCAACAGAATGTATACTCATGTGTTTAAAAGACATTAACAATAGTGTTCTTACAGCATTAGTCAGCCAAAACTAGAAACAACCAAATCTCCGATTAACATTACCATGGATAAGTAAATTGTATTATACTCCTGTGATGGAATGCTATCGGTGATGAAAATGAACAAACCGCTGTTCTACATAACAGCAGGGAGGAATCCCACAGACATATTGCTGAGTGAGAGAAGCCAAACACAAAAGAATATATATTGTAAGTCTACTTATGAGTTTGATATATGAGAACATATAGAGTCCATTTATATAAAGTTCAAACACAGGCAAAACAAATCTACAGTGTTAGAAGTCAGTGTGGTTGCTACCTGTGGGGCAGAGGGAAGAAGTAGTGACTGAATGCGGGCGAGGTAAGGGGGGTCTTGGGAACTGGTCATCTTTCTTTTATTAACCTGGATGGAAGTCCCATGCGGGTATTCACTTGCTTAGAGTTCATCAAGCCGAACACTTATGATTTGTGCCCTTTTCTATAGAGTGCACATCACTATACTTCACGTATGCTGTATATGCTATCCACCAATAAAATAGTGTGTGTGTGTGTTTTCAAACCTCAGACTGGGGAACTGAGCAGGGTTTCAGCTGAAAGGTGCAAATCACTGTCACTTTCGTTGACCGAAGCCTCTAGTAATTTCACCTTACAGCAGCTTTAAAAAATTGCTTTTTTTAAGGAATGAACAAACTTTTAAAGGTTGAATCTGCATACCTAAAGCAATGAAATGATGACAAATGTCAAGGGTCTTCACTTATGCTTTAACATGCAGACATAATGATAATTAAGAAATCTCTCAAGTAAAGTTTCTTATCTTCCTTCCTCATTTTTTGAACTCTGGATTACTTTTCAAATTTACAAATTGCTGCTAAGCACATGCTAGCATTAAGTACACTAACATTCCTCAGAACAAATGTCACAGTGAACACAAAACCTGTCCTCTTACCTAGAACATATGGCTTTAACAACCGTGATAATTTTCCATGTACCAGAGACGAACAGTTTGGCTTGTGCCTTTTCTTATGAATTCAGTCTGTTCTGGTCCCAAGCTTGTAGCATGCCTCTTTCTCTCTGAATGGCTCTCAAAAATGAGATGACCATCTGTAGACGTTTCCCTTTTCCACCAAGGGTCCTAATCTTTTGGAAGACATGGGAACAGATGAAAGTATTTGGTTCTAGGAATGGAAATTACAGATGGATAGAATCCCACTACAGTGAGCTTCACTGGCATTTTCTATTGAGCAATTAGCCCTTGTCCGACTGAAAAGGCTTCCTGCCATGTCCGGAAGGGAATGCATAAGGCAATGTCGGTTTTTATTTATTCCAAAAAAACAAATATTTTCTATTTTTAGCTTCTTTAAATTCCAGATAAATGTATTCTTTTGCCAAAGAGGATGATTTTCCACATCGAAGGCTAAGACCCTGTGTGTGTGTCTGTATACATAGTATGTATCCCTTATCTTGTGACTGGAATATAAATGTGACTGTAAATAAAAGGTGTATTAGAGGTACTATTTGTTCCATTAATTTGTTTTACAAATTATTTAAAATCCAATTAATTTAATCTAAGTTTTAATATAGTAGAAGCTACATGACAGAAGGTTGCGTGACAAAAATGCTATAAATGATATAGTAACTCATCTAAAACAAGATTTTCTCAAAGTAGCAGAGACACAATAAAAACCACCAGGTGTCTCTTATTTGGGTACATGCTGTCGTTAGTCAAAAGTAAGTACACATGCAAGGAAAAATACTAAGAAAGACTTGTTTTATAAAACTGACCAAAATATTGATGGATACTCTCCTTTTTGTGGACACTCTCAGACCTTTTAGAATAAAGCATATTGAGACGCTACCAGTTATTCTGTGTACTTCTGTCACTAGTTTTTCCTAGTCTTTAAAAGGCTATATACTTCTACTCAGACATGCCAGGAACACATGCTTTATTCCTATAATTGTTATAATCTTGTTTCAAACCTATGTGTATAGTAAGCTTGTGGGAGAGAAGGAGGAGGGATTTGCCAATTAATGCTTTCTCTTCCAGTTTAAATACACTCCTCCAGGTAAATGCTCAGGTGTTCAGAGTTTTTCCCCCTTGCTTTTTCCTCCTCCAGATCTTGGGTATAGAGACAAGCTTCAGTGTCCTCTTGGTGGTCAGGAGAGGAGGCCTCAGGTCGTCAAGTTCAGGTCCTGTGCTGTCCTCTGAACCTTTGTTGGTTTCTGGGTTGAAGTCCCCATTGCCTGCTGCCTACGCACTGCTGGCAGCCGCTGTTGACACCTGTGGCTGATGAGCTTGTGGTCTATGCTCTCGGCTGGTCAGGGCTCTATTGTCGTCCCGTGCTGTCTCAATCCTACCTCAGCTCTTGCCGTTACTGGTGCTATGACTCTTAATGGTTTCCACCTTCTGCCTTTGCTTCCTCCCTTCTCTCCTTCCCTTCTGCCTTTCTCCTTCCTTGCTCCCTTCCTCCATTTCTCTCTCCCTCCCTTCTGTCTTCTCCTCTACTAATATTTGTTGAGTATCTGCTATGTGTAAAGCACTGCATTAGGACATGGAGTCCAGGAATAACACTAAGACCCCTGCCCCCTTGGAGCTTACATTTTAATGAGGGGGCTCAAACAATAAGCAACAAGCAGTAAATTGAATAGTATGTTCAAAGGTGATGAGGGCTATGGGGAAAAGAAAAGAAAAATTAAAGCGGGGTAAATGAGATCACCATGGGGGAAAGGGCGGTAAAGCAGTAAAACAGAGTGGTTGGAAGAGGCAGGGACAGCCAGGTTTTGTGGTACCCAAAGCTTGTAAAGTTGAGGGGGCTTCCTCCTTAAGAAATAAATGCAAAATTGGGAATTAAAAACTTAGTCCCCGGGGCTTCGGTCGGATCGCAGGGAGAGGACTGGGGCTGGCGGCGTCAACACAGCCTGAAGGGGTTAGTGCGCCACAGCTAGCCGGGAGGGAGTCCGGGAAAAGGTCTGCAGCTGCCGAAGAGACAAGAGACTTTTTCTTCCCTCTTTGTTTCCTGGTGCGCGAGGAGAGGGGATTCAGAGCGCCGCCTAAACGAGCTCCAGAGACGGGCGCGAGCCGCAGCTCTCAGCGCGGACCCCACAGCAACAGGGGCGCAGAGGGAAAAACGGAGAGGTTCCCGCACAGAGGCTCGGCGCCGAGCAGCACTCACCAGCCCGAGAGGCTTGTCTGCTCGGCGGGCGGGGCTGGGAGCTGAGGCTCGGGCTGCGGTCGGATCGCAGGGAGAGGACTGGGGTTGGCAGCGTGAACACGGCCTAAAGGGGTTAGTGCACCACGGCGAGCCGGGAGGGTGTCCGGGAAAAGTCTGCAGCTGCCGAAGAGGCAAGAGACTTTTTCTTACCTCCTTGTTTCCTGGTGCGTGAGGAGAGGGGATTCAGAGCGCCGCCTAAACGAACTCCAGAGAAAGGCGCGAGCCGCGGCGATCAGCACGGACCCCAGAGACGGGCGTGAGACGCTGGGGCTGCTGCTGCCGCCTCCAAAAAGCCTGTGTGCGAGCACAGGTCACTCTCCATACCGCCCCTCCCAGAGCCTGTGCAGCCCGCCACTGCTAGGCTCCCGTGTTCCTGGGACAAGTTCCCCGGGAGAACGCACTGCGCGCCTCAGGCTGGTGCAACGTCACGACGCCTCTGCCGCCGCAGGCTCGCCCCGCCTCCTCCGTACCGCTCCCTCCCCCCGCCTGAGTGAGCCAGAGCCCCGAAGCAGCTGCTCCTTTAACCCTGTCCTGTCTGGGCGGGGAATAGATGCCCTCAGGCGACCTACACGCAGAGGCGGGTCCAAATCCAAAGCTGAACCCCAGGAGCTGTGCGAACAGGGAAGAGAAAGGGAAATCTCTCCCAGCAGCCTCAGAAGCAGCAGATTAAAACTCCACAAACAACTTGATGTGCCTGCATCTGTTGAATACCTGAATAGACAATGAATCATCCCAAATTCAGGAGGTGGACTTTGGGAGCAGGATATATTAATTTTTCCCCTTTTCCTTTTTTTTGTGAGTGTATATGTATATGCTTCTGGGTGAGATTTTGTCTGTATAGCTTTGCTTTACAATAGCTTTATTTTACTTCACTATATTATAGCCTCTTTCTTTCTTTCTTTCTTTCTATTTTTTCTCCCTTTTACTCTGAGCCGTGTGGACGAAAGGCTCTTGGAGCTCCAGCTAGGCATCAGGGCCGTGCCTCTGAGGTGGGAGAGCCAACTTCAGGACACTGGTCCACAAGAGACCTCCCAGCTCCACGTAATACCAAACGGCCAAAATCTCTCAGAGATCTCCATCTCAACATCAAGACCCAGCTTCACTCAATGAGCAGCAAGCTACAGTGCTGGACACCCTATGCCAAACAACTAGCAAGACAGGAACACAGCCCCATCCATTAGCAGAGAGGCTGCCTAAAATCATAATAAGGCCACAGACACCCCAAAATACACCACCAGACGTGGACGTGCCCACCAGAAAGACAAGATCCAGCCTCATCCACCAGAGCTCAGGCACTAGTTCCCTCCACCAGGAAGCCTACACAACCCACTGAACCAACCTTAGCCACTGGGGACAGATACCAAAAACAACGGGAACTACAAACCTGCAGCCTGTGAAAAGGAGACCCCAAACACAGTAAGATAAGCAAAATGAGACGACAGAAAAACACTCAGCAGATGAAGGAGCAGGGTCAAAATACACCAGACTTAACAAATGAAGAGGAAATAGGTAGTCTACCTGAAAAAGAATTCAGAATAATGATAGTAAGGATGATCCAAAATCTTGGAAATAGAATAGACAAAATGCAAGAAACATTTAACAAGGACGTAGAAGAACTAAAGAGGAACCAAGCAATGATGAAAAACACAATAAATGAAATTAAAAATACTCTAGATGGGATCAATAGCAGAATAACTGAGGCAGAAGAAAGGATAAGTGACTTGGAAGATAAAATGGTGGAAATAACTACTACAGAGCAGGATAAAGAAAAAAGAATGAAAAGAACTGAGGACAGTCTCAGAGACCTCTGGGACAACATTAAACGCACCAACATTCGAATTATAGGGGTCCCAGAAGAAGAAGAGAAAAAGAAAGGGACTGAGAAAATATTTGAAGAGATTATAGTTGAAAACTTCCCTAATATGGGAAAGGAAATAGTTAATCAAGTCCTGGAAGCACAGAGAGTCCCATACAGGATAAACCCAAGGAGAAACACACCAAGACACATATTAATCAAACTGTCAAAAATTAAATATAAGGAAAACATATTAAAGGCAGCAAGGGAAAAAAAACAAATAACACACAAGGGAATCCCCATAAGGTTAACATCTGATCTTTCAGCAGAAACTCTGCAAGCCAGAAGGGAGTGGCAGGATATACTTAAAGTGATGAAGGAGAAAAACCTGCAACCAAGATTACTCTACCCAGCAAGGATCTCATTCAGATGTGATGGAGAAATTAAAACCTTTACAGACAAGCAAAAGCTGAGAGAGTTCAGCACCACCAAACCAGCTTTACAACAAATGCTAAAGGAACTTCTCTAGGCAAGAAACACAAGAGAAGGAAAACACCTACAATAACAAACCCAAAACATTTAAGAAAATGGGAATAGGAACATACATATCGATAATTACCTTGAATGTAAATGGATTAAATGCTCCCACCAAAAGACACAGGCTGGCTGAATGGATACAAAAACAAGACCCATATATATGCTGTCTACAAGAGACCCACTTCAGACCTAGAGACACATACAGACTGAAAGTGAGGGGATGGAAAAAGATATTCCATGCAAATGGAAATCAAAAGAAAGCTGGAGTAGCAATTCTCATATCAGACAAAATAGACTTTAAAATAAAGACTATTACAAGAGACAAAGAAGGACACTATATAATGATCAAGGGATCGATCCAAGAGGAAGGTATAACAATTGTAAATATTTATGCACCCAACATAGGAGCACCTCAATACATAAGGCAAATACTAACAGCCATAAAAGGGGAAATCGACAGCAACACAATCATAGTAGGGGACTTTAACACCCCACTTTCACCAATGGACAGATCATCCAAAATGAAAATAAATAAGGAAACACAAGCTTTAAATGATACATTAAACAAGATGGACTTAATTGATATTTATAGGACATTCCACCCAAAAACAACAGAATACACATTTTTCTCAAGTGCTCATGGAACATTCTCCAGGATAGATCATATCTTGGGTCACAAATCAAGCCTTGGTAAATTTAAGAAAATTGAAATCGTATCAAGTATCTTTTCTGACCACAATGCTATGAGACTAGATATCAATTACAGGAAAAGATCTGTAAAAAATACAAACACATGGAGGCTACACAATACATTACTTAATAACGAAGTGATTACTGAAGAAATCAAAGGGGAAATCAAAAAATACCTAGAAACAAATGACAATGGAGATACGACGACCCAAAACCTATGGGACGCAGCAAAAGCAGTGCTAAGAGGGAAGTTTATAGCAATACAAGCCTACCTCAAGAAACAGGAAACATCTCGAATAAACAACCTAACGTTGCACCTAAAGCAATTAGAGAAAGAAGAACAAAAAAACCCCAAAGCCAGCAGAAGGAAAGAAATTATAAAGATCAGGTCAGAAATAAATGAAAAAGAAATGAAGGAAACAATAGCAAAAATCAATGAAACTAAAAGCTGGTTCTTTGAGAAGATAAACAAAATTGATAAACCATTAGCCAGACTCATCAAGAGAAAAAGGGAGAAGACTCAGATCAATGGAATTAGAAATGAAAAAGGAGAAGTAACCACTGACACTGCAGAAATACAAAAGATCATGAGAGATTACTACAAGCAACTCTATGCCAATAAAATGGACAACCTGGAAGAAATGGACAGATTCTTAGAAATGCACAAACTGCCGAGACTGAACGAGGAAGAAATAGAAAATATGAACAGACCAATCACAAGCACTGAAATTGAAACTGTGATTAAAAATCTTCCAACAAACAAAAGCCGAGGACCAGATGGCTTCACAGGTGAATTCTATCAAATATTTAGAGAAGAGCTAACACCTATCCTTCTCAAACTCTTCCAAAATATTGCAGAGGGAGGAACACTCCAAAACTCATTCTACGAGGCCACCATCACCCTGATACCAAAACCAGACAAAGATGTCACAAAGAAAGAAAACTACAGGCCAATATCACTGATGAACATAGATGCAAAAATCCTCAACAAAATACTAGCAAACAGAATCCAACAGCACATTAAAAGGATCATACACCATGATCAAGTGGGGTTCATCCCAGGAATGCAAGGATTCTTCAATATACGCAAATCAATCAATGTGATACACCATATTAACAAATTGAAGGAGAAAAACCATATGATCATCTCAATAGATGCAGAGAAAGCTTTCGACAAAATTCAACACCCATTTATGATAAAAGCCCTGCAGAAAGTAGGCATACAGGGAACTTTCCTCAACATAATAAAGGCCATATATGACAAACCCACAGCCAACATTGTCCTCAGTGGTGAAAAACTGAAACCATTTCCACTAAGATCAGGAACAAGACAAGGTTGCCCACTCTCACCACTATTATTCAACATAGTTTTGGAAGTGTTAGCCACAGCAATCAGAGAAGACAAAGAAATAAAAGGAATCCAAATCGGAAAAGAAGAAGTAAAGCTGTCACTATTTGCAGATGACATGATACTATACATAGAGAATCCTAAAGATGCTACCAGAAAACTCCTAGAGCTAATCAATGAATTTGGTAAAGTAGCAGGATACAAAATTAATGCACAGAAATCTCTTGCATTTCTATACACTAATGACGAAAAATCTGAAAGTGAAATTAAGAAAACACTCCCATTTACCATTGCAACAAAAAGAATAAAATATCTAGGAATAAACCTACCTAAGGAGACAAAAGACCTGTATGCAGAAAATTATAAGACACTGATGAAAGAAATTAAAGATTATATAAATAGATGGAGAGATATACCATGTTCCTGGATTGGAAGAATCAACATTGTGAAAATGACTCTACTACCCAAAGCAATCTACAGATTCAATGCAATCCCTATCAAACTACCACTGGCATTTTTCACAAAACTAGAACAAAAAATTGCACAATTTGTATGGAAACACAAAAGACCCCGAATAGCCAAAGCAATCTTGAGAACGAAAAATGGAGCTGGGGGAATCAGGCTCCCTGACTTCAGACTATATTACAAAGCCTCAGTAATCAAGACAGTTTGGTACTGGCACAAAAACAGAAATATAGATCAATGGAACAGGATAGAAAGCCCAGAGATAAACCCACACACATATGGTCGCCTTATCTTTGATAAAGGAGGCAAGAATATACAGTGGAGAAAAGACAGCCTCTTCAATAAGTGGTGCTGGGAAAATTGGACAGGTACATGTAAAAGTATGAAATTAGAACACTCCCTGACACCATGCACAAAAATAAACTCAAAATGGATTAAAGACCTAAGTGTAAGGGCAGACACTATCAAACTCTTAGAGGAAAACATAGGCAGAACACTCTATGACATACATCACAGCAAGATTCTTTTTGACCCAGCTCCCAGAGAAATGGAAATAAGAACACAAATAAACAAATGGGACCTAATGAAACTTAAAAGCTTTTGCACAGCAAAGGAAACCATAAACAAGACCAAAAGACAACCATCAGAATGGGAGAAAATATTTGCAAATGAAGCAACTGACAAAGGATTAATCTCCAAGATTTACAAGCAGCTCATGCAGCTCAATAACAAAAAAACGAACAACCCAATCCAAAAATGGGCAGAAGACCTAAATAGACATTTCTCCAAAGAAGATATACAGATGGCCTACAGACACATGAAAGAATGCTCAACATCATTAATCATTAGAGAAATGCAAATCAAAACTACAATGAGATATCATCACACCGGTCAGAACGGCCATCATCAAAAAATCTAGAAACAATAAATGCTGGAGAGGATGTAGAGGAAAGGGAACACTCTTGCACTGTTGGTGGGAATGTAAATTGATACAGCCACTATGGAGAACAGTATGGAGGTTCCTTAAAAAACTACAAATAGAACTACCATACGACCCAGCAATCCCAATACTGGGCATATACCCTGAGAAAACCATAGGTCAAAAAGAGTCATGTACCAAAATGTTCATTGCAGCTCTATTTACAATAGCCAGGACATGGAAGCAACCTAAATGTCCATCAACAGATGAATGGATAAAGAAGACGTGGCACATATATACAATGGAATATTACTCAGCCATAAAAAGAAATGAAATGGAGGTATTTGTAATGAGGTGGATGGAGTTAGAGTCTGTCATACAGAGTGAAGTAAGTCAGAAAGAGAAAAACAAATACAGTATGCTAACACATATATACGGAATCTAAGGGGAAAAAAAAAAAAAAAAAAGGCCATGAAGAACCTAGTGGCAAGATGGAATAAAGACACAGACCTACTAGAGAATGGACTTGAGGATATGGGGAGGGGGTGGGGTGAGATGTGACAGGGTAAGAGAGTGTCATGGACATATATACACTACCAAATGTAAAATAGATAACTAGTGGGAAGCAGCCGCATAGCACAGGGAGATCAGCTCGGTGCTTTGTGACCACCTAGAGGGGTGGGATGGGGAGGGTGGGAGGGAGGGAGATGCAAGAGGGAAGAGAAATGGGAACATATTGTATATGTATAACTGATTCACTTTGTTATAAAGCAGAAGCTAACACACCATTGTAAGGCAATTATACTTCAATAAAGATGTTTAAAAAAAAAAAATCTTAGTCCCCAAAGTGAATATTTATGGAATGAGGAAAGATTATAAGAAATTAGTCACATCAGAGTTATAGGTCTCTATCTTCTGATTAAGCCATTTATCAGAAACGTTTACATAGAAATACTTCCTAATTGTAAACCCCTGTCCTGTTCTCCACACTTGACTACCAGCAACTTCCAGCCCTCGTGGAGGCTTGTGTGAGTGATCTGTCCGGCAACTTAAACTTCACTAGCTTCACACATCACTCTGCCTCTGCAGGTGTGTCTCACTGGACAACCCTGCTCAGTTGTCCAGGACTTGAAGGACATAGAAATCTGCAAAAGCCTGTTCCAGGAAGGTGGAACAGCTAGAGCATATTCCATAACAGTCTCCATCTGTGCCACCTGGCGGCTTTGTTCATGAGCACTTTTGCAAGCACTGGGGTGGCACGGCTAGAGGCTGGCTAACATCAGCTGGATGAGCCATACCATCTGCCTGGCTCTTTAATGCCCTGTTTGTGGCAGAAGCGCTCTGATAGGCATTACCGCGCAATGGAAAGAGCCTCACACTTTGTGTCCACTTCCGTAGGTTCATCCATATGTTTCTTCCCTAGACCTCCTTGTCCCCTTCCAAACCTACCCCTCTGATGCCCATAACAAATGTGCCAAAACTATTCACCGCTGCCCAAGAGTCCGCATATATACTTACCTTCGACCACTTCTCTCTCGATACAGAGGGATCACTAGGTACAGTGACCATTGTTTTGCCCAGTGTAATCGTTGCCTTTCAAGGGCATCTCTGAGTGGATCTACAGGGCAGCAGCTGTCTGCTTTAGCTCACTTCATCATAGCCTGTTGACTCATCTTTGAACCAGCCCATATTTTCTTCTGGTGAACTGGCCATAGCTGTGAGGTGAGAGAGAGGTGATGGTGCATGAATTCGTTTTCTAGGGCTGTTGTAACAGAATATCACAAACCGAGTGGCTTAAAACAACAGAAATTGTGCACTGTACATTGGTGTCTGGCCAATGGTGAGAATGGAGACTGACATGCACGCAGTGATTTTCAGGGCTGCATCTACACAAAGGGAGGACTTCTTCTAGTTGCACAAAGGCTGACAGAGGTTCTGTGGGAGAACTTTAAGGTGCACTGTTGTCATGTAGTTTAGCCCTACTTTATCACGGGCAGAGCCAAGGTTAAGGTGATTTGAAGGTTACCCAAAGATTTTATACCTTAAACATCCCAATTACTTTGTATCTTTGGAGTCACAGTGGGGTCCAAGAAACAGAAAGCAACATATCCAAGTCAAAAATCAGAAAGAAATTTGGAGGATAAGACTCAACAGCAACAAAGAAATTTTTTATTATGCATTTTGTCCAACAAAAAATAAAACAAATTTCAAGACACGTCTTGAAAATGGGAGAGGAAGTACCTGAAAAGTTCCCAGTATATTATAGCTGGCAAATGAAAATAATTTATAGTAATTATTACTACCAGTTACATATATATGTACATTTTATTGCTATTTCCTTAATTGATTGCTGTTTCTTATCTAATATTTATTACTTACTTTGTGGATACAAAACTACTCAGAGGGGTCTCAGTATTTATTATTTTATTTTTCTGAACATAAAAATTCATACAGCTTTCACAAGTTTGGGTACAATCCTTGCCCCACAATTCTGTTTTTTTCCTATAAGGTTTTAAGTTATTCAACTATGTATCTCCTACTATGGACTTTTACAGGATCTCAACTCTCCTGTTCAAGAAGATAATACTGTAGATTCTGCATTATTTATGTGGGCCTTTTTGTCAGTGGCAATTACAGTGTGGTTCACGTCTCATAACTGATTCCCCTTGTTTCTTCCCAGCCAGCCTAGTTCAAAATTTCCACTTATTCTTTGACATTTTTTTCATTCCTAATATTTAAGATTCTTCTTTTACAACATCTGTGTGGCTTTCTGCTTCCCCCATGTCACCATCCTAGCTGATATTTAGATTCTTGCAATAGCCTCCTAACTAGTCTTTCTAACTTCAACATCTACTCTTTCCAATCTAACCTCTATACTGCTTTTAGATTGTTTTTCCCCAAATTCTCCTTTCATCATGTCATTTCCCTGGCCAAAATTTTCAGTGATGCCCCATCATCTCTAGTAGCAATCTCAAAACTCATTTGATTGTGTACATGTCAGTAAAAGTATTTTGAGCATGCAGCCTGTGTGTGTGTGTGTGTGTGTGTGTGTGTGTGTGTTTATTTATTTATTTATTTATTTATTTAAACTTATACATGTATACTCCTATCTCTACATATACTTAATTAAGCTTAACTTTAAACTTTTTTAGATAAAAATAATTATAAATGGAAGTTCTAATATTTTTCTTCTGCCATCCTAAAGGAACATTTAGTGCAACTCATTTTGGGTAATTATATGTAGGCAGAATATTTTTAAAAATCAGAGAGGGGGCAGTGGAGTGCTGTTCCACTGTCCGTGGTGCTGAACTATGATTGCACATTACCACCTCATTGTATCTCCTGACCTTCGGATACTGGGGATTCCTTTCTAATTTTCCCCCATATTAAAAAAAAAAAAAAACTTTCTGTTTATTTTGCTTGTTTGTTTGTTTTTGGCCACGCTGCGCAGCTTGTGGCTTCTTAGTTCTCCAACCAGGGATTGAAACCAGGCGCTTGGCAGTGAAAGTGCCACATCCAAACAAACTGGACCTCCAGGGAAGTCCCTCCTCCATATTTTTTAACCAAAAAGAAATGCTATAGACTATACTCTCAATAGGATTCTAGTTCCTAACATGGAACTCCAGAGGAGTAAAGATTCTTTTTCCTCCATACTGAAGAACAAAGTATATCTTTTCCTTGGAAAGAAGCAGACTGAAAATAAAAAGAAATGGAGGGTTTAAGTAAGTACCCATATTAGCTGAATCATTTCATTTCTCTGTTGAAAAAACATAGTCAATGAAGATGTTAAAAGAAGATTCTAATACTCATGTTTTCTTAATTTTATAGCTTCATAAGCAAGAATGATTGAAAATAGGAGAAAGAAATACTGTCAAAGATTATACAGTACAATGAAGTTGGACAGTGGGGCTCAAGAATATAAATGTTAGCAGGTACTTGAATACTTCTGTGACTGTTGCCTATTAGAAACAAGACTGTACATTTCTGCCTTGAGGAAGATTCTGATGATCTATAAAATGTCAACTGATGTCACAAATCAGTGGTTCAAATGAATCTCATAAAGATTGTAGAGCCTGCAGCACTTGTTATATAAATGATGAAAGATTATTTCCTGTTTCAATTTCCAGCTAGCTGCAGTCCAACTGAATGCAAATTAGAAAGCTTAAGTGACATCCAGAGTGTTGAAAAATAGTTAAGGGTTTCTCATATAAGTAAAAATATATTGAGAACTTAGAAAAACAGAACAATATCTTGTTATTAATGGTTCTATTGTAATGTCATTAGAGAATTTACAACATTATAGCAAATTCCAGTAGACCATTTTAAAACTTACTTTTTCCTTTCTATGGCAACAAATCTCTGGTCACTTGACACTGAGAAAAACTAGTATTTGATTGTGGATATCACCACCAATGTTCAACTTCAGTATTAACTGTAACATTTGAATGACTCAGTGCACTGAAATTCTTCTTTGATGCAAGTTTTTAACATAGATTTCCATTTAATAAATGTTTGTTTGCAAATGTTATATGCCAGGCCATGCAGATACAGAGATTAAAAAGACAGAGTCTGGGGGCTTCCCTGGTGGCACAGTGGTTAAAAATCTGCCTGCCAATGCAGGGGACATGGGTTCCAGCCCTGGTCTGGGAAGACCCCACATGCTGCAGAGCAACTAAGCCTGCGTGCCACAACTACTGAGCCTGTGCTCTAGAGCTCACGAGCCACAACTACTGAACCCACGAGCCACAACTACTGAGCCCACGCGCCTAGAGCCCATGCTCCGCAACAAGAGAAGCCACCGCAATGAGAAGCCCGTGCACTGCAACGAAGAGTAGCCCCCGCTCGCTGCAACTAAAGAAAGCCCGCGCACAGAAACGAAGACCCAAAACAGCCAAACATAATAAATAAATTTATTAAAAAAAAAAAAAAGACAGACTCTGACTTTAGAAATTTCATGATCCAGTGAAGGACAAAGACAAGAAGATAAATTAATATCACTATATTATATTGCATGATAGATGTATAAACAGAATAGCATGTCAGCACATAGAGAAGTACCTAATCAGACTGGGAAAGTCTTCCCAGATGAACTGATGCTTCAGCTCAGTCTTTCAAGGACAGTAGGAGTCAGCTAGGAAAGCAAATGGAAGAAAGTCATTGCAGCGAAAGAAAGCAGTGTATGCAGGGGCAAAGAGGTGTGAGACAGCAGAGCAAGATTTGGAAATTAAATGCACTTCATTATCGTGACACAACAGGTCTGAATGGGCAAAATTCAATATCAGAAAGAGCTAGGTAGAGGATTCTAAGGAGTTTGGATGTTCCCTGAGAATAAATGGGAAGTATTATTAAAGGAATCTGAGCAGTGAGGGGACATGATCTTATGTGCATATGAAGAAAGTCCTTCTGACAATAATGTAAGGAGTAGATGCACAAATAGTCGCAAAAAAGGAAGATGATTTTGGAATATTACAGAAATATTGAGTCATCAATCAAGTCATTGAAAGTGAAGATGGAGAATAAGAGACAGATTTAAAAGATATTTAGGCTATAGTTTCAATAGACATAATGAACAATTAATTTTGGGGCAAGGAAGAGAGAAAAGTCTCAGATAATCCCAAAGTTTTGTGTGGGAAGAAGATATCACTTGCTGAGCATGGGGATGCAGAAGGAGGAACATAGTTGGGGGACAGGTAATATGAGCTTTGCACATGCTGTGCTTGGGCACCTACGGGTCATATAAGCAGAGATGTCCAGCAGGAAGAAGCATACTTGATTTTGAAGTTCTGAAGAGCAATGTTGGCTCAAAGGAGATATTTGGGAATCTTCAGTGGTAGGTGGAACCATGTGTAGGATCCTCAGAGAGAATGCATAGAATGAAGAGAGAATCAGGTAAAGTCTCCAGGGAAAGATAATATTTAAGCAGTGATTGGAGGAAGAGGAACCATCAAAGGAAGAATAAACTTGAGTAAACAGAGAGGCCAGAAGAAAACAAAGAGAATGTGTATCATGGAAGCCAGTGGAGAAGGAGTTTCCAAAAGTGGAAACAGTCAACAGTGACTAGGAAGACAGAGTCTGTACCTGACTCACCCTCATTGGTCATTTTTTGACCAATTGACCAATTGAAATTTATATTCTATTCGTATTAGATACTAAATATAAAAATATTATGTTTAAATAAATTACTTAAAATATACATGGTCAAATTACAGACATTACAGCTAACAATTATGACCAGACCAGTACATCTTCACTCTTGTATTCTTATGGTTATGCCAGGGGCGTTTTTTCTTATTGTGCTTGAAGCAAAGCCTGGAACCATATAGAGTAACTATTCCTGAGATTCCCCAGTGTAAAAATGAAATTTTATGTTCTAGAAATGAACTCTAATATATGACTGAGAGGATCCTTTTGAGAGAGTCTTTATAATGCCATAATATAACTACTTTGCACTCACAAATTCAGCCATTCAGGTTTTTATATTTGTCATAATGTCAGAAATTACCCTGAGGTGTCCAGAGAGTAGAAATACTTTGAATATGATGGAAACATATTCAGAGTTCTCAACACTCACATAAACGTTGAACCTAAATAATTGAATGAGAAAAATACATTTTAAAAGGTTTATTCCATGAGTTAAGGTCATAGCATTTTATAATAACCTCAAAAAGAATGCTAAAATCTAAAACTGGGATACTAGTCTTTCAGGGCTAATATACAAGTTAGTTGAAACTCAGAAAATTACTTGTTAGATGTGGTGCTTGCATGTGTGTGTATGGGAGTGTGTCGGTTTTATGGGGTGTCTGCCCAATGACACATCTAGAGTCTAGATTGCCTAAGAGGCAGGATGGCATATATGAGCAGGAAATGGTGCACACCTCCCAAAGGGGTATAAGTTTTAGATGATCTGCTCAGTTTCCTTCTGGTTTCTCAAAGGGGATGTATTCTTTTTTTTTTTTTTTTTTAGCCGTGCAGCATGCAGGATCTTAGTTCCCTGACCAGGGATTGAACCTATGTCCCCTGCAGTGGAACCGCGGAGTCCCAAACACTGGACCGCCAGGGAAGTCCCGGGGATGCATTCTTATATCCCATATATCTGCCCACTTAAACAAGATGTGGATTGAACAAAAGTCAACAGTTTTTCACAACTAGTTAATTTGTTAGAAAATAAGTGTAGGCATCATATCTGTGAAAGTTTATGGTGGTTGCCATAAACAACCACCCACAAAACATATACTAGTTCCTTCAACTTATTATCTTGAAAATTTACAAAACTAAAGAAAAGTTGAAAGAGTAGTGCATTTATTTACCTTTCATCTAGAATCACCAGTTGTTTGGCCACATTTGCTTGATCAATCTGTATGTAGGGACATTTTTTTTAAAAATAGTTTTCTTTGAACCATTTGAAAATAAGTTGTAGACATCATGAAACATATTCTTAAGAATGAGGAAATCTCCTATATAACCACAGCAGCATTAGCAAACCCAAGAAGTGTAACATTGGTATAATAATCTTATCTATCCATATTTAGATCTCCCAAGTTGTCCCTTTAATAGACAGGATCTAATCAAGAGTCACACGCTACATTTAATTATCATGTCTCCTTAGTCTCCTTCAACCTAGAACAATCCCCCACTTATTGTCTGTGTTGGTGCTGTTTATGACATGGATATGTTTAAAGAATCAAACTAGTTGTCTTGTAGATTATCCTACAATCTGAATTTGTGTGTTAATAGTTTACTAGGGATACTGTAACAAAGTACCACAAACCAGGTGGCTTGAAACAACAGAAATTTGTTGAGTCACAGTTCTGGAGGCTAGAAGTCCAAGATCAAGGAGTTGACAGGGCCACACTCCCTCCAAAGGCTCTAGGGGAGAATCCTTTCCTGCTTCTGCCAGCTTCTGGTGGCTCTTGGTGTTCCTTGGCCTTGGATTACATAACTCCAATCTCTGCCTTTGTGTCTTCACATGGTGTTCTTATGAGGACACCACTTGTTGGATTTAGGGTCCACCCTACTCCAGTATGACCTTATTTTGACCTAACTAATTATATCTGCAAAGACCCTGTTTCCAAATAAGGTCACATTCTGAGGTACTGGGGGTTAGGGCCTCAACATATGAATTTTGAGGAAAACACAATTCAACCTGTAACAGTGTGATTGTTTCTTATGATTGAATTGAGCTTGAAGATTTTTGTCGAGAATATTCCGTAAGTGATGTGGGGTACTTCCAATTGAATCAGTTTGTCCCATTATTGGCGATGCTAGATTTGTTCACTTAGGGTGGGGTCTGCCAGATTTCTTTTGTTATTAATAAGTAATTAATAAGTAATCTGTGAGGGTGGGAGAAAAATGAAGACAAGATGTAAAGCAAGTCATTATTTGGAAGCTCCTACATGGGTAGGAGAGGGGAAAAGTGAGACGGGGCAGGAAAGCAGCCTATGTGTGGGGGCGCGTCAAGCTAATCATTGCTGTGGTTGCAGAGCTTAATCCCACTGGGAGCCAGTGTGGAACAGAATACTTTCTCAGTCCCCAGCTGGGGGCCACTGGGGTGGGGCTGAGTTGCTTAATTCTCTGGAATTTCCACCCTCCCCTGCCTGCAGGCAGAGCTGGCTCTGGGACTGGAGAAAGCCCTCAGGTCTTTGGGTGCTTGTGCTTCACAATGTTAAGGCTGAGGGGGATGGCCAGGGCACAGACACCATCTGCTACAATCACCTGCCTTTACTTATTTATTTATTTATAGTTGATTTACAGTGTTATGTTAGTTCCTAGTATACATCAACGTGATTAGGAATATATATATGGAATGTATATATACATGGAATATATATATGGAATATATATATGTACACATGTATATATATATATATTCTTTTTCAGATTTTTTTCTATTATAGGTTATTACAAGATGTTGAATATAGATCCCCGTGTTATACAGTAGGTCCTTCTTGTTAATCTATTTTATACATAGTAATATTTATCTGTTTATCCCAAACTCCTAATTTATTCCTCCCCCATCCTCTCCCCTTTGGTAACCATAAATTTGTTTTCTGTCTGTGGGTCTATTTCTGTTTCATAAATAAGTTCATTGGTACCATTTTTTTAGATTCCACATATAAGTAATATCATATGATATTTGTTCTTCTCTGACTTACTTCACTTAATATGATAATCTCTAGGTCCATCCATGTGGACTTGCAAATGGCATTATTTCATTCTTTTTTATGGCTGAGTAATATTCCACTACAATGACCCTTTTAAACTTACTTTATGAGCAAGTTATAGACCTCAGCTACTTGGTCTTTAGCCATACTTTTAAGAGTTTTCCCTATACAATGTCCTGCCTTGTCAATTTCAATTAATTTTGGTTTCATTTTGATGACTTTAGGAACCAGAGTTAAGAAAGAATCCACTTCTCACACTCTACAGATTCTGAGTTCTCAGTGACATGGCAGGGGAGCAAGGGAGTGAAGTGAATTACCAGATGACCAAGAATGAATGGTGAGGAAATGCATATGGTACGACTGCAGGCCGGGAATGTGTCCTTCTTCCTCTCTACACAAGCTTGCCATACGTCCCGCTGCTGCCCTGTAGCCCACACTGAGGACAGCTCTCTGAGTAGCGGTCGAGGCCCGGTCCTGTCAAGGACTGAATTGTTTTCCCCAAAAATACAGATGATGAAGCTTAACCCCCAAGGTGACTGTATTCAGAGGTAGGGCTTTTAAGGGAGTAGTGAAGGTGAGGTCATAAGGGTGGGGCCCTAAGGATATGACTGGTACCCTTCTAAGAAGAGGAGGAGACACCAAGGATGCGAGGACACAGAGGAAAGGCCGTGTGAGGGTGCAGCAAGAAGGTGGCCACCTGCAAGCCAAGGAGAGAGGTCTCACCAGAAACCGACCCTGCCGCCACCTTGATCTTAAACTTCCAGCCTCCAGAACCATGAGAACATAAATTCCTGTTGTTTAAGCCACCGTGTCTGTGGCAATTGCCATGGCAACCCTAGCAAATGAATACAAACGGTTATGCTTGTTTCCTCTTTTCTCAGCTGTCTCCTCATTTACCTTCTTATACCTCTCTTTGAACTTAAAGGAAGAGATACCTCACTTCCTGGCTCTAAATCCCTTTTCCTGCCCAGGAGGTAGTTTATTCCCAAACATATCCCATTCGTTGTCCTTCCAATTCTTTAAGAAAATAAGGTAGAATGTAAATCATAAATAGAAAATAAATAACATTCTTTTCTTTTTCTTCTATTATCTTCATCCTCTCCTTCGCCAGAGACTCTGTTCCTTTTCTGGCCTGAGGCATGCGGATGGCTCTCAGGTAAAGCCTGGCAGGACAGGGGGGCAGGTGGTGGTGTGTTTATCACCAAAAGGAAGATGCTCTTGCCATGACTTAACTACAAACATGAATCTAAAGCAGTGCTTCTCAAATAATTTCCGAAAAAAAAACAAAACAAAACAGAATTGCCCCCCACAACCTCTACCAGATCTATAGTTTTGTAAAATAGGATAAAAATGAATTTCTAGAAAAGAATAAAGACATACAAAACACAATTCCCAACTTTCAACAGACAGAAAATTACTCTGTCAAATTATTTTTGAAGTTTCTAAACCGTGATTTCTGTACTTGCCACATACACTTAACAAATAGTTCAAAGACAGGCACAGGTGTATGGACCACACTTTGAGGACAACAGTTTCAAAGGGCAGGTGAATCATTTCCTTCCTTTCTCATTGGTTCCTATCATCTCATTCAGGGTCAGCCGAGCTCTATGTCTAGGAGAGCTTCTTCCCCCGACTCTCTCTCTCCCCTTTTCTGCACCTCTGCCTTCCTGTTGGAGTTCATCCTTCCGGACTTTCCTGTATGGTCAAGGGCATGGAGATTTGGGTTATTCCTGGGAGGGTCTTGGGAAGACCGCTAGTACTCTGTAAGAATTAGGTTTCTCAAATCCCTCTGACTGGAGCGTCTATAAGATAGACCACTCTCTCTCTTGCTAAGATCGATAGCCTGGCATATTTGACTCTGTGATCAATCTCACTTTTCTGAAACTCTTCCTTTGTCTCCTTCATATCAGTCTATCCATGGGCAGTCAGACTGGCAATGTGTCAGATGAAACTAGGGTAACAGCTTTCTGGATCCAGGAACTTCACCATCTGTAATGGTAAGTGGGAGGGCAGAGAGATTGGCAGAGATTCCTGGAACTCTTGAAGAGGCTTGGAGCCTCAAGATCTACATAATTTATTGGAATAAACCCTCTCCAGGGAAGTGACTGTCCAGACAGTACGTTTAGTTTATTGCCCAGCAATAAATGAAAGGTTGAAGGACGATAGTCGTTATGTGCTGGCATACTGAGAGTGTACAGCCAAAGCCCAAGCGCATGGTCAGTACTCACAGTCTCCCACTGTTACCTGGACAACAGTCTTTATCCTGTCTCTCACCTATCTCATGAACATCTATGTGACAATTGGCCTCTAGTGGGATCAGCTTTGTGAGGCTGGAGCCCCCGGAATTATTCCAAGTGGTTTAGAATATAAACCTCTTATAAGAGATCACTGCATCACCACGGTGTTTCCCACACCAGGACACCCTACCTCAGCAAGAACACATCATATCCAGCCAGAGCACCTGGTTTCTAGAAGAGGTGATGCACATGCCGTTCCTGTTCTCTTGGATGGCAAACAAGGACAGTGCTCCGGGAGCAAAGGGGGTCCGTTCGTGTGGTCAGGCTGTAACAGATGCAGGTAAGTCTGGTCTGAGCCTAGCGGACTAACCCTGACACTAGCTGATTCCAATAAAAAGAGGTGCCATCATTCACCCTAACTTGGCCTTGCCTAGAATATTCTGAGATGTTAAAAGATGGAAGATTCTGGGTTTTTTAAGGAAATGAGCTAAGGGAAAATTGAAGATGAGATAACGGAAAACTAAGGAGCAAATTCCTTGAGAAGGGATGAGACCCAGAAAACACATGAAGGATTGCCCTTGATAGGAAAGGAAGCTGTTTGCTCAGCTGCCAAAGGAAGGGAAACATGGACAATGGCCCAAGTGCAGGTAAGTTTGTAAATCAGATGGTGCGAAGGTCCTATTTTCTCAACCAAGGAGAAGGTAAAGTAGATGGGGGATGTGAGGAAGCCACTAGGAAGGGCAGAAGGTTTGAGAGAAGAAGTGCTTCCCTTGGAGACAAGGACCATAATCTTACTGGCAAACAAGCACGGGGTTGCTGGGTTGTAATGACAGCCCATCTGGGGTGTGGGATGGTGACGTGTAAAGTGAAGCCAGTTTGCCCAGCTGTGTGAATCTGGCAGAGTTCAACTGCTGGGTGCAGACTTGGAGCTGCAGGGAATCTGGGTCTGTTCAGGCAAGTGTGATGGAGGGAGAGAGAGGCTGGGTGATTAAAGGATAGGCCGTGGAGTCCGACCTGGAGCATAAATTTGAAGAAAGGAAAGCCAAGTTCAAATGCTTGCTGGCTCCACCATTTACTAGCTGTGTGACCTTGGCCAAGATTCTTAAATCTCTGACTCAGTTCCCATATTTTAAAAACGGAGAGAATAGCAGAACGAATTATGTCCTCAGTCAACATGAGGATTAAAAGAAATTATTGTATATATAGCAGCTTACCACAATGTCTGGCATACGGTAAGCACTCAAGAAATTTTTCTCTTTTTTCTTTAAGATATTATGAAAATTTCCCAACTATTAAGTGTTTTTTCAAATATAAGATTCTTTCTGGTTGTTTAGTATTCCATAGTATTTATGAACTCTATGTCCATCCTTTTTTGATGACAGCACAATGTAGAAACTAGGACAGCATAGCATAGTGGCAGGCTCCAGAGTCAAACAAAATGCCTGGGTTTGACTCCTGGCTTCACCACTTACTATCTGTGTGACTTTGGGTGAGTTACTTAACTTCTATAATCTCAGTTTTCTAATCTGTGAAATGGGTATAACTCTATTTCTCCCGAGTTGTTACGGTAATTAACTGATGTAATACTTGTGAATGCTCAGTAAATCTTAGTGGCGATGATGATGATAATGATGAAGATGTTGGTGTTTCCAAACATGTAAGACATTTCCAGAGTGTGCCAATTGCATTGCTAGTTTTACAATTTCTAGAAAGTGAGGTTAACTGAAAGTGTAGAGCTTAGCAGAAAAAGAGGAGCTCTGGTTGGACAGAATATTCTTCAAGATTCTGAAAAGCACACGTAAAATAAAACTTGTGCAGTGACAACTAATACGTCATATTTTTTTAAGTAAGGCGAATGAAAGAAAAAGATCAACCATCTCAAGAGGACGTGTAATTTGATTATAAAGTAATGAGACAGACTCCACAACAGTCAGTCGTATTATTCTGAGTCACAGCTAGAATGCTTACTCCCTTCTGGAGATAGGAAGCTTTGGTGAGCCTAGTGATTATGTCACTGGATATCAGTTTATGATAAATAAAAGAACACACATATCTATTAATATTCTCTCTGGCTTCAAGCCTTGATACTAAAAATATGACTTAGCATATGTTGTACTGGCTTTCATGTGATCACTAAGCTTATTATTTTATTTTTCCCAGGTATAATCCTCTATCTGATGACTCACATACTGATGAATTCCATACAATGTTTGTTATTGTCAGAGAAAAATCCTGGTAGATTTTCAGTTATTATCTCAGTTGATGATACAGGTCTGAATTCAAGAAAGTAATTCAAGTTCTTTTGAAGCTGTGTGAGGTCTGTTTGCTTCATCTTCTACTCCAAGCATGAACTTTGGTTATATTCGTATAATACTTTCCCACACTAAAAGAAAAATTATTCCAACTTTTTTCAAAAAAAACTTTTTTTTTAAATATTAAAATCATAGCCTTGAGAGTATCAAAAATAATGGAAGGTAGAACCTGGCCAAGAGCAATACAACAAAAATATTGAAAATTGCTGCCTGCCAGCCAAACGCTGTTGCCAAATTAGAGGGAGGAACGTGGACCATGACCCTTTCTCACCCTCCTTTGATCCGTCTTTTGACAGAAACATTGATGGAAAGGATTTGTGCCTAACGATAAAGGCTGTGTCTACAAGAGGCAGGAAGTTGGATTGCGTTTTTCATGTTCTGTAGACAATGGTTTATAATAATCTAGAGTAGTGAAAATGTCATCTGTAGTGATAGATTACAAAATGACGCTACAACAGCTAAGTTGAGATCAATTACATTAACTGAAATAAGTACGTTTCCAGGCGGTAGGAGTAGAAAACATAAAGAGAGGAGTGTGATTATTGGAAGAGCAGCTACTGGCCACAGGATGGAGCCTAAAGAGGTCCAGGGCCCCAGGACCAGTATTTCTACGGGGGCGCCTGGGGAACCCCTTTGGAGAGTTCAGATGCCCTCATGACCGTGATTCCTGCATAAGTATGTTTTGTTGACCCTTGGGTCTTTGATTTTCACCTGTGAGTTATTTTTTTTCCTTTTTTCCCTCTTTTAAATACATCTCAGTTGTTCCATATTTCTTGGCTTCACATATTTCTTTTTTTTTTAAATTAATTAATTAATTTATTATTTTTGGCTGTGTTGGGTCTTCGTTTCTGTGCGAGGGCTTTCTCTAGTTGTGGCAAGCGGGGGCCACTCTTCATCGCAGTGCGCGGGCCTCTCACTATCGCGGCCTCTCTTGTTGCGGAGCACAGGCTCCAGACGCACAGGCTCAGTAGTTGTGGCTCACGGGCCCAGTTCCTCTGCGGCATGTGGGATCTTCCCAGACTAGGGCTCGAACCCGTGTCCCCTGCATTGGCAGGCGGATTCTCAACCACTGCACCACCAGGGAAGCCCCACCTATTTCTTGTATTGTCACATCTGGAGGCAAGCTTTACTCCCCTGGTGCGTGGTCTATGGATAGTGCCTTGTATTTGTATAAATATTTGACAGATGTTTGCACATATAACCCAGGTCAGGCCAATTTTTGGGTGTTCAATAACCATATACGGTGCCTCGTGCTTTTCTATGCACAGACTTTCACATCTTATCTGAGCCTTACAAGAGCCCTGCGAAGAAAGCAAGGCAAGTGTTAAGGCCATTTTGCAAGTGAGGAACTTGGAAAAGAAATTAAGAAATGGGAACAGGTTCCCATAGTTGTTAGGAATAGAACCAGAATTTGACCCTTGTTGAGCTTCTCATTCTGAGGCATTCAAAACAGATCAGCAAATATTTGGAGCATAACACCCTCTCCCAAAAACCTTCGGTGTCTTACATGCTTCTGAGATAAAATTCATACCGAGCGTGGGCTTTGAGTCTCCACAGCCAGAGGTCCTTAACCGAGAACCCATGGATCCCTGTGAGGTTTATGGATGGGTGACTGAGAACTCCACAAAACTGTATTCAAACTATGTTTTTGCACCTTTCCAGAGATGCTTCAAGGCTACCAGAAGATTCTCGAAGTGTTCATCACTTGGGTCAATCTTACACCTAAATCTCTTGAGGATTTCCAAACCTCTAGTCTTTTCTTCAGTAGGAGATACAGATTATTAGTCATGTTTCAACTTCATGAGAGGTTTCTTTACACCAGAACCTTATTAAAATAAATACACAAGAAATTCCTAGTCAACAGGAATTTGGAGATAACCAAAGCCAATGCTTGGTTTCATAGAAGTACAGTGGGAGGATAATGAATCAGAGCTACCTGGAAGAGACTCCGGTCAGTCAGCATCAGTGATTCTCAAACTTTGGCTTGTGTAAGATACTCCTCGAGAGCCCATTAAAGCTTCAGGTCCTGACCCACTGACTTAGAACCTCTGAGGGTGGGATCCTGTCATTTGCATTTTAAATGATGACTTCAGGTAATCCTGATGCCGGCCAGTAGTCTACACTAGGAGAAAAAGTGCCTTTTCCATTTCCGGCATCTCTTTTCTTATGCATAAAAGAGTTTCATTTAAAAAAATTGTTATTGAAGTAAAAACTGCATACAGAAAAGCGCACAGCATAAATGAACAGCTCAGTGAATTCTCACATGGGCGCACACTTGTGTAATCACCTTCCAGGTTAGCAGACAGAACGTTTTCAGCTTCCCAGGAGCCTCAGTCCCCACCCTCACCCCATCTTCCCAATGATGATTCCTCTCCCTTCTCTCTAAAGGTGCCAGTATTTTACCTGTCTGTGGACTTTACACAAATGCAATCATACAGTATTATTTTGTGTTTGGTAGCACCAGGTTACAGAAGCCACACCAGTCACTTTAACAGAGACAATTTAATTGAATATAATGAATTGTTAACTGTGTATTGGAGAACCGAGAAGGCAAAAAGAGACACTAGAGTCTAATCAGGAAGTAGCAACCTCAGGATGCAAAAGGGGAGACGCTGGAATTGTTAAAATTGAGGAGACCAAGTTTGGGGGGTTCTGTGGAGCTGAAGCTGAGACCTCTGAGGGGATGTAATGATGCTCTTTCTGTGAAGAAGGAAAAACAGAAAATAGGAAATAATTGATGCTGCAGGAAGGAGCAGGTCCATCTTCCTCTTCCAGCCTTGCAGTGCCTAGCGCCCCCTGTCGGCAGAGCCGCTCAGGGAGGCAGCTAGCAGAGCAGGACTGCGCTTCGCAGAGTCTCAGCCTCAGCGCTGCAAAGCACAGACCGGAAGGCTGGGCTTGCAGCTGGAGGACAGCAGCTAAATAACTCGCAGAGTTTCTTCAGCTCGGTATGTTTGTGAGATGCATCCATGCTATGGGTGGCAGTAGTTCACTTATTTTTATCACTGCATAATATTCGGTTGTATGAATAGACTGCAATTTACCATTTTATTGTTGATGGGCATTTGGGTTGCTTCCTTTTTTTTACTATTATGAATCATAATGAAAATGAATATTCTTAGATATGTTTCTTGGTGCACATGTGTATATTTTCTACAGTATATGCCCAGAAATATAATTGCTGGGCCATAGGGTTGCATATATTCAGTTGTAGATAAGGCCAAACAGTTGTCCAAAGTGGCTCTACCAATGGACACTCCCACCGGCCAGTGTATGAGAGCTGCCAGTTCCTACGCATTCCAGTCAACTCTTGATGTTGTCAACTTTTAAGTTTTAGCCAGTCTGGCATGAGGATGATGGTATGTCATTATAGCTTTAATTTTCATTTCCCTGAAGGCTAATGGCATTGAGCTCGTCTTACGTATATCTATCAGCTATTTCTATATCCTCTTCTGTGAAATGTCTGTTCAAAAAGTCCCTTGTACATTTTTCTATTGGACTATCTTTTTCTTATTGATTTGTAGGAATTCTTTGTATATACCAAATGTAAATCTTCTATCAGTTATATAATGTGCTTTTTTCTTAGCTGTAACTTACCTTTTCCACTCTTTCAATGAAGAACAGAAGTTACCAATTTTTTAATTATAGTAAAAAACACATAACATAAAATTTACTATCTTAACTATTTTAAGTGTGCAGTACAGTAGTGTTAAGCATATGTAAACTGTTGTGCAACAGATTTCTGGAATCTTTTCATCTTGTAAAACTGAAACTCTGTACCCATTAAACAATAATTTCCCCTGCCTTATGTCCCCAGCCTTTGGCAACCACGTGTCTACTGTCTGTTTTTATGGTTTTGACTACTTTAGATACTTCATATGAGTGGAATTGTAAAGTGTTTGTCCTTTTGTGACTGGGTTATTTCACTTAGCATAATGTCCCAGAAGTTCTGAATTTTCATTAAGTACTCTTCAATGTCTGATTTAAGAAATTTTTTCCTAACACATGGCCATGAAAGTATTATCTTGAATTATCTTCTAGATCTGTGCTAACATAATAGTAGCCACTGGCCATATATAACTATTTAAATTTAAATTAACTAAAATTAAATTTAATTTAAAATACAGTTTCTCAGTTGCAGTAGCCACATTTCAAGTGCTCAATAACCACATGAAACTAGTGGCTACTGTATTGGACAGTGCAGAATTATAGAACATTCTACCATCATAGAAATTTCTATTGGACAGCACTGATCTACAGGTTTTATTGTTTACTCTCACATTTGGATCAGCACTCCACCTGGAATTAATTTTCGTGTACATGTTTGGTAGTGGTCAAGTTTAATTTTGTCCATATGGACCTTCAACTAATCCAGCACTATTTATTTTTTCCCCACTGCTCTGCAGTTGCTAACTTGGTAATTTATAAAGTTTCCATTCATAAGTAAGCTTGTTTATAGATTCTCTTTTCTGTTCCATTAATCTGTTTCTCTACCTTTGTGCTCATACGTATGATTGGCTTACTTAGTTATTTTCAGTATGATTTTAAACCTGAAAAGACCAAGTCTACATTTCTTTTGCTAGACAGCATTAGAGCACAAAGTAAAAGTTAATCTAAATTCTAGAAAGATAAGAAAATTTACTTTTATCTTTTTCCTACCTGGGTTTTGTGGCTTGAAATTGTTCAGACTACTTAATGCCTGACACTTTTGAAAGCAGGAGACCTGGGCTCCCTGGAGGTCTGTCTCCTAGAAGCACCTATTGTTATGTGTATTTCCCTCCCACTAAGGGTGATTGGATAGACACACCCAAGTTTTAAAATGTGTGTTTCCATGATTTTCTAATGTGTTCCTTATACGATACCAAGTCTTTTGAATTCAGGAACTGTGCCTTCCATCTGATTTGGAAACCTCCATAACGTCTTATATGGTGGTCTTCCAGGAAGGGCGCTGTGCATATTTCTTTTTTTTTTTTTAATTTATTTATTATTTTTGGCTGTGTTGGGTCTTCGTTGCTGCATGCGGGCTTTCTCTAGTTGCGACAAGCGGGGGCTACTCTTGGTTGTGGTGTGCAGCCTTCTCACTGTGGTGGCTTCTCTTGTTGTGGAGCATGGGCTCTAGGTGCACGGGCTTCAGTAGTTGTGGCTCGCGGGCTCAGTAGTTGTGGCTCGTGGGCTCTAGAACGCAGGCTCAGTAGTTGAGGTGCACAGGCTTAATTGCTCCGTGGCATGTGGGATCTTCCCGGACCAGGAATCAAACCCATGTCCCCTGCATTGGCAGGTGGATTCTTAACCACTGCGCCACGAGGGAAGTCCCTGTGCATATTTCTTAATGCTTAAGTGGCTACCTTCAATGCTTTTTTTCTTCTTTTCTCTGTCTTTGTCTTGGCTCTTCCTGGTGAAGTTCTCTTTTGAATTTTCTCTTTCTTAAAAAGCAAAAACCAAATTTACTCTGGTGCTGATGGCAGGAGGGGGAAGACTGGTGTTCTAGAAATGGAGGCGTGGCCCACGACACCTAATTCAGCCTGGACCACAGTCAGGCTGGCTTGACTGCTGATGCCGCCGCTCTCAGAACTGTGGACTGAGATTCAGTCTTCTTATCACAGGACTCAGCAAACTCTGGCTGGTGGCCAATGCAGCCCACTGTTTTTGTGCGGCTTTGTTACCTATTTTTGTATGGCCCGTGAGATAAGAATGGTTTTTACATTTTTAAATGGCTGAAGCAAAACCAAAAGAAGAGCAATATTTTGAGACATGTGAAAATTACATGAAATTCACTTTTCAGTGTCTGTAAGTAAAGTTTTATTGGGATACAGCCACTCCCATTTGTTTACCTATTGCCCTTGGCTGCGTTCACACTGCAACCGCAGAGATGAGTGGATACAGAGATGTGACAGAGGCTGGATGGCCCTCAAAGCCTAAAATATTTACTCTCTGGCCTTTATAGGAAAAGTTTGTCAACCTCTGCCTTATTTGGAAAAAAAAAATCCAGATAATGATTCCTCCATCAGAGGCTTCTTCGTGAGGATTAAATGAATACTCGAGACAAAATATGGGGCTGTGCTTGGAATACACAGGTGCTTGAGAAATGATTCCCTTCAGCCAAGCCTAATGCCTAACCTTACCACATTCCCTAAAACAGTGACTTATGCTTAAGATGCTTTGAAGCACAGTCCAGAGCATTCGCACGGACCGATAGACGCTGAAGCTCAATGTACGCTGTATTCTATTTAGATATACGTTTCACTAACGAACCTCCTACAAGTGCACAAGGATTCGTTTAAACCTAAACGCGTTCATTGGCAAAGGCAAATTTGCTCATAAAACATTCCCACGGATCCAGGAGCTGCCAACTGCACTAGACAGCATCTCTACCTTGCCTTTCCGAGACATCTCTCTAGGTCTGAATCCTCCCCCGACGTGCTTCCAAGCATCAGATCATTTTATGTTCCTCTGGCCACTAGAGAGCACTTTGAGACTAGCAAACGTGGGTCTGGGCACCCAGGCCTCCGTTTGAACCCTGCTCTCCCCAGGATCGCGGGGGCTGCGCGGTCAGTCACTGCGCCATCTAGCTACCAGCAGCGGCTTGCAAATGGCTAGCAAGGCTGACGGATGCATTTTGTGAAGCTTAGTGACCTGTGGTAGTGATAATGAAGTATTCTGAAGCCCAGATCACATTTTGTTCTGTCACTCTGGTTTTCTGCCTGTGGTGGCATCACCTCGTTTGGACTGCTTTACGGCGTATTTCTCAGGCAAGCATTTTAGCCAGGCTCCCAGTTTCCTTATGGCTCCTTCCGTTTTCTGTCAGATTGAATTTCTCTCAAAGAGAAATATCGCTTGATATTGATTCCAGTGCATGAGATAATTTCAGCTTCTCACCCTGCAGTTCATCCAAAGCCCTGTTTAAAATCTTGAAGAGGTTTTCTGAGGCTAAGAGGCACAGTTCAAAAGAACAGTTCTTAAATGTGTTTAAAAGACCCTTGGCTACATTTTCTGGTGTTTCATCAGCAGTTTGCACTGATACACTTTCCATTGTTATTACAACTGAACCATATCATAGGGAGTTGTACCAGCAAGACCATCAAGTTTTCTAAAAAGCTATAAAGCTTTGATGTTTTCTGGCCTATTTCTTACTGTGCTCTTAAAAATGTTTAGCTTCTGCTGAGCCAAATGTGTACCTCTAAAGGCATACGCAGTGAAAAACTCTTCAAGCATCTCAGTTACTGCTGCAATCTCTGTATATACAGCAGGAGGATGCAATTCTGTTTGGATGAAGCAACGGGGGGAGTTCTTTGTGGTGTGCACTGTGAATGAATAATACCCACCATCAGCTGGGCTTCAGCCCATCGGCACTGGGGTCTGGCTGTGAATATAGAAGAATCCACTTGCCCGACCACTGCTTATGAGCATTTCCCAAAGCCATTCCATTCTGTACTATTGTTTGCATCAAAGAGAAGTCAAAGGCATCAGTTCTGGCCCTGATTCCTAAACTGATTGAGGCATTTATGAGGATGGTTTGCAGGGGATTTCTTTGATGTTTTCAGAAATCCTAAATAATTTCTCTCTCTTTTGAATGACACTTGACTTTCAAGTAAAGAATATGTCTGCATGTGAAATGTCAGTTCTGTCTAATAATAACCGGCTTAATGTGCCACTAAAATCACTAACAGAATTTGCGACCATTTTTAGAAAATGAAGTTCTTTCCTCTGTCCCAGAGCCTGGCATACAGAATCTGGCTGGAACAGGGGCAGGCCGTTACAAACAAACAGATTGCTCCATAAGGAAATTACACTCTAAAATGTAAACTTGCTATCTCACCTTTTGCCAACACATAGCATTTGTGATATGTGACATGAGAATAGCAAGGGAGTGAATAAGCTATTAACAAAGACTTTCAAGAAAGGGACTCCTCTGGGTTTCACAGGGAGCCATGAATATGAAAACATAAAGGAATGGAAGGCAAAGATAAGGAGTTTACATGGGGGTCTCTGCATTATTGTGGAGATATTATCGGTTTCCAGCAGCCAGACTTAGTTTTCAGCTATCAGTCTCTAAGCCAGATCCAGGCATCTTCTTCTCCAGTTCGAGAGGGTGTACTCCCTGCATACTCTTATTTATTTATTTATTTATTTATTTCATGTGATGTTTTTTGTGTGAGTGCAAAGATAGTAGAACTCTATCTGAAAGGCAATGTTATCCCTGGGATTTCAACAAACATTGAGTTAAAAAGTACAAAGCAGAAAGACCCCATATGTGTGCGTTATATATTTATTTGCCCGAAACTCCATGGTTCTCAGGGGGCTCTGATTATGTCAGGGACATAGTAACATTTAATATTCAGTGAATACAAAGAGATGGCATGCACTCTTCCTTGTCTGAGCTTAAGCACAGCTCTAGAAACACAATCCGATTTCTTCAGATGGGATCTTTTCCCCAGGTTGTGAAGGGCTATGGTTAGAGCACCTTCTAATACTCAAGTTTGAAATGTGTATGATCCTGTATGTCTGTGCAGGCTTTTGTTCTTTGCATCTTGTATATCTTGCACTTCCTCCAAAAAAGAAACTGGGTTATAAACAGAATATTGCACTTAATGGCAGTAGTGACAAAGGGAGCAGGGGTATCCCTGTGTCTATAAGCTACTTCCTGGGTAGGCAGAAAGGGCTAGTTTTCGGTAGAAGACACACACAACAAATCATGTTCTACGTTGGACAGCTCTTTTAAATTGATTTTTTTTTTTTTGGCCACGCCGTGTGGCATGCAGGATCCTAGTTTCCCGGACCAGGGATCGAAGCCATGCCCCCCTGCATTGGGAGCACAGAGTCTTAACCACTGGAGTGCCAGGGAAGTCCCCTAGACAGCTCTTTTATTGTCATCTTACACCGCGACTTAACTATTGAGTGTTGGTCAACCTGTTAGGTAGTTTTCTCTCTGACACAGAATCGGAGGAAGCTGATTCAGCTTTCTTTATGCTCCTGGAAGGCTCAGCAGAGTGCCTTCCATAGAGGCTCTGAATGAACAGCTGTGATTGACTCTAAGACTTGGGACGGGCAGTGTGGTACCTGGAGGAGATCTCACCAGATCAGCTATGTGAATGGGAGCAAAGCCAACTCATCTTTCTGGGCCCCTATTTCCTCATCTGTAAAAAGAAGGGGCTGGACTCAGTGATTGCTAAGGTCACCTCCAGCTCTGTAAATTCTGTGCTTTTAAAAAATACTTGGATCCTGAAAGAAGAACATCTTCTTGGGTTTGCGGACAAAAGAGCCCAGGTTGTATTTGTGCTTGACCTGCCACTACATCCTGATTTGCTGCTCTAATGAATCCGGGTTTGTTCTTCAGTGACATGGCTCAGCTCCAGGACCCCTTGGTGTGATTCTAACACTGTATAGATATTGATTTTTCTTGCAGGATAGTGGCTACGGGAACCACCAAACTATTAAATCTCTCCCGTTCTCATAAGGATGCTTTCACAGGTATCCTTCCACTCCTTTTCGTTGATATTTAACTCAATCCAGGACTAATTAGAAGACAGCATTACCAGCTCTGTGGCGGACACCGGGCACCACCTCCAGGTTGTCAAACACTGCAGCAGACAGAGGTTGGTCCAAAAGGGGCTTTTGAAGACTTTGACCTTGTCACTGCCAGGTTGTTCTCCATCACCTCCTGCATCAAAGCTTAGAATTTCTTACTGTGAACAGTGTCAGTGGTTACTCAAATAGTATAGGCTTCCTTCCGTATTTGGTTTGTTTGTGCCTGTAGAAGCTGACTTTTCACCTCACGGCATTGATTGTTGTTGTCATAGCAAGACCACAGATGTTACCCTCAATATACACATACGTAGTGAGCAGCAGTACTAAAATATTCATTTGATCCTTGCTTTCTCATTTTAGACGTTTACCCGCAGTGAGCGCTCCAGTGAGCTGACGGAAGGCACAACATGTCAAGCAGATCATGATAGCCATTAACTTCCCAGTACAGTTTACACAGGGGCTTTCATTTACAGTGGTTCTTGGGCACTCACCTTGTTACATCAGTTAAAATACACGCTACAAAATGAGTGGTGACTTTGATGTCAATAAAGAATTCTCTACCCAGAACCGTAATACCTTGTTGATTATCCTTCCATGGTGACCCCAGAGTAGAGGGGGTAATTTAATGAGATCGTTAATATTTCTATAAAACCAGCAATCTGCTAAATTCTCTTTTGGTAGGCACGTTTGCAGAACTAACATAAGTGACTGTTCCGCACGAAGCATTATCTTTTCTTGTACAACATTGAAAGCCTACATGCTGCTTGACAAATTTGAATTTTAAAAAGTAAGGATGATTGGCACTTGGTAACTTACACAGAAATATAAAGTGGTACAAGAAAATTGCCCATTTCTTTTAGATTTACATTTTATAATTTTTTTTTCTTTTAAGGAGTGATAAGCCATGTAATTTCCATCATCTTCAACCAGTTATGTATGAAAGAGGCTGCAAGTTCAGCCCTGTAGCGGAAAAGCAAATCATGGGGAGAACTGACATACCGCAGACAGCCTCCCAGCTGCCTTCCGTTCCGGTCCTGGAGATGGTTGGTTACTTTAGGCCAAGACTCAAATCCAGGGACTAAGATACCGCATGTCTTGAAAACAACTCAGCTCACCCTTGGTTCCCGACCCAACCAGCTCCAGTGTCTTACTTATTAAATGTCTTTCCAGGTCCATCAAGTGCAAGGAGAAAAAGGAAGCAGATAGAGAGGTATAATAGAGTTTACAGAGGAAGACTTGTCTTGACATGTGGGATGCTCCAAAAAATTTGGCGTAAAGCAGTTATTGCCTATTAATTCTTTTATTTAGTCAGCAACATTTATTGATACACAATCGCAAAGCACCCAGCTCTGCGCACAAGCCGAGTTGACACTTCCCCACTGATCTTCGTTATCGTTTTGAAGCTGTGTCATGATAAAGATAATTGGGGGCCTCAACTCATAACCCAAATCCCGTTCAGGAATCCTGACGTTTTGGGGATAGGAATATTCTGTCTGTCAGTTTGCAGTCTGTCTGACTTTCATTAAACATGAGTAACTGACTTCTTGCTCTAATACACGTATAAAAATGTATATATTGACAAGACCTTTTTTTTTTTTTCTAGAATTTACATTGACTTCTTTTCTGGTCCACTCATCCCCTTACTTAAGGTTTAAACAGTCTAGTTGGGACTGCTGCATGGAAATATAAACAATGATTTCTTTTTAAAAAAGTGAAAGTGGTCCTTTGCCTCTAAGGGCAGTTGTTGAGCTATGGAAAGAAGTTTTTGGTCCTGACAATCATGGGACTAAGAACAAAGATATTCCGACAGGCGAGTTATCTTATAATAGCATTTATTGTGTTAACTAAGCCAGCAATGAGGCTCTTTGATTCAGCATTTATCTGGGGCGGGGCGGTGGTGGTGGTGGTAGGCTCTAGGAGGGCAATAACGGGTTTATCTTGTTGTCGTTGGGATTCACAGCACCTAGCACATAGAGAATTAATAAAAAACGATCGAATGCGTGAATGTTGTTGATTTTACAGATGAGGAAACAAAAGACTCTGAAGGTCATTTGGGTAGTAAGAAGTGGACCTGGAGATCAAAGGCTGGTTAGACCCCGAGGCCTGTGCCCTTTTTCCCATGACAAATCAGATACCCACAGATTGGTGACTTTCCAGACTTCCTGCCTCTGTTTCCGGGTTGCAAATCACATCCTTTCCTGGGTAACACAGATGATGGGAGAGGTGGTGAGTGGTACCTTGACAGAGCAGACATCTATGAATACCATCAAAGCCCCATGTGAAGTCACCCTAGAGGAATCTTACTTTGACTTCTGTCTCTTTAACCTGGATCTGCCACCTTCAAGGTACTGAATGTATTCCAGGTTGTGCTACAGATCAGACACAGATAACCTGCAGGCTGGTAAATAGCGGTGCCGAGCCAAAGCCTGTGGCAGTAATCTTCCACACAGCTGATTGTCTTCACCCCGTGTGAAGTCCCCTCTGCTCACAACTGATGTGGCTGAAAACACAGCGAGCTTCTGTGTCTGTGGTGGGTGGAGAAAGATCTTTCATCATAAACCACAATATGAGGTATTAACAGGAGCGCTTTAACACCTACAGTTACACTTGGACTTACAGGGTGTTCATGAGCAAGATAAACCAAGGAAGGCGTTTTTTTCCCTCCTGGGCTGCCTGGGTTCGCTGCGGGTGTAGCATAATCGAAACCTCAAGCTGTGAGACCATGAATCGGGAGGCTTTCCTGTATTACGAATGATGTCATCTAATAAGATGAGAGACTTCCAGTGAAATGCAGGAACCTTCAGGGTAATGTGTTTGCAGCAAGCAGGATCCTGAATTTATGGCAGAGGGGAGTGTGTGAGTTGACCAAAGTGGAGAATGATGAGAAGTAACTAAATTATGTATGACAGTCTTTACAGAGCAGAGGAAGGAAGAAAGCTTAACGATGTTGCGGTTGAAGCACCAGCAGCAATTGGTGATGCATGGGTTGGAGGTTGGTAAGAAGAGAAACGGATCTATGAAGGCTCAAAGACTATAAATGAGTGTGACACGGGCCAAGCAGTGGATTTGGGAGGGGGAGGGGAACCAGGGGCTCAGCATATAATAAATTTTAGTGGCAAGGAGACAGCCAAGTCAAGTTAACTTGACATTAAAAATCACCATCTTAATCTATGTAGCTCTTTCCAGCCTGAGTCTTATCAAGGCAAAAAAAAAAAAGAAAAGAAAAAATCTATAGTTAATGATGAAGAATTTTTCCCCTTTGCTTTCCCGGCATCCACTGAAGGCAGTACATAATTTAATTACTGAATCTACAGGCTGGACCACGGAGATGAAGAATGATGTGCCTTCTGTAGTGAGAAATTAGATAGAACCAACTGTTTATTCTGACCATTCTTCCTTTGTTAGGTGAAAGGAAAATAGTTAACAAGCTTTTGTTTGGAGTCGAGGCTCAGATCTGGGACGTCCGGATCAGAACTCAGGACTGCTACCGTAGCTATTATTTATGCAGTCCTGACAGTATCCTCAAGCCCCACGTGTGAAACAGAAAGGGGTCCTTCCCTCATTCTCGGCCGTGTAACCAGTGTTCCAGCGACTTAGGGGCTAGACGTCTGAAGAGAGTAAGAAAGTTCAAGAAAATCAGATTTCGTTCCTTGGAGCAGCTGCCTTCAGAAATGTCACCCCAGGTCTTCCCTATTGACCCGCACCCTGTTTTTCGGATCTTTGTAACAATCGTAACAAGATGCACAATCGTATAGCCGGCAAGCGTTACGGGGACCACCAGGAAGGGGTGTGCACGGCGGCGGCGGGGTTGGGAAGGGGGAGCTCGGGCTCGTCCCCCGACCGGCGTGGGAAGCGTAAGCCGGCCAAGCCCAGCGCTCATGCAAATGCAGCTTCGAGGCATTTGTGCCTCGAGGGCAGAGCCTCCCCGCCCGAGCCGGTTCGCTGCCTGCAAACAAGCCCCTCCCGCGAGGAACCGTGACGCCGCTCCGGCGACGCCGCAGGCCGGCTGCAGGGGCCCAGAGCGTTTGCCCCTGCCTGCCGCCCCGCTCAGTCTTTGTGCTGTAGGCCCTTCCGGGTCTTTTACTGACATATCATACATATATATATATATATACACACACACACATACATGAATATTCACAGAGGTGCATGTATATATATATATAACATTTCTTCACGGCGAGCGCTTTAAGTAGCTGACGGTAAATTCAAGCGGGAGGAAAACCCCAAACCCTCGCCAGCAACCGCTGAAACGACCCTCAAAGTCCGAGACCCGAAACTGCGGCGGTTTCGAGGAAGTCGGAGGCCTGCGCGCGGCCACGAGCCGTGCCATCCGAGGGCCCGGGGCGGCGGGGCGACCGTGCAGGCGCCGGCCCAGCGGCCTCGGCGCGCGTTCGCGGGCGCCACGTGGAAGCCAGGGCGAAGCCCCAGCGCCGCCGGCACAGGGGGCGGGCGGCCCGCGCGCGGCCGCTCGTGCGCCGGCCCGGAAGGTCGCCGGCCGGCGGGGACGGGCAGGCGCAGGCGACCTGGGCGTGGAGCCCCGCCACCTTCCGGCCACGCGGCGGCCCCGCCTCCTCCGCCGACTTCCTTCTCGGGCGGGACGGCGGGACGGCGGTGGCGGGACGGCGGGACGGCGGTGGCGGGACGGGCGCCGGCCTGCAGGTCGCGGGCCGGGAGCGGAGGGGCGGCCGGGGCAGCGGGCGGCCGCGGGGACGCCGCCTCCCGGTCCAACGTGCTGCCGGGGAAACGGCGCGGGGCCGGCGGCGCTTGGGCAACCTCGCGGGGGGCGCCGCGGCCTCCGGGGGGTCCGAGAGGCGCTGCCACGTGGGCGGCGGGGCCGCGTGGGTGCGCCCCGGGGTCGGCATCGAGGGGCGGGAGGAGCGTGGCTTGCGGCCGGGCCGGTGACCAGACGTGTCTCCCTGGATCCGTTCTGCAGCGGGGCTGCAGGGCACCAGCGAGCGCCAACCCGAAGCCGGTAGTAAGTTCCCTTCCCTCCCCTCTCCTTCCTCGCCTGGCCTCCTGCCTAGCCAGCACCCCTCCGGGCCCCCGGCAGCGATTTCGGATGCAACCCCTTAAACCGCGTGGCGAACCAGTTCCGTCCAGCGTCGCTCCGCCTTAAGAGGGTTTACAGGCCCCTTAGGACCGGGGAAGCGTGCCCAGTGGGTCGCCGGGTTCCCAGCAGGCACCGACGTGCTGCACGGTCGCGTCCGCTTCACAGCTAGGTCCCGAAGCCCAGCTCTGTTGGGAAAGCCTCCCCTTCCTTCAGCCCGCCTGTGCAGGCTTTCTCCAGACTTCTCCCTGAGAGCCACCGGGCTTCTGCCTTGCCCTCCTTCCTGGCCCTTGGTTCGTCTCCCTTGAAAGGATGCCCCCACCCCCTTACTGGAAGTTTTAGGTCCCTTCAGGGCTCTCTCCCCGTTGGAGAGACGCTTGTGCCTGCCCGCGAGTAGAGCCCAGTGTTACCGAAATCCTGCCTTACTCACGGCACTTGGCAGTCTTCATCGTTTCTCCTCTTTTGGTTCAGTACTCAGAGTGGATAACGTCTGCCCCACCTGGGGAAACTAGGCGGAAGGGAAGGCACACATGAATATCACAGTTGGGACAGCTCCAGATGGAATCCATCTGGCATGGAGAAGAGTCCGGTGTGCTTTAGGGAGAGTTACCTATTCTCTGAGCCTCTCTCTGAGAGGGATGTTAGTTACCTTTAGCTCAGAACGAGGCTTCAGTGAGATGATGTGTACAACCTTCAACAGTGTCTGAAATATAGTAGATGATCAATAAGTGTTCTCCTTTCCCTTTCCCTCTTTTGCTGGCTCCATTTGATAAGGGAGAGAGGTAAAGGCTGACAGTGATTTGTAGGGCAGGCATGTGTAGCAACTGGCAAAAAAATCCCATGAGAAAGCAGTAAGTAGATGTAATATCTGGGAATGCACATCCATACAAGCCGAATCCAAACTTCTGAAATAATAACTTAATTTCTTATTTATTTTTTTTTTCTTCTGAAGACCAGAGACCGTCTGGGGTTCATGTGCTGTGATTTCTGATTGATAAATGTAAATTGAAATTTTCTGAGTTTGGAGATCCAAAGTTGAAGTGTGCTTGGGTTGAACTGGAAAGCAGATTGACCAAAATGTGTTTGTCCACTGCTGTTTTGTTGTGTTTTTCTTCTAGACCCAGCATGAGCGAATTTCCCTGTAAAAAACGTGACGACTATTTGGAATGGCCTGAGTATTTCATGGCAGTGGCCTTCTTATCGGCACAGAGGAGCAAAGATCCAAATTCCCAGGTAAGTGAGTTTTACAGGAGAATGTTTGGACACTCACAGACACGGAGGTGCCTACAAGTGAGCAAATTACAAGAGGAAGAGGGTCAGTGGACACCTGCCAACTTACAAAAAGCAGAGTAAATCTGCTGTCTTTTGTGCTGCATTCCTGCCTGCTTACCTCTTCCTTTGAGAGAGTAAATTGTCACATGCCATCGTTCACTGTCTCTCGTACCCCAAGGAGACAGAGCTCTTAGCCCCTCCAGAAGCTGCGTGCCCATCTTGGAGCTCTGTGGGCCTCTGGTCTCATTTATTGCCTCTCCAGTGGCAGACCAGCCACCCAAAGTCACCGAGCCTTTGGGCATGTTTTCCTGTAGGTCGGAGCCTGCATCGTGAATGCAGAAAACAAGATTGTGGGCGTTGGGTGCAGTGGAATGCCAGATGGCTGTAGTGAAGACCTCCTGCCTTGGAGGAGGGCAGCGGAGAGCATGCTGGATACCAAATACCCGTACGGCAGGGCACGCTGTGTGCTCCTTTCTGCTTGTTCACAGCCTCGGTGAGTGCTGAAATACGGTAGAGGGTCGGAAAGCACCATCTTCCTTTTCAGTTACCGACAGCCGGAAAGAAAAAAAATCCTGTTGAACTGCCCCAATTTCCCGCCTCCCTCCCTTAAGTGCCAAAGAGAGCCAAGAAGTGGAGGCGTGGTAGTGGTCACACAGCCTGGCCCTGGGGCCAGGGCTCTGTCGCGGGCCCGGCGTGTTTCGCTGGTGGCGGGCTTCTCTGCAGCGTGCCACAGCCCCTGGGGGAGGTGGCCCTGCCATTTGTTTCTTGGCTACTTGGGAGCGGGGCCAGCTAACCAAGTGCTGGCCAGGGCTTTGCTCTGATGAGGAGCAGCGTGCATTTCCATCTACTGAGGAAATGTGGCTCAAGCTCATCTCTGGGAAGCAGGACGCAAGCTGTGAGCTGGACACCAGGAGGGGGACGATGCAGTCGCCTGCCCCTGTTCCCCAGGGCGCCGCAATCCCAGAGTGGCCGCTGGCCGGACCGCGAGCCGGATGCCTGGAACCCGAGACCTTTGGCCTGGCCAACTCTGCTTTTCACCTTTAAATTAGGGGAGGGTGCTTGTTATAATCTGTTGCCTATCTGAGCCCCAGTGGGGACTCACTTCAGAGATTATCAGAGATTATCTGGGAGTGACCAGCCAAGCCTCACTTTTCCTTTAACTCCCTGGAGAATATGCAACTAATGCTGTAAAGAGGCGCGTTGGGCTGCATATGCTGGTTGCTGAATTTTCTTAACGTTTGGACCTGACTTTATCTCTGGAAATGAACAGACTGCCTCTATTGGAAGTAACGTAGACACAGGCCATCCGGATGGGAAAGCTGTGCCTTCAGGAAATAAGGGTCAAGTGTCGTGTGAACCCTTTCTGTTTCATTGGCTCTTCCCTGCTAGGTTTTCCTCTGGAGTTTTTCTCACGAACTCCAAGTCTACATGTAGCCTAATTTATATATTTTTACTAATGTTCCTGGACCTTAATCATGTTAAATACGCCCCATAAATTTCTTTCTAAGCTGCTTCAGGGCAACTGCTTCGTTTTTGAAAGAGAAAGAAAAAACCGTGCCTGGAGGTGGAGAAGGAATTGAGGAATGAGACTGGGGAGACCTACTAAGCACTCGGGGTTCTCAGGGGATAAAGCAGTTTAGCGATTCCGGGGGTTTCATAGTCGGGCTAGTCCATTTAACTCGCCCCCTTGTCAGAGGAGGAAGAGTTGGATCCCGGGAAAAGAGGGTAGAACTGCCTTCTCAGCCTCAGCTCTATAGCTGAGTGGAGCGCGGGGAAGATGTGCCAGCGTATTTTAGAAACTTGTGGTCATCGTGCTTTTGATTCTGTAGCTTTCAGTGACGAGAAAGAAGGGAAATGATTCGTTACTTGTAGGCACACGCAAAGGCGATTTTTCACCGGACAGTTCAAGGTCCCATATAAAAATGAAAGGGTTGATGAATTCAGGGTCCACAGTGAGGTGTGTAAGGACCCCAGCCCTTACTCGCTGAGTCAGGGCGGTGGGCTCTGGGTCCTGGTGCTGAACTTGCCTGTAGAGGAATTCCTGGAAGGTGTCGGTCTGCGGCGCTGCGGCTGGTTGCAAAACGATGCCAAAGGTCCGCAGGGCGTGGAGCTGTCCTCACTGGTTACCGGGCGGCTCTCCCGTGGGGCCTGTGCCTCCCTCAATCACCATGAGCCCCAGGCACATTTCTGGCAGTGACCTAGAAGCCCAAGGCTTTGCAGCACGTTTACCATCCCCCGACTCCCCGCTTCCAGAACCTCTCCAGTAGCTAATTGTGTTTGTTCTGAGACACTTGCCTTTTGTCCAAGTTGGAGAGTACCTTTCAGAGCTCCTTTCCAGAAGGAATTAAAAAAAAAAAAAACCCCACACAGGCATTTGTCCAGCTCCACTGATTGTTTTCTATTGAATGGTTGCGGAGTTTCAGGGCACTGGTTGTCTGTGTGCATTATTTTTTACTATCCATGTGATACCTCTAGGTTTTCAAAGCTCTTTGCCCCTTACTTATCAATTATTCATTTTACACATAGCCGTGTTAGAATGTAGACAGTTTTCTTTCACGAGAGTAAGCTTATAATTTGATGTACCGTAAAAGTCGGAGAACGTATTAAATGGTTTTTAAAAGGCATTTCGTATCACTACCATCATAATACATGTAAAGATGGGCTTTAAGTCTGAATAAGTATAACTGGCTGTAAACTATCCACTCGGTCTTGTGTTTTGAAGGGATTTTGGGTCACAGAGAAGTAAATGTTTAGGTAGCCTTGGATGTAATAGAAATGCTTGGTGCTAATTGACTAAAATGCAAATTCTTTTTTGCTGTTTTAAGACTTAAAGAAAATTAATGTAAACAAATAAGTGATACTGTCTGGACTTGTGTGGGCGTAACCCTTTCCTTCCTCACTGACTTAGCGGTGGCCGGGTGGTCTCAGGTGTGGCTCTGCGTCCATCCCTGCAGAGAAGCTTTAGAGGTTATCGCGATTCCAGACCACCGGCTTCCTCATTCTTCTGAATATATGGGGACCCTCTTTTAAGTGTCAAAAAAGACTTCCAAGACCCCTATATGATGCCAATTAAACTAGTAGTATCTTTTTTAAAAACTGAGGTATGATTGACATACAAAGTTACACTAATTACAGGTGTAGGACATGATGATTCATATGTATCAATATTTGATATGTTTACAAAATTTTTTTCTTATGATGAAGATTTGCAAGACCTACTCTCTTAGCAACTTTCAAGTGTGCAGTACTGTATTATTATTAAGTACAGTCACCATGCTGAACATCACAGGACTTATTCATTTTACAACTGGAAGTTTGTACCTTTGACCCCTCTACCCATTTCTCCCACCCACCTCCCCCCTCTGGCAACCACCCATCTGCTCTGTGTATCTGTGAGCTTGTTTTTGTTTTTCAGATTCCACACAAAAGTGAGATCATACCTTTTATTAGTATCTTTTGAGTAAGAAGATCCATGATGACAAAAAGCTATTTGATGTCAGTAACACTTTGCATTAATCTGAACTCTACTGATGTTTGGAAAAGAAGTGTATGTAAGTGCTAGACGTGTGTTTGCCGGTCTGTGGACCATCCCTGTAGCCCTGGCAGAACCTCAGTGGTACCTTGGGGTTTGTGCCCACGGGGTCTAAGCTACCCGTTCATTCATGGATGGGAACCTGAAGGCCCAGAAACGTTAAGTAACTAATACAGTGCCACACAGGCAGGGTGACATCTTCTAATGCCAAAGCCAGTGCTCTGTGCTTCCTTGGGGGGGGGGGGCACGGGAATTCGGCTTTTCTGAAGCAGGTAGATGGCAGCACAGTGGGCCACCCATTTTCTTCTTCTCGCTATGCACTTGAGCAAACAGAGGTTTCGATGAAATGACCCCCCGGAGGTCGAGAGCTCAGGTGGTGGTGGCCTGCACCTAGGGTGAAGCAGGAAGCCATTGGCACCTGGCTTCCCTTCACATTTCTCCCAAGGGGAGCTTGGGAATTGTGTAAGTTTAAGTTTACTGGTTAACGTATATAGTTTAATTCTCCTTATTAATTCTGTAAGTTTGGAAGTCATTAGTCTTGATTGACACTCTGTGGAAGGGGAGGTAAACACAGAATATGTGTAACAGAGTAGGAAGATGGTGTTTTTTCTGGGCTGTGTCTCTAGAGAGGCATTTTTAAAGGGTGTTTTTGTTCTTCCAGGCTTAGGATCAAAACTTCATTGAAACGATTTGATTATAATGTGGTATTAATATGGAAAATGAAAATTCCCCCTGCCAAGGAAACTGCCTTTTATCTCATCTTTTTCCTGAGAAATCCAAAAGATAGTATGATGTCAGTAACAGTAAATGGCAGGAAGAAGTCAGCGTTATTACAGTGACACCTTTTCACATGAATGACAATGAAAAAGAACTGGAAAGGAGCAGATATATCTAATTCACCCTGTAGAAAAGCTTGGGAAGACTTTAATTTCTATGCGGGGTGGCTGGTAACCCCGAGTGAAGCGTTCAGCTGACACTTTCTGCTCCTTTCTCTTCGTGGGGTTCATCAGAGTGAAGCACATTTAATCAAAATACCAATTTTATACAGTGGAGGCGAAATACTTGTGGTAACTCAGAGATCACTCTTTCCTCAGGTTTTCATAACCAATTTTGATGACATGGCTCACAGACCAGAGTGCTGGCGTAGAATCCGCTTCTTTCTTCCTCGGGAGCCATTGTTCAACTTCATGTTTTTAACAGAGCTCCCACGCCCATCAGACTTGAATGCATTCTCCTGCCATGCTGGTTCCCATTGGGGAAGGGATTTGTGGAGAAGCAGGCCTCTTTGCTTGGCCTCCTCTTCCATCCCAATCAATCAAGAAGCCAGGATTGCTTTGGCTGTTGCATCGCACTCGTGAAAGGGACCATAGTCGTGATGTCCCAAGATGGGGGGTAGCCCTGCACTCTGATGCACCGGGCAGACGTGGAGACATGGGACTTTTTCCAGAGTCAGTTCATATTTATGCAGGAAAACTCTCACTGGTTAAGAATCTGGGCTTCCACTGCAGGGGATGCGGGTTCAATCCCTGGTCGGGGGACTAAGAGATCCCACATGCTGCGCAGCGTGGTCAAAAAAAAAAAAAAAGTATAATGCTGGGAAGGAAAATGCTGGAAATTAATTAAGGCAAGAGTTTAGCGTGGCAGCTTGAAACAGTTTTGCCAGCGTGTGGCAGTGCTTCTTTAAATTTTATATTTAAATGTAATCTTTATTTTTCAGATTTAGCATATTGTTAAGCATGCACAGATGTCATTTTAGTGATTACTTAGCCATTTACCTTACCCCTTTGAAGACTTTTTCCTGACTGCCATGCATGTGATATATTTATTTGGCATCCAAAAGGTTAGTCTTGAGAAACTAATTTATCAAGAAGTTAGGAGGCTGATCCTTCTTAAACTGCAACTTCCTCACAACTTGTAAGAGCTTCTTAGTCATTAAGATCAAATTTGTTCCCTCAGCCGGTTGAAACTGAATGCCCTCTGGTTTAGTTAGGCAGATCCATAGATTTGATGACTTGCTGTTTCTTTTCCTGCAGAATTCTAATTTCACTGGTGGCGACCCAACATCCTTCCCCTGCCTAGCCATCCAGCACTTGTGGCCTGACAGTGGGCCTAATTAGGGACTTCTGTACAAAATAACTAGTGTAATCGATGGAAAACCTTGGAGCAAGTTTACAGTAAAAAAATAAAGTATATTGTTTTTATGAAAAGAGGGGCAAACTCGGGTTTCACCGTGTGGTGTTTTGGACAAACAGGGAAACACAACGGCTTATGAATGAGGCGCCCCCTGAAATTTAACCAGCTTAACATAAGTGTATTTCACTTTCAGGTATAAGTGTTTATAAACAGCCTTCAGAAAAGAATAAATCATGATTTTGTTCATTTATTTGATTTTTCTCTATACGTTTTAATCTATAAATTCAGGGCTAATTATCTTCTAAGAGCTAGAGATTACTGCTTCACCATGAATGTCTACAAGGGATGTATAGTAACAATGTATCGTAACTACCTGTCCTGAAGAGCAGATGTAGGAAAAGCTCAAATGCTTATCTATAGGATCAAACCTACCCATGAAAATACACATATTGGTCTTTGTCTATAAAAAGTCAGTTTACTTCATGGACATTTATAATAAAACTTAAAAATCATTCAAGGTTAGTGATTTCCAAATTGATGACCAGGAAGGGGGCTGAAGTTTGTACAATCTCTCTAAATAAAAGGTTTGTTGAGAGATTAATAGCATCAACAAAATGTCAGGGCCACACTCAACCTATTTTAGGTTGTATTAAGTATGTGAGCTCATTAATTATCTGAATGATAAATATAACTTCTTTAATTCTCTATGTTTGATAAGCCTTTGCTTAGAAACTCAGGGTTGCCATGCACTGTGGTTCCAGGGAGCACTTGACACTCCTTGAACCTTGGAATCTTTATTCTGTTGATCTGTTCTGTCAGTTATGCTGGTTTTGATTGATCTTTTCTGAAATTGGCCTGAATTCTTAAGGTTTTATTTTGAGTTTTTTTCATCAAGACTCTATCTTTCATAAGCTTTGTTAATACTGGTATTAAAGTAGAATATATATATGTATATAGTTTGCTCCCAGAAATATGCAATAAAATCTGGTTCCCAGAGATTTTTGCAACTATTTATATTGTTTCTTACTTTTACTTCTTAGGACTTTTGTTTTATACTTGCGTGGGACTATACAAACCTTTAATATGCATGTTGGCTAAGAAAAGCTCCACGGTGCTTAAAATGACAATTATCAGGTTCAAGTGAGAGAATCCTAGACTGACCGTCCAGAGCCCGGGCTCCAGGGGTGGTGTATGTACATAAACCCAGGGATTGTGGGGTTGTCAGATACACGACTTGACGTTCACTTCTCAATACCTTTATGAAATAAATGATCACTGAGGACTCCTCCAGTTCTAGAGTTCTCAGGAAAAATTAAACAATATAGCTTTGATTTTATTTGATTAGGGCGCTGTTTCTCTGCTTAAGGAATTTTAAGGGTGTTCGGGAAGCATCCTGGGGTGAAAGCTGCAGTAAACAGCTGTTGATGGCAGTGACACAGAGGGAATATGCATCTGTGCGTGTGGACAAATTAATAGAGAGAAACAGGCTTTATTCCCCCCCTCCTTCTAGTGATTCAAACCTGCTCCAGTTCTGAGATGAATATAAACTGATGGAGATGGTACACAGATGTAGGTTGCCCCACAAACATGGATGCGAAAAGGTTGGAGAACAGCAATGAAGAAAAAGACCCCGTGCGTAAATAGAAGAAAATATATATGCAGAGAGGAGAGACACTTAGAACTCTTTGGAGACAGGAGGTTATTCTAAGACCAAACAGAAAGGACTTGAGAAATCCTTTTGTGAATCAGTCCGTGTGGTGATGTTTATTGAAACGTGGGTACTGGCCTGGCTTCAGGAAATCCCTTGATAAGTGGAGAATATTGGTGAAAGCAAGGTGGCTGGAATGTGCCCGTCTTCTCTCTGCTCATGCTGTCTGACGCGCAGGTCGTAGCCAGTGCGTGGAGGTGTAAATTTCATCTCTGTGCTTTCAAATGATAGATGCCGTAGTAAATTTAAAATATTGAATATGATAAGTGAGCATGAATTTTTAAATTCTACAATTAAAAGACTTTGTTCAAAATGCCATTAATTTTGAGTTTAGGTGGAAAAGGGAAGCAGAATCCCTCATTGTCCTTTTTCCTTCTGCGAGTGAGTTATAACTTCTAACTTGAGTTAGAAATTGAAATAAATACAAATGAGTCATCTACTCATATCAGTTTGAGTTTTCTGTTGGTGAGTTCTTGAGGCATCTTGCTTCCTTTTTAAAAATTGTAACTATATTTTATAATACATGACATTTTTCCAAGTACGTTCCCCTGTAGTCATTCATTCACTCAGCAGATACTTACAGGGCGTCTATTTTACGTGTTCTGTGCCAGGCGCTCTACAGCAGTAAATAATGTACATGTTCTCTGTGTTCAAGGAGCTTGCAGACTGATGGTGGAGCAGGCAGACAAGAGTGGGATAAACAGATGTTATTGAATGTTTCTTTCTGAGGAAGTGACTGTCACACAGAGGTCTGAAGGATTTGATGGGCCCCCATCAGGTAAAGATGGGGTAGTGGGTGTTAGGGGATGAGAAGAGCATTCCACAGAGAGAGGTGCTTGGGTGAAGGCCCTGGAGGAGGAAGGCTCTAGCTCATTGTGCACCAAGGAGACAATTTGGCCCAAGCTTAGCACGTGAAGGCTGGAGTAACACGGCAAGGCTGGGGGCCTGCAAGGTCAGGAGTTTGGATGTAAAAGCTCATGTTGGGGTGTGTGGGAAGTGGATTGTTCGGGGGCAGGTGGAAACAGGGATACAGCCGGGGGCAGTTGCAGGAGGCCGGGCGAGAGGGCAGTGGAGAGGAGGCGAGGATAGGGGTGCATTGGAGGAAGCGTCACGAGGGCTGGTGACGTGGGGTTGGGGAGGGAGAGCCACTCCTTCCAAACAGTTCTGGTCCGAGCACCTAGGTTTGGGGGAGGAGCGAGGGAAATCTGGGCCTCTGAGGTTGCAGGTGTCTGTAAGAGCTCCCAGGGAGGGTGTGAGGTCGGCAGGTTGGGTGTGCGAGCGGACAGCCATGTCAGCGTGGCATGCCAGCTTTGGGTGGCATCACGGGCGTGGGTGAGGTGACGTAGGGAGAGGGTGCAGAGGCCGGGCCCTGGCCAGAGCCCTGAGAACCACGGACAGAGGTTGGTGGAAGTGGAAGGGCCTGCAGAGAAGGGCAGTGACATCAGGGAGCGCACGGAGCAGTGCTTCCGGAAGGAGGGAGCGGCCGGCCGCGTCCGAGGCTGCTGAGAGGTCCCAGGAGGTGGAAAGGTGCCTGTGGGGATGAGCACGTCGGAAGTCACGCTGACACTGCAGAGAGCGGCTCCGTGGAGCGGGAGGGTGGGAAGGCAAACCGGAGCCAGCTGAAGGAAGGACAGAAGGGGGGGAAATGGGCAGAGCGGAGAGAGGTCCGGTTTTGAGGTGTCTGGGAAGAGAGCGGAACGGTAGGGTGACGGGATGGCGGCCAGAGGGAGGGGGCCGAGGTAGAGGTTTCTGTTGTCTGTCCGAGGGGAGGGTCCGGGTGTGTTTGTCTGTTGTTACAGCACGCATTTGCGTGCAGCTGGGAGTGGTCCAGGAGAGGGAGACGGATGAGGGTGTGAGAGGGACGGGCCCCAAGCTCACAGATCAGCAGTGAGGGGAGGACATCAGGTGCAGGCAGAGGGGCGGGTGACAGCCGACCTGCGACCTTCAGTCATGGAGTCCCAGGTGGCGACGTGATCCGCTGCAGCATTTCAGCGGAGGATGCGGGCGGTCATGGGCTGAAAGGGGAGGGGGAGGACGAGAGGGGGCTGCGTGGGGCAGGGAGCCGGGGCCGCCCTGGAAATGCAGGGCAGGGCCGCAAGTGTGGTCTCTCCTGGGAGTCCTGAGTTAGATCCGGTAAGCCCCGTGTTCTGCACGCCAGATCGGGATCAGCGTGTCACCCGGGGTGTGCCTTGCAGAGCTGGGATCAGTTAGAACACAGGCCCTGACTGCTGTTCCAGCGCCCACTGGTCAGTCCCGGTTCACCTTTGAAAGCTGTTAACCCGAGAGGGAAGCTTGGAGGCTGGACAGCGTGTCTTTCCGTCACAACGCTGTCCAGCAGTGGTGAGTGCTCTGCTCCTATCTGTGCTTCCTCGGTACGTGTTAGACGTCAAACAGTGTATGTATCGCACGCGGACAGTGGGAAGGGCGGCGGGCTCAGCTCACCCCTCGACGAAGTGCGCTGTCTCCACTCCCTCGTCCTCCTGACCTGACTGTGTGTCCTTAGCACACAGGGAAGCAAAGCAATTAGACTTCTGGGGGCTTTATTGTCAGTAATGGAAACACCACAGTCAGAAGTCTCTCTAGCCCTAAGCACTACCACTGGGGCTAAGTGGATCCCCTGGGCGCCCTGAGTTGCTGCCAGCGGCCTTAGCAAGAGGCGGGGAGGAGAAGGGGGCAGGGGATGGGGACCAGGGCAGGGGAGGGAGGGAGGAAAAACATCTGTCCTCCTGTCCGCCCAGCCGAGCAGCCCGGGAGGAGAGGTCGGGGGCACCTTTACCAGGTCCGTCTTCTGTGCTGTGCTCGGCACAGATTTTAGTCTTGGTGGCGGGTCTCAGAGGCAGGTCTTGTGTGTGTGTGTGTGTGTGTGTGTGAAAGATCACAATTTTAATTTTTTTTAATTTAATTTAATTTTTTAACATCTTTATTGGAGTATAGAACTACCATACGACCCAGCAGTCCCACTCCTGGGCATATACCCTGAGAAAACCATCATTCAAAAAGAGTCATGTACACAATGTTCATTGCAGCTCTATTTACAATAGCCAGGACAGGGAAGCAACCTAAGTGTCCATAGACAGATGGATGGATAAAGAAGATGTGGCACATATATACAATGGAATATTACTCAGCCATGAAAAGAAACGAAGTTGAGTTGTTTGTAGTGAGCTGGATGGACCTAGAGTCTGTCACACAGAGTGAAGTCGGTCTGTTTCTTTCAGGTGCGTAGGCCAGGAGGCTGAGGCTTCACCGGATGCAAAGGGTCATTCACAGAACTAGCAGCTGGGGGCAGGGGCAGAGTCTGAGGAGATGGCTGGGGTCCATGCAGGAGGAAGCGGGGCTCTGGGGCGTCTCTGGACCAGCCCAAAGCCTTGTTCCAGGAATGGCCTGGGCCAGGGCAGCTGAGCCTGGGGCTTCATGCAGAGCCTGGAGGATTCGACTGCCTTTTTTTTTTTTACATTATTTTTATTTTATTATTTTTTTTAACACCTTTATTGGAGTGCAATTGCTTTACAATGGTGTGTTAGTTTCTGCTGTATAACAAAGTGAATCAGCTATGTGTATACATATATCCCCATATCTCCTCCCTCTTGCGTCTCCCTCCCACTCTCCCTATCCCACCCCTCTAGGTGGTCACAGAGCACCGAGCTGATCTCCCCGTGCTGTGTGCTGCTTCCCACTAGCTATGCAGTTTACGTTTGGTAGCGTATACATGTCCATGCCGACTGCCTTTTGAGGGAGCTCACTCTCTTCGGATCCCAGATCTGGCCAGAACGCCCTTCTGCTGCCGTTTGCTCCCAGCAGAGACCCCCTCTCTGGGCACAGGGTAGTAATAGAGCAGCCCCCAGACGCCTTCCAGGGGCAGGGCTGGGGTCCTCTGCGTTAGCACTACTCCCTGTTTTTATGTTCACTTACAACCTTAGACGGTAATAATAGACGCCTCTGCGCTGGAACTACGCGCCCCTCAATGCCAGAAGCTAGGGGCGCAGTCGCTTTACCTTCTGAACAGAAAAGCCACTAGCCGTGCAGGGGGCGGGGCTGGCGGGGCAGTCGTGTCCCGTTCTTAGCAGAGGGGTTCCCACTGTTCGGTGTGGCCAGGTGAGGCCCAAGTGCTGTCACCTGTCGCCTCTGCTTAGGAGGACCCCGCTCCCGGCTCCCCCAGGTCTTCATCACAGCAAGACCCAGCTGGATTGGACGCCGCTGTTCTCAGCAAACACGTGCAGTTCTGACTTGGCAACAGTGCTTCACCGGCAGAATTCTCTCTGCTTCACAAAGCGTTTTCCTCCCGTGCTCGGCATTGTAACCTTGAGAGTTAGGAAGGGAAGGTACTCATATTCCTGTTCATTGTTGAGTGAGGCTGAGCTTGAACCCTGGTGCCCTGGTGTAGGCAGGTGCCAGGTTTTAGCCCCCTTGGTTCTGAAAGCCATCTGTAATCCAGATACATTTTTCTGCAGGAACAGTATTGCCTGCGGATTCAGCTCCCCTCTGCCTACAAACAGTGCATTTAAGCCCTCGTTTCCTGGGTTTTTGCCACACTTCCCGCCTTCCGTGGCCTTTCTTCTGTAGTGCCTGCAGCCCTGGCTCTGGTTTGTCCGTGCTTGGGCGTCTCCTGCCTGGCGGGGCATGGGCTCTGCAGGGGGGACCCGCCAGCTCCTGCAGTGCCAGCGCCCAGGCCTGTAGGCGCTCTGCCTGCAACCAAGACTTAGAACGACACGCATCTGGGAGGCGTCTACAGTTGGAAACCACTTTCCCTCCCTGCTGCAGCCCGGTGCCAAGGGATGCCCCTCTGGTGGGGGTAAGGGGGGACGGGGACGGGCAGAGCTCTCTGTGAGAAGCCGTGGGAGGGAAGTAGGCTTTGGAGCATTAGAGGCTGTCAGAGAGGAAGACCATGGCGGGGGCTCTGGGGCAGAGGCTGAGAAGAGCGGGCGGGGCCCACCAGGCCTGTGCCGTTGGGCTTGTCTCGGAGAAGTAATGTAGTTGTCCCTTCCTGAGCCGGTTCTCCCTCTCCCCTACCCACCGTAACCTCAGATCCTTTGAAAACTCGATCGCGAGTCCAGTCACTGCCTTACCAACATGGAAACTTCGCGGAGCGGCGGTGAGGCAGAGGAGTGACGTTGTTTGCGGCCAGATTCTGGCGGTGTTTGCTTCGGATTGGGGGTAGCCGTGACGGCGAACACGTTGCGACCTTTGTGGGCTGCTGGGGGTGGGAGGTTGGGGAAGGGTTAAATCTGGAGGCTACTCTCTTGTTTAGCTCTTGACTTGAAGGATGGGTCCTTTGCATGCTGGTGGTGATAGATGAGGCCCTGTCAGGACATCTTTCAATAATTAAGAAATAAGTAGTTGAAATTCCAGCCCATCTCTTGAAGCAGTGAAGCGCTTCCCTAAATGGACCTGTTAGAGGAGTGGGTGCACGTCCCGCCCCTCGGTGGAAGCCTCCATCAGGCGGGCACCTGAGGGGCACCCAGAGCGGGGGGTACCCGTGCTCCGAGAGAGACGGGTCCGATTCAGCCACTCTGATCCCTGTGTGACGCCAGAAGTCAAAACACTTGGACCCTGATTTCGAGAAGTAATGACCAAGAGCTTTGTCATCAGAACAGAAGTGGAGTATCTTGTAAAAATTAACGTTGCGTTATTTTTTTAAATGCACAGGTCAACCTTGAACTCGGGTACCCCGTTTTGTGTCAGTTATTAATTGCAGGGTGGAGCGTCCCACCTTTTTACGGCCCTGAGCGCACTCTTCTTGGCTCTCGAGTCTGGACCCTCCCTCTTGGCAGCAAGCCGAAGTGTCCGTGCTCAGAACGCGGGTGGCCGCCCGGCCCCGAGAACCATCACAGCCATCAGTCAAGGGCACGGGAGCGTTCCCCAGGGACGCCGAGGCTTGTACAGTACAGCCTGGAGAGTGTTGGCAGAAGGCAGGGCAGGTCAGGCTAAGTTCCGCAGGTGCTCTGTGTCTGGACCTTTCACCTGCCCTAACCCAGCTGCTTCACCAGGCTGCCCCACTTTCCAGGTCAGCCTTGGTGGAATAGCCCTCAGGCCCCAGGAAGTCATTTTCTTCAAGTAAAAATCCTGTACTACTAAAAACGAGGAATTTTAAACAACCTGGAGGGTTTCTTTAACTGGAATAGAAACATAGTTTTCCTGACCCCAGATTTTATCAGGCCCCAGTACCTCCCATCATGTCCTGGTAGCCACATGACGATCAGTTTGGGGTAGAATCACACTATTAAATTATTTGTGCAGCAGTTAACAATTGTTTAGCCTTATTCTGAGGTTTCTTTTCTTTTTTTTTTTTTAAACCTATTTAAGTAACCTTAACAATGCTACTGTCTAAAGTAGATATTGTATTAGTCTTACATGAAACGAGATGAAAGTTAAATCTATAAAATGTTGAATCTCTTAAGTCTAACCAAGGATGGAATATATCCTGTTAATTTGTCAAACTTCTAGAGAAACGCCTACATGAGACAGTAAGGATTAATCAAGCCCTAGTAAGAGGGAATTTGAAAAATACAGTTTTCTAATTATGCAGTCTCTTCTCAGTGGGCCAAGGTTAATGCAGTTCTGAATTCTGACAGTTAGAAATATAAAAGAAAAAAAAAAAGACCAAAGCATGTGAATTGTCTTATAGTTACCTGAAACAGAGGTTCTCCTTCTAGCAATCAAGAACTTCATACGCATTAATCTGATATTTTCAGGGTTTGATTCTTTTCCTTTTGAACAATGTTGAGAATCGTTGAAGGTTCTTGTGTCACTCTTTGTGCTTAACAGATATACATGTAGTATTTGGAGATTTCTTTTGCTTATTGCTCAGCCAAAGATGAGTAATTCTAGGTAAATGGAAAATTTGTCTTCTTGTGTGTGTGTAACAATTTAGCTGTCTTTTGAATACTTTCTAGACACTGTGTATCTTGGGAAGACTTGGTCCTGATTCCTGCTATGAATGTAGCAACTAGGCTTATCTCGAGATCAGTAGCAGAGCCACCCTCCTTGGTGGGTTTTTGTACTCAGGCCTATTTGTAGTTCTTGCTGCAGCTCTTCCTAAGCCACATCATAAAAACACTAGCACTCAACAAAGATAAATGTATTCTTTAATTTAGTGCCATCAGATATCTACAGAGTGTTTTTATCATAATGAGAAAAGTTGCAGAGGAGACTCAGCCCACCCAAAGAAGAGGCCTGCAGAGAAGATGGGAAAAATTGGGGTTAGAAATGTAGATTTCAGGGTTTTACAAGTAGATCTGTTCTCTGAGAGTCTACGGATGGATGAATCCTTAAAGTCCAGGACTATGGGAGGAAAACGAAAGAGCAGGGTTGAACCTTGGGAAATGCCCAGAAATGTGAGAGCAGGACAGGGACCCACAGAGATGTGGTCTGGTGATGCTGAGAGGGTTAGAGCAGGGGATGTGGGGTGGTTACGCATCAAGGGCCAGGAGAGCAGGGAACCCAGAGATTGCAGCCAGAAAAGGACTGGGTTTAGGTAACTACGAGGCCGCCCGGCGGGGTGCGAGGACGGCCTCCTGTCAGCTCACGGAGCAGATCCGACACATCACATCTCTCCCCAGCTACGCACCACGTGTTGGGGGCTTGGAATTAGCCCTGCAGGAGTATTTCCACCACAAAGATCGGCAGAGGCTATAAATTAAGGCTTAGTTTTTTGTTTTTGTTTTTTTAGTAGTTGGTTGTATACATGTAGTAGCACATTACAGAGGTCAGCAGGTTTCCACAGACTGGTATTTCTTAAGCTTTTTACATGGCGACGCAGCAAACATAGTTTACACCCGAAACAGTTTTCAGGAACCTCCTTAACCTTGCCACGTGGCATGCATTCTGATCTCTCCCCTTCTCTTTCCACCTATTTCCTTAAAAAGGAGGAAAAAATGCTGTTTATAACTCACTAAACTGATCTCACGACCTACGGTTGAGAAAGCATTGTTTTACAGAAAACTAGAGGTTCTATATGCATCATAACACCAAGAGGTGATTATTTTAAAAATAGAGTAGCAGTTGTAGATAAGACAGTTTCATCTCGAAAGGAAGAAGAAAAGAGACCCAAAATGCTGGAAAGGCAGCCTCTTCAGAATGGGGGCTAAGTGTATGTGTGTAAAGGAGAAGAAAAATGGAACAGCGGGAGCCCCCATTATCGGAGATGTCGGGTGAGGGGCTGCCGAGGGCGGGACCTGGCCCTTGGCGACAGGAGAGAAGCCTCATGTTTTGTTGTGACAGCCTGTCTTGGAGAAGGTCAGCTGTTCTGGAGGATGAAGGAAGGGAACTGGATACATTGGGAAAAAGCTAAAAACCGGATTCCCTTGGGATTGTAAAAACTGCCTTTATTTAGTTAGTTGGAGCCACTGTTACTCCTGCAAACCAAAGAGCACAGCTTTCAGTGGCAAGACCTGGCCGTGAACCCCGGGCTGACTCTTGTCGCAAAGCTGTCTTTCCAGACTTGCCCGAGAGGACGCGAATACGAGGCAAGGATGCTTGGCCCCGGAGCAAGCCCATCACAGGCAGGCCCGGCTGCTGGGCGCTCCTTGTGGCCTGGAGTGGACCCCTCCGGGCGGTTACCTGTTAAGTGACCAGTGGAAATGCCAGACCAGGTGAATGAATCCCCAGCCTCCACCCTGACTGGCCCACGTTATACAAGCCGAACGGACAGTCGTCAGTCACGTTGGTCTGCCCACAGGACAGTCTGGGGCCCGAGGCCTGTCTGCCTGGTGCCGCCTGGGCGGATCAGCCCCAGAGAGAAACACGGGGCGGTTCTGGAGGGGAAGCGAGGGTCAGGGCCGCAGAGACTGGAGGCCGCGGAGCCGAGAGGTCAGCCAGGCCGGAAGCGCGCAGCCTTTCAGACTTGAGGATCTGGACCCACGGCGCAGGGGTCCCGAGGTGGGAGGGGCCGGGGGTTCCTCCCCTCGACCCTCAGGTGCAGGCTCGGGAAGCAGGTGCCAGGTGGCTGGGGTGGGTGTTCGCCACGTCCGGAGCTGGGGGTGTGCAGTGCTGAACGAGGGCGGCGAGGTGTGGATGGGACGCCTGAGTTTCGCACTCGTCATTGTCTGGTTTTGAACGTGTGGGATTGTGGGTCGTGACCTGTTGCCTTTCCAGAGCCTCACGTGTGCCTGGCACTCAGCCATGCTAAATGCCCAGTAGACCTCTTGTTTCTCTACCAAGAAGCTTTGTATTTTCCGTCCGTGATCTTGTGGTTAAGAGAAAGGAAGTCTGTTTATAGTCCAGCGAATTATTTCTATAAACCACCCTTTACACAGGGGTGTCGGATGCTGCAGGAGAGAATCTGTTTCATCTGATAGTTTTCGTTAATGAATCCAGACATAATGTTATATTTTGCCCCAAACTGCCTCGGATGAATTAGAGGAAGATAGTTGTAGTCAATGTGACAACTTTTAGAGATTCATAAGAGGACGATATCATAGTGTTTCCTAACAGATTCAGAAACTGTAGTTCTGAATATTAATACCAGCACCATTAAAAAATAGTTATTAGGTGGGAAAGCGTATTTTTGATATTTGAATTTAAGAGGACTTTCTGTATTTCCCAACGTTGCCATCAAGAATTGGAATCTGAATTTCCTCCTTTATTCATTCAGTAAACATTTAACACCCATATGTTCATGGCATAGCATTAGGCTCTGAGGGAGTTACAAAGAACCTAGAAGCCTGGGCTCTGCCCTCAAGGGGGAAATAAAAGAAACAAGTACATCTAATTGTTTTTAACACTGAGCAGTGTTGATCCCAGCTTGGGAACATCTTGGTCACCGGGGAAGGAAATGGGGCCAGGGGGCCCCTCCGAGGCCAGTGCCCTGACAGCCCTGAGGGTCCCCCCACCCCTCGGGGTTGACAGGACAAGGTCTCAAGGAGCCAGGCTCGGGTCCCTCTGCAGCCAGCGAGGATTGTTCTCTGACGGGCTGTGACCTGATTAAGCACGGCTTTTTTTTTCCCTTTAGATTTTCTTAACAATGCCAGAGACTGTTCATTTCTACACACAGCTAAATCGTGGTGTTCATAGGCTAAGGTGAGCACCACCAGCATCTCCTGAGAGGCCCCAGCTCAGCTCTCTGCCTGCAGGATTGCAGAGCTGCTGCAGGACTCACAGGGACACTTACAACGTCCCCTGAAGACGGGAGGCCTGGGGAGGACGGTGGACCAGGGTCTGAGCCAGAGCAGGCCCTCAGTAAAAGTTCATTGACTGAGTACATCCGAGCTAAAATATACAAGAGCCATGAGTTTAGGCCACTCTTCTTTTAAGGTCTTGTCGACAAAAAGAAAAACGCAGAACGTAAGAGCCGGGAGTTGAGTTTTATTCAGGGTCTTACTGAGGACTAGAGCCAGGAGACAGCCTCTCAGAGACCTCTGAGAAACAGCTCTGAAGAGGTAGCGAGGGATGTCCATATATATAGGATTTCGGCTAAGGGGTTTGTGCAGTCAGCATACAGTATAACTAGTCACAAGGAAGAGATATCGCAGTTAATGAATTTAGTGCTTTCCTAAGTAGGGGAAGATGCAAGAATCTGGGTTCATAAAAATATTTTCTTGGAATTGACACCTAATTTTTCCTGAAATGTGTATCTAACTAAGGGCCTGTTGTGCCTCTTTTCCCAAAGCACAGAGGGCGCCCTCCTGTTCTTCGTCCCGAGCTCCTTTCAGGGCGCACGGTAGGTCAGCGGCTGCAGTGGCTGATGACTTGATCTTGTAGAACTGGGTGGTGGGCAGGATTCTTTGTTTGACAGCCTCAGTGCTCCTGGAAGAAGGTGATCGGGGTAGGAGGTTGATAAGGTGGAGAGAGAGGGGGAGACCTACGAAGGCCCCCGTGTTTATAATTAGAAGCTTTGTATGATTTGGACCAGGGCCAGATGGTAATTCATTCAGTAAACATTTATCTAGCACTCGTGTGCCTAGAGTGTGCTAGGTCCCCTGCAGATATGAGAGGGTTCTACACGGCAGTGTTTTCTAAGCGTGTCTGCAGCTTAGAATCATGAGGGAGAATCTCTTAGAAATGCCAAAGCCCAGGCCACACCCCAGACCATCACAGTCTCCAGCTGGGGGCACAGACATGGCAGTTTCCTCCCTGGGGGGGTTCCACCAGGCAGACACGTCTGCGAATCACCACCCCAAGGAGAACAGTTTTAGAGAACGCACCCAGAAACCTAAGTAGTGATATTAGAAGTCAGTACAGCAGCCTCAGAAAGCAGATAGGGGATTCTGGAGTGGATCTGAGAGGTGAGTACTGCTGGCTCCCTCGAAGGAGCGCCCTGTGGATTAGGCGGTGGGAACACCTAGCCTAGCAGCCTGGGAAGGTGGGTGGGCGTCAGCAGGTGCGGGACGGGAGAGGAGGGAGCCTCCTCAGCCTTGAATTCAGGCAAGTCTGGGGTGACCTTGTATCACTGACCAGTCTAGCAAGAACTTGACTTTCCACGGTCGTTAAGTGGGTGGATGTGTTTCGTAGGGAAGACAAAGCACTGGTTATCCGATGGCATTTTTCTTCGGCGTGTGTGGGCTGAGGACCGTGAGGTGCAGCAGATCCCTGGGGACAGAAACGCTCAGCTTCACTGCCGGATTCTCTTGCTCTTAAAATTGCCCCTTGCCCGCGTGGCGGCCCTGGCGGACACCCCTGCATGTGCGGATCAGCACACAAATGGGCCGTTTCATGCTGGTGGTTCCACCCCCAGGGTCTCGTGGAGCGGTGAGCTCTTGCTCTGCTCGGGGTGGGTGAGGACAGTTGACCTTGGCCCCTCCTGGCCGCTGGAGGTGCCGACAGACCCAGGGCTGCTGCGGTGCCCGGCTTCGCTGCTCATCGCCAACCTGTCAGACCTCACGGCCCGCACTTCTCAGGACTTTCCGTCTCTAATCATTTCTTTAAAAATTGAGTCTATTACCTGTGTTATTTCATAGGGGCAAACGGAATGCCTCAACACTCTTAGCGAATTCTTCATGAGCTTGCAATCTAAGGTTTTCTTTCTTTTTCCTTCAAACCCACAGTGTGCCACGCCGAGCTGAATGCCATTATGAACAAAAACTCAGCAGATGTGAAAGGCTGTACCATGTATGTCGCCTTGTTCCCGTGTAATGAATGTGCTAAGCTCATCATCCAGGCAGGTAGGACCGGGCCGTTCCCATTTGTCACATTTGCATTGCTGCCTGCTCACCGCAGATGTGTTTGATCTTAAATCACTATTGTTTAGATCTAAATTAACTGCACTATCAACTTTGCAAGATATTTCCTGTGTTTTGTTTTTGAATGGTGCCAGGTATTCTAAGACTAATTGCATCCTCTGTGATTCTTAGCATGTTTTTAATTTAGTTTGCAACTTCCTAAACTGCGAGCTGCCAAAAAACAACACAGGCGTTGCATATAATTACTGTCAATTTACTATTCTCTGACATATTGTGCATAGATTAGGGGGGAGGGAGAGAAATGAACTTCTGTCAGAAACAAGGTCAGCTGGGAGTCTCTGTATGAAATTTTAATCTGTGTCTAATATATGGTAGATATATGAGGACCTAAACATCTTTTTGCATATGAATGTCATAAGACTCAAATGGTACAACTTGAAGTTTTTCGTATATTACGGTTACCATAAATCTGCACCATTGTGTTCTGAATATTTCACCTTTTTCAAACTGTCACATCTAAGATTCAGCTACACTTTATCTCCATAAAGCTCTCGGCTTGAGATTTAAAGACTTACCATGTTAGCCAGAGGTGTGCTTTAACGGGGCTGTTTATCACGAGCCCGTGGATCTCTGAGCAGAAGAGGTCTGGCGGGACCAGGATGAAGGGTCTCAGTTAAGGGATCTCGTGGGCTCCCTCACTGGTGGCGCACGACCCTTCGCGAGTTTTCCTCGCCATCCTTAGGCACAGCGGCGGCGGCAGGTGCGTGGGAAGAGCAGCCTCCTGTGGTCCCTTCTGAGACTCGTGGAGGACCAGGGTGATTGGTCAAGTGCCCTCCAGATTCTTGGCCCTCAAGTTAGAACTTCCTGGTGAGACAGGGATAGGAAACAGATCTGCCCTCTGTCGAGCTGGCTTGGACTGGTCTGCAGAGCCATTCCTGGCAGCACGGTGGTCCTCATCTCTGATTTTGCCAGTATTCTCCACCACCCCCGTGAGCCTCTTGAGTTAGGAGTCGTTGCCTTGTGAATAAAGAATATTTGGTTGCCTGCAGTAAAGAAAATTTGTTAATCGGATCAAGGCTTGACTATTTGACATGTTTTCACTTTGCATTTATTAAAAAAAAATCCATAAAGGCTGGAGGGCAGATTAAATAGAATCCATGTGCTGCTGTATTTGAGAGCAGCAGATACGTATTTCAGTCACTGGACGTTGTGTGCTCGCACCCTCAGGAAAGGTGATGAATCTGACTCCACCAGGGCTTCTGTCCGCACGCCTGTTGCTGTATCTCTATGTGCACATGATGAGGTTTCTTTCACTGTTGCCTTTTAAGGGATAAAAGAAGTCATTTTCATGTCTGATAAATACCACGACAGCAAAGAGACGACAGCCGCGAGGCTCACGTTTGAAATGGCCGGGGTTTCCTTCAGGTGAGTGGGCGGCACGTGGAGAAGAAGGTAGTAGGAAGGCCTGATGAAGAAAACACATTTGGCCTTGTCTGATGTTTAATTTCTACTTGTGATGCCTGACCTCCACACTTGGAAGCATCTTTTTATTTATTTTATTTAAAGTTTATTTCTTAATTGAAGTATAGTTGATTTACAGTGTTGTGCTAATTTCTGCTGTATGGCAAAGTGATTCAGTTATATATATGTATACATTCTTTTCCATGATGGTTTATCAGAGGATACTGAATATAGTTCCCTGTGCTCTGCAGTAGGACCTTGTTGTTTATCCATTCTGTATATAAAAGCTCACATCTGCTGACCCCAACCTCCCTCTCCGTCCCTCCCCTAACCCCCTTCCCCTTGGCAACCACAAGTCTGTTCTCTGTGTCCACGAGTCTGTTTCTGTTTCATAGATAGGTTCATTTGTATCATATTCTAGGTTCCACATATAAGTGATATCATATGGTATTTGTCTTTCTCTTTCTGACTTACTTCACTTAGTTTGATAATCTCTAGTTGCATCCATGTTGCTGCAAATGGCATTGTTTCATTCTTTTTTGTGGCTGAGTAATATTCCATTGTGTATATGTGTGTGTGTGTGTGTGTGTGTGTACACACACACACACACACACACAACATCTTTCTTATCCATTCATCTGTCGATGGACATTTAGGTTGTTTCCATGTCTTGGCTATTGTGAATAGTGCTGCTATGAATATAGGGGTGCATGTATCTTTTTTGGATTAGAGTTTTGTCTGGATATAGGAAGCATCTTTTTAAATATGATGGGCTAAGGCTCTAAAGATTATCCTAAGGGTAGATTTTTACGGGCAGTGACAGAAGTATCTGAAGACAATCTGTGTAATGATTACACTTTACTTTTAGTAGCTTTCCAGGGCTTGAACTAATTATTCTGGTAGTGAGAAATTTTAAAATTCACAAGTTTTATAATATTAACATTAAATCTTTTTAAATTTTGCAGATGTAACAACTCTGGCATAAAATATTTAAGGTGAAAATAACCTGCCAGGTTGGAACACTGGGAATTCTTTTTACAGTCATAGTTTAAATTGAGATTTGAAGTCATTGAGATTTATATGCTTACCTTTGGTAGGCACAGACTGGGAGGTGCGTGTTACTTGCAAGTCAGTTCAACCACCTTTGGTTTCTGGTAGAAACTTCTTTTAGACTGAAAACTTTTGAAGAAGTTCCTTTACAGTATTTGTGTCAGCAGTTGGGGTCCTTGTAATTGGTAACATACCTAACCTTTTGGATTACTCATTAGGGATATAGGTTATATGTAATGACTCTCTTGCACTATTGTGCCTTCTGAGACACATATTATTTACATAATATTAATTAGATATTTACTGTATACTGATTTTTTTTAAAGAATATGTTTAGTCCCCATGTATGTTCTTTTTACCTGTTTGAGAAAGTACATAATGAGTAAAAAATGTCATGGGTTTATTTTACTTCTGCATTTATAGAACATGATTTTAAAAATGACTCCTCACCAGAGCAGGTTGTTTTCTATTGAGAGCAAAAGAAAATTTACTCTTTTTTTGCTTTAGAGCGATTCCAAGTTGGCTGCAAAAATTTCCTAGACAGTAAGATAAATCTGGTGGGGAAACTCGTCGTTGGATGTCATGTCATGCAGCTAACTTGTTAGAAATCCTCTGACTTCCCGATAATTCATGAACTCAGCTAGCTGACGAACACACAAACCAAGCCACCCCATGCATCTTTTTTTGTCTTAGTCTTTTCCAGTCCGTGTTTCTCTCGGTATGGTGCACTGTAATTGGCTCCTTTACAGACAAAATATCAAGCGAATACCTGGAAATTTTTTTCCTCCCCGCAGAAAATGTAGGTTAAGCCAAAGTAAACAAATGGCTCTAACTACTCACTAGATAATATCTTTATATGTTTTGTTTCTTACCTTTAGGAAATTCACACCAAAGTGCAGCCAGATTGTCATTGACTTTGATTCAATTAACAGCAGACCGAGCCAGAAGCTCCAGTGAGTTACATCTCATTAAATCTCCAGAAGATTGGGATTATCCTCTTCTAAGAAGCTGCTAATGCCTTTCATCTTAAAGTTACACATAACTTTTTAATAGCCGGGCGGCAAAAGTCGACATCTAAAGAATGTAAAAGCTCACATCTTCCTGACTCGCTCCCTGTCACGTGGAATCTGCATCTGTTGAAACCATCGATTTAGGGTTTAAAATAAAGGAGCTGTGGGTGCGCACGGGGCTGGAGCGGCGCCTCCCCTCCCGTCTCCCGGGTCTCTGGGACGCGCACGGCTGCGCAGAAGAACATCAGCCGTGCGTCGTCCACTGCGTTTCACAGCCGCTCTTCAGCGCCACGTGTGCTGGGAGGACAAATAACTGTGGCTGTGTTCCTACCGGGATGAGCAGACACGCTGATCTGAACATCGGGCCGAATGAAGCATCGCATGTAACGCCCTTGGGGAAAGGAAAGGAGCCGCAAGACGCAGCATTTAAGTGTTTGCTTTCGAGAGCTGAGGGAGCCCCCAGCCGCCCAGCCGCCCACCCGGAAGCCCTGGACGGGGTGCGCCTTCGTCCTGGCAGATGACGAGTGCAACCGAGCGGGCGTTCTTTCCGGCTCTGCTGGCCTGCTCCCCACAGGGCGGTGCGCGGAGCGCCTCTGCGCCGCGGGGACCTCTGTTGTTCGTGCTTCTCACTCTGGCTTTGTGGGTGACGCGGAGCCCTTACATGAGTTTACTTGAGTAATGAGTCGTTCCCGGGGAAGGCAGCCCGTCGCCTGCGTTGCCCCCAGGTCCACAGCCTGCCCGGGGGCGGAGGCCCGCACTGGCTGCCCCACATGCCAGCACGGTTCATTTCCAGGGCTGCTCTCTCCTATCCTGTAAGTGAAAGGGATGTGAGGAGATGTCAGTTCCGTCCACATCTCTTGGTGATGGGAGCTCACTTGTGCTCCTGGCGCCCTGCCTTCACTGACACGCATCTCACCTTCCTAATCACTTCGATTTGGGGAATGGGTAGCAGTGCACCTTGTCTTTAATCTCATTTCATTTTTATTCAATGTGCTCAGTACCTTCGCTGAGAAAATGGTTTCTTTATCCTAAAGATCATGACCGTTTTAAAGTGCTCTTACATCTTTATGAGTTTTTATTTTGTCTCTGAGGTTTTGGATTCCATATTCTGGGGCATTTGTAATTTGGCTCCTTGCCAACATTATTAAAATCTTATTAAAATCCGCCACACCGAGGTATGTTCATGTTTATGTTATACTTATGTGCCTGACACTCCGTTTGTCATTTCTGTGTTGTCCGTGAAGCACGCTGCGTATGTTTCAACGCCCAGAGAGCAGTTTGAGGCACAGATGCCGTGTGCCTTCCCCAGGGCTGAAGGGCGATGCGTCTCTGTGGACCAGATTGAAGATGTCCGGGAAGACTCTCTTCCCTCTCTCTCCCCAGCGTGCCCTGCTCCTGTCTCAGGTGTGGCCATCTGACAGGTCATCTCCGCCACCTGTCAGGTCCCAGGCCTCCTCCCTCCGTCTCCAGTGCTGGCTTATCTGCTGCTTTCCTACCGTATTCTTTCTCTAAATCTCCTTTTCTCACCTCAAATTTTTTCTCTCTTATCTCCTCCAAACCCCCTGCCCTCTGCTCTAAAATGCATAAAACAAAAACAAAAGGTAGAAGCAAGAAATCAGTAAAGATATTGAAAGACAGAAAACACGTTAGATTTTTCTGTTGCTGTGAGTGAGTTGTGAGCCCTTTAGCAAGAAGTATGTCGTTGTTTATGTCACATTCGTAAATATGTCTAGCGGCTAGCGCCCCGTACGGTCAGCCCTCTGTGTTGACGGATTTCTGCATCTGCGGAGTCAACCAACCTCACATCGAAAATGTTCAGAAAAAAAATTCCAGAAAGTTCCAAAAAGCAAAACTCGGGTTTGCCGTGCGCCTCACAGGCAGATACTGCGTGTTTTACGTATTGGAGGTCGGTGGCAGCCCTTCTTGGAGCAGGTCTCTCGGCGCCATTTTTTCAGCAGCGTCTGCACACTTTGTGTCTCTGCGTCACATTTTGATAATTCTCACAATATTTTAAACTTTTTCTTTATTAACGTTTATTATGGTGATCCGTGATCTTTGAGGTTACTGTTGCAAAAAGATTATACGACTCACTGAAGGTTCTGATGATGGTTAGCATTTTTTAGCAATAAAGTATTTTTTGATTAAGGTATGTGCATTTTTTAGACATAATGCTGTTACACACTTAATACACTACCGTAAACATAACTTTTATATGCACTTGGAAACCAAAAAATGTGTGTGACTTGATTTATTGTGATACTTGCTTCACTGCAGTGGTCTGGAACCGAGCCGCAGTATCTCCAAGGTCTGTCTGTACATAGTGTTTCTATTGTGTACAGCTATTTACATAGCGTTTACATTGTATTAGGTATTATAAGTAATCTAGAGATGATTTAAACTATACAGGAGGATATTCGTAGGTTATATGCAAATACTGCACCATTTTATTTAAGGTACTTGAGCATCGGCGGATGTGGGTATCCACGGGGGTCCTGGAACCAGTCCCCCAGGATACCAAGGGAAGACTACAGTGCATCTAATTTATTTAACTTTGGTACTATCTTATATTTTGTCCCATTTTGTTACATTGAGTTTTAGTGAAAAAAATTTTTTTTTCTTTTCCTTATTGGGAGGAGGTTAACGGGGAGGATCCTTGCTAAGAAAGAAGCACGTCTTTTGACAGTCCGGTGGGTTGTGTATGTGGTGGTGATCCCCCCGGTGTGGGTATATCAGGCTTCCACATATAGACCATGTTGCTGAGCTTGACTTCCTGGTGACTGGAGTGTAAGTAATTACGTGTTAGTTTCCCGTATCGCTATAGGAGTAGTGGAATCTTCTGGCCAGAGAACTCTGTAGATATCAATGTTCCAGTTAATAGAGGTTTGCTCTGAACTGTTGCCTTCGGGAACAGTGTTCCAGAAGAAAGGCAGTTCGAGCCTTCTTTTGCCTTGCAGTGTCTGCTAGATAATTGTGGTGAACGGCGGTTGTATCCGAGGCAGTTTTGCTGCCTGTCATGGGTAATAAATGACAATAAGGAAACCATCTTTCACTGAACCGTTGGTGGGAGAACTCCATTTAGAAGGCAAAGTTTCTGAGGGAAATGATAGGAATTCCATTTCCCTGACACATTTTATGCTTTTTCTTCTCTTTCAAAGAATCCATCCTTCAAGACTTCTGAAGCCCAACAAGATCCAGCAGTGGAAGTGATCTAAGATATTAGCCATTTCCTCCTAAATTAAAAATGAAGCAAAATAAGGGAACAAGCATAAAAAGAAAAATTGAGAAGAGCTTGAATAACAATTTAGGCCTATATGACCAGTGATCTAAACTTCCTCTATTCCAGGCCTAAGTTCTGATCTTCCAACGTCTATATCCACTTGAGGATTAAAAATATTTAGGTTGGCGAATCGATTGTTGCAGAAGGAGAGCCCGAGAATGCAGGACAAGTAGTTTTCCTGTGAGTGACACGGGTGAGAACTTTTCACATGCATAGTTCACTTGGTTTTGCTTTTTAAAGTGAGGCTACTCTGAACGTGGTAGATTGCACAAGTCATCAGTCAGGAGGGCTTCCTTAAGCTCCGCGGGAGGACCAGGCTGTCTGTGGGAGAGCCTGTGCTCTGCCCACTTACCTCCTGCCAGGGAACCATGGTGATGGGGGATTAGCATCGGCAGAAGCCAGCAAAAGAACCCTGGGCCCAGGACTTTTTGGAATCGGTATCACATTTAGAGGGAAAGGCTTATCCCATTTAGATGAGAGGTGCCCAAGAATTCTGGAAAGACCTAGAGCTAGGCCGATTTTTCAGGACTGTTGGAGCGGTCGAAAGCCATTAAATTCAAAAGCCATTAATTCGGCTTCCCTGGTGGCGCAGTGGTTAGGAATCCGCCTACCAATGCAGGGGACACAGGTTTGAGCCCTGGTCCAGGAAGATCCCACATGCCGCGGAGCAACTAAGCCCGTGCGCCACAACTACTGAGCCTGCGCGTCTGGAGCCTGTGCTCCGCAACAAGAGAGGCCGCGATAGTGAGAGGCCTGTGCACCGTGATGAAGAGTGGCCCCCGCTTGCCGCAACTAGAGAAAGCCCTCGCACAGAAACGAATACCCAACACAGCCAAAAATAAATAAATAAAAATAAATACATTTATTTAAAAAAAAAAGCCATTAATTCCAAAAATGTATTTAAAACAGAGAAAGACTAGCGGCTGGCAGCTGAAGGTACGGAGCGGACTTGAAGCGGGAGCGCGGGGCTGGAAGGGAGAGATCTGCTTGGCAGTTGGCCTCCAAAAATAAGGGCAGCTTCAGACTGTATGAATCTCCAAATCGTTATTGAGTGCCTAACCAAGTATCAGGTGGGTTCTCCAATGCTCCCTCGTTTAGAGTTGGAAGACACAGAATTGTCAGGTGAAGCCCAGCTTTGCCAGTCTCAGGCTAAATGACACTCGCCACCTGCCAGGGCCTGCTGACGCGACCTGCAGTTTATCTTCTCTGGGCTTGAGTTGTCTGCAGTGTCTATATCCATCTGGGTGAGGCCAGTGGGGAGAGGGCAGGGGTCAGAAGCGGGTGTGTGCAGATGCCTGGCCCTTACTCCATTGCCAAGGTCAGTTATTTTAAAAGATTTTAAAGGTTTTTCATTAAATTGAGCTCAGTATTTCCGAAGAAAATTGGGGAAGAGTTCTGTACGCCACCTGCGCATCACTCAGTAGCAGAGTTGCTCGGTGGAGCCCACGGATCTCCCAGGCCTGGAGCCTGAAAATGCCGCTGCCCTTATTTTTGGAGGCCAACTGCCAAGCAGATCTCTTCCTTCCTGCCCTGCGCTCCCTCTTGAAGCCCAGTCCGTATCTTCAGCTGCCAGCCGCTAGTCTTTCTCTGTTTTTAAATACATTTTTTAAATGTAAAATATACATAGCAAAATTTACCCTCTTAACCATTTTCAAATATACCGTTCAGTGATAACTAACTACATTCACATTTTTGGTGCACCCATCACCACCATCCAGCTCCAGAAGTCTTTTCATTTACAAAACTGAAACTCTGTGCCTGTTAAACAGTAACTCCCCATTCCCCTCTCCCTCCAGCCCCCGGCAACCAGCATTCTACTTTCTGTCTCTGAATTTGACTAATCCAGCTACCTCCCATAAGTGGAATCATACAGAATTTTTTCTTTGCGACTGGCTTATATCACCTAGCACAGTGTCCAATGTTTGTCCGTATTGCAGCACGTGTCAGAATTTCCTTCCTTTTGAAAGCCGAATAGTACTCCATTGTACATCACATTTTGTTTCTCCATGTGTCTGTTGATGGACTCTTGGATTGTTTCCACCTTTCAGCTGCCATTTTGTTTTGAACGTCTGATGTTCCTCTGCAACCTGGCATCATCCACGTGGGTCCCTGACTGCCTCCTTCCCTCCACCAGTCACCCAAACATCCTGGAACATTCCTCGCGTTTTTTTGTGTGTGTAAACCAGCCTTTCTGAGAGGCTTGTCATGTGCTTCCTTTGCTCGCGTACAGCTTTCTATGTCTCTTTCAAGACTGAGCTGGGATCCTGCCTTCTCTGTAAAGTCTCCCCAGGCCTTCCTCAGCTGGAACTGATCTATTTCTTCTCTGAAATCCTACAGCAGTTATTGTCAGCAACAATCTTTTCGGCAGTGAATCGTGCACAGTTTTATGACATCTCTCCTACTGTCTAGAACTGTTATTGAGACATTTCATTTAACTTTTCACAATGATCTCTTCCTGCTCTAACAGGATGATTAACTCCATGAGAGCATGTGTGTCTCGTGTATCTTTGTACCCACTGCCTTCCATTCCACCCACATCTTTGAATCATACCTTACATAGATGTGTTTAATATTTCCATTTAAAAGTTACGGACCTGATTGCACTTTAATTCAGTGAAGCAGCTGATGAGGAGCCAACTTCCTAAATCATTTTTTTCCATGCCGATTTCCTCATGAACAGCCTGAAGAAATATGGTCAAACAGAATGCAAGAGAAAGAAATCTTCCTGTTAGCTTCCGGGGTTAACGGGCACATTTATCTTTGAGAGAGAAGGGAGATTATTATTTAAATGTCTTATTTTTAGCTTCTGTGTTTCAGTTAAAGCATTCTTATATATGGTTTTGGATTAGGAGGTTGGCAATAATATACGCTCTTGCCAGGACCCTAGAGATGATGTTTCCATTTAAACCCTTCTGATTAGAGGATGCCTTGACCTTTACAGGTCTTAAGTCACTATAGACTGCTTACTGTTGCAGGGATGCTTTATTTTAACTTTTGTTAATGAAAATTGTTACATCTTTGGTATTGTTAAAAATGCCATTCGGTCCGGGTTTTAGATGGGCATTTTGTTACTGAATTGCTTCCCCTGCACAGTGATGTGTGGCGTGCAGCCTTTTGTGCTCATTCTCCTGCCTTTTCCCTGTTCTTCTTGAAGAAGCAGTCATCAGTGATATATGCAGCTATAAGTAACAGACACCTGACTCTCAGCGGCTTAAGCAAACAATATATTTTTGTTACATAATAACTGCATTTGCTGGAGTTAGTTCAGCAGCTCAATGATGTCGGCAAAGATCTAGGCTTTTTTCTTTATTTTTACTTGGCTTTCTTTAGCATTATGTCTTAAAGCTTGTTTTGTCAAGCGCCAAGCGTCCCCATTAAGTACAAGAAGGAGGAGTTGGGAGGTGGGGTAAGCAAGAGACTTCTCCCCTCTTGCCTGTCCTTTTTATCAGGAAAGCAGAAACTTTCCCAGAAGCTCCCAGCTAATATTCCTTTACGTCTCATTGGCCACAAGTGGGTCAGTGGTCCCCTTAGCTGCAAGGGGGGCTGTCAGGGTGCTTGCATTCCAAGTTCTGTAGCGAAGGCTGCAAGGGAGAAGGAGGTTGGTAGCAGATGTTACTAATGATTCGGGCCTTACTTGAGAAATTGCATAATGGTCTAATTATGTAATTTCTACTCAACTGCTGTTCACATACTAGGTGTTCAAGTATTGAGTTGAAAAGTGATACCTCCTTCACAGGAATTTTGTGGACTTTTGTATTGAGTTTCAAACTCTTGTGTAGAAAATCTTAGTTTCTTATTTGGACAGAGCTATAAAAGAGAAACAACATACACACACACACACACACACATACACTCACACAACATTTGAAGGTAAGTTACATCATAGCCTTTGGCCCCTAAGTACTCTGTGTGTTTCTCAAGAACAGGGCTGTTTTCATAGATAACCACAGTATACTTATCGACTTAAGTAAAGTTAATATTGTTACAATACTTTAACCTACCATTCATATTCCAGTTTCGTCAATTGACCCGATAACTTTCTTTGTAACATTTTCAGTACAGGATCCAGTGTAGGGTTTGATATTACATTTAATTGTCATGTCTGTTTAGCCTCTTTAATCTAGAACATTTCCACAGTGGCACTGATTCCTCAGAGAGCCCCTTTTCCCGGCTGCCTTATGCTAAGATTCCTTAGATGCAGCAATTTTCAAAATTTTGGTCTCAGGGCCCCTTTACCACTTTTGTTTACGTGGGTTATTGCAATTGATATCTAACCACGTTAGAAATTAAAACAGAAGTTTGAAAAATATTTTGATTGATTTAAAATAATAAACTCTTTACATGTTAACATAAATAACATACTTTTGTGAAAATAACTATTTTCCAGAACAACAAAACATACTTTGTGAAAAAGGTAGCATGGTCTTACATTTCTGCAACTCTTTTAAATGTCTGGCTTAATAGGAAACAGTTGGATTGTCATTTCTAGAGTGCTTTTTATGTGTTGTGATACGTTATTTTGGTGGAAGTAGATGAAGGAAATCAGGCCACATGCAGATAGGTAGTTAGAAAAGGGAGGAGTAGTTTAATAGCCATTTCAGAAAATTGTAAATACTCTTCTTTGATACCACACCAGAAGTTGATGTGATAGTTTCTTAAAGCATAGCTGCTATGTAAAATATGAAGCCACATCAATGAATGTTTCCTGTTATCTTACATTGAAATCCACTGGTCTATCTTGTACTTTGAATTGATGCTTTACCCGTGCATGCTGTTATAACATGCCTTGGTCATTTGGAAAATCCTGGTTCACTGAGTTATGTAGATCTTCCACATGTTGACTCCTTTCATGCTACAGTATCCAAAAATCACTTTTATAAATATCACAACTGATCTCATTCGAAAGATCCTTTAAGTACTGGGAAGCTGTCGAACTCATGGCACCAGACAAGTTTACCGAAACTCTGTTTTTATCTTAAAAGCTTGACCTTTAGCATTTCTTTTTCCTTGATGCCCTGAGTTCTAATGAAGACTGGGACCGCTTTCTGGGCCTGCTTGTTCCTTGCTTCCTTCTCATTGAGTGGGAACTGTGGTGTTTCTGTCTAACTCCCACGAGGCTGATTGGCCCTCTTCTTGGTAGAGTTTGAGCTTTTAATTACCCGCGGCAGCCCTCGAAGAGGTGATAAGCGACAGGCATCACCACCACTTGGACAACACAGGTCGGCACTGATTAGCGCGGCTGGTGAGAGCCACGACTAATGAGGCCGAGGTCACGGACTCGCCCCGAAGCCCAGGTAGCCGGCCACCCTCCAGATCGCCGCCCCGCCGGGTCAGCTGCCTCCGCAGAGGCCTGCTGCCTTCTGGAAGGGGGCCAGGGAGGCGCGAGCCAGCAGCCAGCAAGGGCTCCTTTCGTTTAAAACCAAACAAAATAAGAACAGAGTCTCTCATGTGCCACCCCCGGTGGTCCCTCTCTAGGAATATCAGACTTAATTACTTACATTTAATTTGTTAGCCATTGGCTGGTTAATTTTTTAAAAACCCGATGATTAATTCGCATTCTTATAATAAGCAACATTAAGATCTATTAATGAGAGTTCAAATGGATCAATGATTTAATTTTCTTAATAAAATGAACCGGGAAAGTATTGTTCAGGAGGAACTCCATACTGTGAGCGTGCCCTCTGCCTGTTTTGTGACCTTGACTTGTTTTGCGAGCCAGAAATGGAGGGCAGGATAAGCTGATCGGGTGCGTCCGCCCGCAGCTCTGACTCCCCAGGGCGAAGCCGGGCTGGGCGAGAGGACGGCGGAGTGTCCACGTAGCTCGCAAGTATCACAGGCTAAGCAGGACGAGTCCGCTGCACCCTGCCCTGTCCCTTTCCTGCTGTACCCCCGGTGACGCTCGCCGAGCCAGGCTGACCGCAGCCTGTGACCCACGTCACACCCAGGACCGGGGGGGGGGGGTACGGTGCACTGGCTTCAGAGACGTGCCCGCAAAAGCGCGCCTGTCGGTAAGTCCAGCGCTCCGCTGCTGGGCATGAACGTCCGTCTGCACCGCGCGTCTGGATTAAGCAGCCCCCGGGAGGGAGGGTTCCAAAGGGCAGGCCCAGCTGGCGAAACGCGAGGAAAAAGACACAGAGCCGCGCCGTGGCACGAGCCTGCCCCAGCCCCCGAACAGCGATCTAAAAGCATCGGTTGAAAAGCGGCGCGGCGCCTTCTCCCGAGCGGTGGCGCGCGGCACGGAGGCGACTCGGCGAGGAGCTTCTCGCGCGTCACAGAGCCGTCGGGCTGCAGAGGCCCGGCTGGGCGGTGCGCGCGGAGCGGGAGGCCCGGGCCTGAGCCCAGCGCTCCGGGCTCTGCAGCCTGGACGCGGGACCAGAGCCAGCGCGGGTCCCGAGAGTCGGTCCCCCGCCCGTCCTGCCGCCTGGGGGGCCCCGGCTGAGCGAGCAGCGCATGAGCTGCCCCAGCCCCGAGGGTGGTGCCAGTGCACTTGGCGCCTGCGAGCGCTGGGGCGCCTCGGCCCCGCCGGGAAGTCAGCCGGGGCCGGCGCAGGCCGCCCGGGGCCTGCGGGCCGGTGCTCTTCCCGCGGGCTTCCGCGCGCTCGCTCCGCGCGGCGGGGACGATGTTTCCGTTCAGGCTCTTCGGCGCCTCGCCGTGTGCGGCGCGCGCCCCGCCTGGGACGGCCCTCTCCTCCCGCCTGTCCGCTCCTGGGCGCGATCGTGGCCTTGCTCGCCGGCCGAGGGAGTTGTGTCCGCCGGCTGCGGTTGGGGGGCCTCCGCTCCGGCGGGAGCGGCGGCGGCCTTGCAGGGAAGGTGCCAGGCGCTTAGGTGCCAGCGTGGTGCCCGTGCGCTCGGAGCCTTGCAGCTCCGTGTGAATCTGCGGCCGCAGGAGAGCAGCCTCGCGCAGCTGTTGCTGAAGAACGGCAGAGTTTACAATCCTCTGTTCTGGAACCGTCCACTTACCCAGGCTCCTGCAGCTTCAGAGCTAGAACCGGGATGGAAATGCAGGCTCCCCGACTCTGCGGCCTCGCCAGGATCCCGGGCTGAGTCACACTGAGCTAAAGCGGGCACGCGGGGCTCTGCAGACTCCACCCGCCGCTACATTTCCAGCCTCCCTCCGAACCTCCTGTTCCTGATGCTCTGACCCTGCTGGCCTCTGTTTTGTTTCTCGAACATTCCTTCCCAGGTCAAGGCTGCCGCACTTGCTGTTCTTCCTTTCTGGACGGGAGCTCCCTCCCCCATCTCTTCCCATCACTGAACGCAGCTCAAGTCTTGCCCTTCCGAGAGGCCAGCCCTGACTGCCTGCTCTCCCGTGACCTCAGCCTCTGGTTACTGTTATCGTGCCCGGCAGGGGTCGTGCTGTGTAGCTCCTGGAAGCCCCATCCTCTGGGTTCCCTGTGAATGATGCCCCTACGGTCGGGCCACAGAGGGACCCTCGGAAGCTTTCTTATCTTGGGGTAGGGCTGATCACGGTCAGGCCAGCTGCAGGGGAGGCAGACTGCCAAGTTCCAGACCCTGGACTCAGATCTTCTGCGGGGGTGGGGCAGGTTCTGGGGCGACAAGCCAGCTACAGCTTTGGAGACACAGTGCGGACTCACAGTTGCGCAGTAATTGGGGCAGGTGATGATGGGAGGGAGGGAAGGCCACAGGTTTTCCAAGAGGCAGTGAGCGAGCGAGGGGACAAGCCCGCGGTGGGGACCACTGGCGGCTCAGGGGAGCCAGTGAGGGGCGCCAGGAGTGGGGGTCTTAGTGAGCAGCAGGGAGAGACGGTCAGCAGGTGACAGAGCCCCAGTCACCCGGGCAGGACCGCGAGAGGGGAGCCGCCGGAGCAAGGCAGGTCACCTGTCCTCAGGGGGCTGGGCTGTCAGGCAGTGACCTCATCGCCAGAACTGGGAACGGGCTGCGTGGAACCTCGGTCACCGGGACGAGCCAGGGGCTCGAGCCCCTCAGTCCCCGTCTTAAGGACCCATCCTTCCTCCAGTATGTCAGGAAGCTCTGCTCAGGGCAAGGAAGCCAGGAGGACGTGGACTCGGGACACAGTCCCAGGAGGGCGCGGGGAAGAGCTTATTACGACTGAGAACCACATGGAGAATAAAAAATCTGATCATTTGATACATTAAATACAGTCATTTTTCACTTGAACATTTACTTGCATGACACCCTCCTGGAACGGTGTCAGAAGAATACATAACCCCACCCCCTTTTTCTTTTCAAATAACAATTTTTTCCAATGACACAGAAGAAAGGATTCCCAAGTTGGCTCAGGGCTCCCATCGCCTCGTGTATGGCATCTCACGGAGAAACCTCAGCAGGAAAACCAGAGTTCACCCCCTCCCTCTCTTGGGATTTAAACAAGGATGTGTGAGGCCAACAGAGACTCCCGGTAGAAAGTCTCACGAAAACTGGTGCAAAGTGTGATTTTAAACATGGCTGGTGCCCAGGGGTGAGGCGGGAGGGAGGGATGAACAGGTGGATTTTTAGGGCAGTGAAACTACTCTTAATGATAAAGCTGGATACTTTTGTCAAAACCCACAGAATGTACAACACAAAGAGTGAACCCAAATGCAAACTACAGACCTGGGTTCATAATCACATATCGATATTAGATTATCAGTCGTGACAAACGTGTCACGCTAATGCAAGATATTAATAATAGGAGAATTTGTGTGCATGGCTTCTAGGGGGAGAGAACTGAGGGATAATATGGGAACTCTCTGTACTTCTCTCTCAATTTTTCTGCACATCTACAACTGCTTTAGGGGCTTCCCTGGCCGTCCAGTGGTTGAGACTCTGCTCTTCCACTGCAGGGAACGTGGGTTCAATCCCCAGTCGGGGAACTAAGATCCCACATGCTGCGCGGCAAGGCCAAAAAAAAAAAAAAAAACTTCTTAAAAATAAGATCTGATATTTTAAAAAATCTAAACTTCCAGCTATAAGATAAATAAATACTAGGAATGTATATGATATGGTACAATATGATAAATAGAATTAATACTGCTGCTGTACATTGTGTATGAAAGCTGTTGAGAGAAAATCCTGAATTCTCATCACAAGGAAAAACATTTTTTTTAATGTTGTATCTCTAGGAGATAACGGATGTTCACTAAACGTATTGTGGTCGTCATTTCATGATGTGTGTAAGTCACATAATTCTGCTGTACACCTTACACTTACACAGTGCTGTATATCAGTTATATCTCAAAACTGGAAGAACACAATCTAAAAAAGAAGTGGCCGGGTCACAATGAACAATTTGAGTGAGAAGCCACTCAGAAAAGTACAAAAGGGCCAGAGAGAAAGGGCACATGCACCCTGTTTCCTTTGCTACTTTTTACACCATAAGGATGGACGTACTCGGATGAGAAACCCTTCTCGCGTTTGCACGATGATAGTAGTAATGAATTATGAGGTTTCTGAGGTGGATAGGTGTACAGATATCCAAACAAAGGAACAAAAATCACCAAAGTAAGTATCAGGATCTCCTTCACATTCTATGGTCTTTTTGTCTGTTGGGATCTCTTTCTCCCTAGGTGTGAAATAGAGACAAGTTAGATGAGTTTCCCTTTCTAGTATATTTAAAAGAGGATCTTGGAGTCAAGCAAAATTGGAAGAAAAAAATTAGAACTAGAAAGGATAGTGCTGGGTGAAATTCAGCAGAAGGGCTCCATAGTGAAACAGACTAAGGGTGGTGAGGAGTTTGAAGGTTGAGGGAAAAATGGAGAAAAAAATAGTTATTCTTGAAGGCCTGAAATAGACAAAAGTGGAGACATTTAAAGGGATAGGAGCCCCAGGAAGAAATAAGTCAAGGACAGCACTGAGGAGAGGGTACAGGTTCTTAGGATAATAGAGAGCGGCCAGTCCTTTCAGGAGGAGCCGGATGGGGTTACGGGGTAGGTCGACTGACCCGAGTGCTGCTGTCGTGTCTGAAATGACCCCTTTACGAAACAGCCGCCCACCGCCGTGTGCATGGCAGCGCTGGTCACGAGAGCCAAGAGGTGGAAGCAACCCAAGAGGCCACTGATGGATGGGCGGATAAACAAACTGTGGCATCTCCATGCAATGGAACATTATCCAACCTTAAAAAGGAAGGAAATCCTGACGCCTGCTACAACACGGATGAACCTTGAGAATATTATGCTAAGTGAAGTAATCCGGTAACAAAAAGGCAAATACTGCATGATTGCACTTATACGAGCTACCCAGTGTAGCTAAAAATACACAGAGACAGAAAGTCGCAGGGTGGTTACCAGGAGCCGAGGGCGGCGCGGATGGGGAGGTTGTTTAATGGATACAGAGTCTCAGTTTTGCAAGACGAAAAAACTCTGGAGGACACACTTCACACCACTGAACTGTGCACTTAGACATGATTAAGATGGTCAATTTTATGGTATTCGTGCTTTACCACAATGAGAAATAAAACCAAAACAGCTGCCCCACCCCTGGAGTGGTCACCGGGAGCCACATCGTGAATTTTCTCATCATTTTGGGGGACCTTCTGAGCTGCACTCCTGACTTAGCCCCCTTGCTCTGTCCCTCTCTACAGTCACTCAGTCCCCAGCCATCCTTGCTCTCAACTCAAGGATCCAAGGAAGCACATGCTCAGCTCCCTGCGTTATGCCTTGTTTTCTCTGCCTGAGGGTCTCGGGCTGTCTCAGGAGGATGGCCCTGCCTTGCCCGCTCCCTAGGACCCCGCAGTGCAGACTGTCCCCCACCGTGAGTGCCCCTTAGCTCCCTGGGCCTCTCACCCCGGGGCTCAGCCAGATGCTGCCCTCGTTGGCATACGTACAATTGTAACACGACTGTGCAGGGAGCAGGGCTTGCTCTGGACCCCGTGCTCCCGAGAATTTGAGGCAGAACCGAATTTCTATTATCACTTAGTAATTGGAGTTTTGCAGGCTTGGGATTACTGCTAATGGAAAGCAAATGGGCTAAGAATCAAGAAATAAGCACTTCAACGGCCAGCGCCACTCAGTAAAGCAAGGAGGCTATCGTGGCACTTTACGTGGCTAGAGATCATCATTTGTAGAAAGATTTGCAAACTCCTCACTGGCCCAGAGACATGATGCCCTACTAGGCTGTCCAGCGGCCCTGCCCCGCCTGGCGGGAGCAGCCAAGTGGCTGCCCGGGGGGAAGCACAGCTGGCTGCCCGAGGCCCAGGCGCACCTCCTTGGCAGGGGAGAGATTTAATTTTGTCTTTGCTCTCTGTCTGGTACCCACACCTCAGAGAAGCCCTCGTATGCCCCTCCCTAGACTCCGTCAGCCTTGTCGCCCGCCGCGGCCCAGAGGACAGGCGGGGACAGGCCTGCTGCCGGCGAGGAGACCGGCACAGTGGCTCTTCACTCTGGGAGAGAGAAGCGGCTCTAAAGACTGACGTTTCCTGGGGTTTGCTGACCTCTGGTCTCCGGGCTCATCTTGCCCTTTCTCCTTCGGGGATAGTGTCAGCCCATCATACATTTACATGAGGGGCCTCTTCTCCACAGATCACACCACCCCCTTTCCAGTTGCTAAAAGGCAATTTAATATGCAGAAGCTCTGCTAGAACAGCATTAGGTTATAACATGAGGAAATGGAAAAAAGAAAAAAAAAACAACACAACAACCTAAGCCCACTCTCCGCCCTTCAGTCGTCCTCTGAGAGTGACGTGGCCATTGCCCAAGGACGGGGCAGGTGTGCTGTGGTCTTGGGCTCAGCCAACAGGAGGGAAACTGAGGCAAGTTCAGCTGTTGGCCAAAGGCTGTCAGGACTCATGTGAGTTCTCAAGTTCAAGTTGGTCTGAGGGCTGGAGGGGCTCAGGTTTCCACTCCCTCGGGCTGGCAGACGCTGGGACATTTCCAGACCACCTCCTGGAGGTGTCCCTCAACCCCTCCACTCAGCGGTGACTTCCTCACTTAGCCATTAAATGTCACTGCAGCCCTTTCGCACAGGGGACAGAATCTACATCTAGCCGTAAAAAAGGTGATGAAATGAAGGAAGTTGTGAAATGACATTTTTTTCCAGCAGGTTTGTCATATCTCCCGCATGGAGGAAAATTGCTTTCTGTAAATCTTGGTCCAACAGAACAAAAACACCTATTTCTTTCCAGTTGGGGAGACAGCCATTCTCATCGGCATAATGAAGGTATTGTAAGCTGTGACTTTTACAAAGTCTGAGGGAAACCAATCTGAAATCTTGACAGATATGATCTTTCCAGGATGCACTGTTCGTTGACGGTGGCGAGAGACCTCAATTAATTTACGAACGAGGACAGCGGGATGTGACCCCTTGTGCATAGTCTAGGTGGGGCTGTGCCTGTCTGCATTTATGTTCTGGTAATTTTAAAGGATTTATATTAAGCTTTTCTTTCATTTTGAGAGTAGATTAAAATTCTAATGGAAACCATTTGTATGCATTTGTTGAATTGAATAGTATTTATGGCTGTGTTAAAAAAAGCGCTGCAAAATTCTGCTGATAATAAAGTCAGTGAAGCAAGAATAAGTGTAAAAACAGGAAGAGAAGGCTGAATAGAAACCATACTGTATTATACAAGTAGAATGAGGGAGCCAGGCCGGGCAGAACGAGGCTGGGATCATACAAGTATAACAGCTCTAAGCGAGAAGATGGAAATTTCCTGAGAGCCCACACTGCTCTGCTCCTGGGCTGCTGTTCTTTCCTCCCAGTTGTAAACATATTCTTTAACAGAGTTGCACGGATGTCATAAAATGCCTTACAATGCATCAGAGCGGAATTGTGCATTAGCGAATTCCACAGATGTAAAGCTGTGTCGCTGTCAACAGAAGCCTGCGTGGAAAATCAGGGGTCTCTTAAGAAAGTACCGTCTTCTCTCAAAACTACACCAAGGCCGGAAATGCGGACGTCCCCACACCGCCCAAAGCACAGCCCTGCGAGTCTCACCGGCCCCAGAGTCTGGACACTTCTCCTCTATTTAGTTCACGTTGCCTCTGTGAGGCTAAAACATGGGTCTCTCTGGTCACCTGTGTACCCCTGGCACCCAGCACAGTTCCTGGCACACAGAAGGTGCTCAACACATCTTTGCTGAGCTAAACATATATGTTCTAGGCCCCAGGGGAGATGCAACATGAGAGAAACAAGCAAGGTTCCTGCTGGTCCCAGGCTAGAAACCTCAGCCGGGGTGGGTGGTGTCCGCACCTAGTGGGCAGCCAGCTCAGGTCTCAGCCTAAGTTTAAGTTACTAGTGACAAGTTTTCAACACTTACTTTTCTATTAACTGCCCTTCACCCCCAATATCAGAACACCACTTTATATAATTTAATAGAAACCCAGGGCTTCCCTGGTGGCGCAGTGGTTAGGAATCCGCCTGCCAATGCAGGGGACACGTGTTAGAGCCCTGGTCCAGGAAGATCCCACATGCTGCAGAGCAACTAAGCCCGTGCGCCACAACTACTGAGCCTGTGTGCCACAACTACTGAAGCCTGCGCACCTAGAGCCTGTGCTCCGCAACAAGAGAAGCCACCACAGTGAGAAGCCCGTGCACCGCAACGAAGAGTAGCCCCCGCTCGCCGCACATAGAGAAAGCCCGCGCGCAGCAACGAGGGCCCAACACAGCCAAAAATAAAAGTTAATTAATTAATTTAAAAAAAAACCAGAAACCCATAAGCCAGTTGCTAGAAATTTTACATACTTTTGTCCTCCTTGGATTCCCGAATTAATCCTGGAAAGCAGGTGACATTATTATTATCATCATCTCATTCACAAATGAGAAAAGAGTCGTGGAGAGATTTGATAGCTCACCTATTGTCGTATAACTGCTGTGCAGGAGAGGAGAGCTTGATTTCACGTCTGATTCCAAGCCCAGTTAGCAAGTACTGGCTGGGCGTCGGTGCCCGGCACCGTGCTGGGCAGGGTTAGGGGTGTCACAATACACTGTCCCTGCCCTCAAGAAGCTCATCAACTGATAAGGGAAGCCCTTCATAAGCAAAAAAAAAAAAAACAGATTGCCTAGGATGCCAAGCATTATCCTAGCGGGATGTGTGGAAACTCGCTTGGCCAGACCAACTCACCAGGGCAGGTGGTGGATGGCATCGGGTTTTCCACAGGAGGGGAACTTGCACTCGTTCTTGGAAGATGAATATTTTTGCCAGGACCGCCACAGGAGTACCAAGGCAGGTAAGGTCTGTGCTCAAATGTCACCTTATCTGTGAGGGTGTCCCTGACTCCCCCACATAAAGAGCAAACCCACTCCCATTCGGCCACAGCACCCTGAGCCTGTTTTGTTTCTTTCCGCCCGGCACTCAACATATACAACACGCCCCATGTATTAGGCTGAATGGTGGTCCCCCCCAAATGTCCACGTTCTCATCCTCAGAAGCTGTGACTATGTTAGCATACACGGCAAAATGGACTTGGCAGATTTGATTACGTTAAGGATCTTGAGATGGGGAGATTATCCTGCATTATCCAGGAGCACCTGACGGAATCGAGTCCTTATAAAAGGGAGGTGGGAGTTCAGAGGAGAGAAGATGCTCTTCAGCTTCTCTTGAAGATGGAAGAAGCTTCTAGAATGTGGGAAGCCATGAGTCACTATTAGATGCTGAGAAAGACGAGGATGTGGATTCTCCCCTGGAGTCTCCAGAAGGAGCCAGTCCTGCTGGCTCCTCAATTTTAGTCCTGTAAGACCCATTTTGGCCTCTAACCTTCAGAACTGTCAGAGAATAAATGTGTGTTGTTTCAAGCCACTACATTTTTGGGAATTTGTGTCACAGCAGCAATAGGGAACTCATACACCACACATCTCCTGGGTATGTGTTCATCACCTGTTTTCCTCCACTGGAGGATGAACTCCACGCGACTCAGGGACTTTCTCTACCGTCTTGACCCTTGTATCCTTGCTGGCACAGAAGGGGCGCCCCGTGAGTGCTTGTTGAATGAATGAAGACAGAGAGAGGCTGTGCAGAAAGAGGAATGACTTGTGGGGAGGGGTCCTGGGGTAGGAAAGATCACGGTGTTCTCTAGAATGGCAGGTGGATGTGGCTACTCCATTAGCTGCAATGGGGGAAGGGGCGGGCTTTGGAGATGCTGGAGGGGGCTGATGCTGGAGCATTTGTCCTGTGAGTGAGGAAGAATCTTTATGGGTGTTACGTAGAATGGAGGCATGACCATATTTGCCCTCTGCTTTCTAAGTGATTTTTAAAGTATTTTCCCTGTTTATTGTTTTTTCTTTTTAAATGCTCTATGGAGTTATTTCTTTTTGTCTTATTTTATTTTATTTATTTATTTATTTATGTATTTATTTATTGGCTGCATTGGGTCTTCATTGCTGTGTGAGGGCTTTCTCTAGTTGCAGCGAGCGGGGGCTACTCTTCATTGTGGGGCGCGGGCTTCTCATTATGGTGGCTTCTCTTGTTGTGGAGCACGGGCTCTAGGCGTGATTTTATTGATTTTATTGCATTTGCGCCCCTCCTACCATCTCACTGTAGCTTCTCCTTTGTCTTAGGACGTGGGGTATCTTTTTTGGTGAGTTCCAGTGTCTTCCTGTCGATGATTGTTCAGCAGTTAGCTGTGATTCTGGTGCTCTTGCAAGAGGGAGTGAGCACATGTCCTTCTACTCTGCCATCTTGAACCAATCTCCTATTGTTTATTGTTACAAATTGGGAATATATACAAACATGGGCTAAAAAATAAAAATCACTCATAATCTCATTTCCTAGAGATAGCCACTGTTGCCATTTTAGTGGAGGTGTGTGTGTATTTCTCCTTTCAAAATTGGGATTATACTTTATATACTACTTTGAAACTGACATTTTTCCCTTAATGTGGATTTCCCCATGTCTTTAACTATTCTTATAAAAGCATGATATTTAATGACTACATAGTATTCTATCATACTACCATAACTAAATTTATTTAACCAGTTCCCTCTAACTGGACATTTCTTTTATTCCCTCAATATTTTGTTATTAAAAGTAATAATAGCAGTGCCTGGTATATAGTAAGCATTCAAGATTTGTTGAATAAGTGGATGAATGAATGATTCAGAGAACATTCTCATGCATAAATCTTTCTTGTATCTCTGCTTCTTTAGGAAAATGATTCTTGCAAGTCAAAGTGTTGGGTCAAAGGCTGTATTTTTTTTTTAATGACTCTCAACACATATGGCCAAATTGCCTTTCAAGTATGTTGTAAAAATTATAACCCCACCAGCAATATATGAGTGCATAATTTCACTGCATCCACTGCATCAGTGGTGGTATTGTAATTTTTAAATCCCTTATTTGCATTTTAGAAAAGTTTCCATGGGGACAGGGAGGTAGGTAGTAGTTAAGGGGTCGTGTGAAGTTCAGGCAAACAATGGTAGGAACCCGAAATATAGCCACGGAGGTTATATCAGAAAGAAAACAGATCTGAGAGCTATGCAGGATGGAAAGTCTATGGGACTTGAATGCAAAAGATTGGAAGAGATGTTAGAATCCAGGTTTCTGTGTTGGGTAGAGTATTGGTTAGGAATCTTTGTTGCAAATGACAAGAAACAGCTCTGACGTCATTAAGTAGGGCTTTATTGTGAAGATATGGAGCGAATCACAGAGTCAAAGCTGAGGCACCAGGCCCCAGAAACACTGGGACCCCAGCACCACTCAGGGATCCAAGAGGCAGAAAGGAATGGACACCACCAGCTCAGGACCCTGCTCTCAGGACATGGCAGTTTCTGTGTCACTTTACTGAAGGTTCAGATTCCACGGGGAAGGATTAATCTGGTTCACTTTGGGTCAACTGTCTATCCTGTTGCCAGAGGCAGTGGGGCCCATTCGTGGACAATCCTGCCAAGAAGATCGAGGGGACTATACTGTTCCCTGCAGAAGACCACTTCAGTGAATGCCAGGTGTGCAAAAACCAATGGCTGACTTCTCCATATGGGGGTGCCTTCGTGGCAGCAGGGGTTATGGAGGTGGATGGAATATTTGGGACAAGTGGGGTGGTCCAGAGCTGATGAGATCATTACTTCCTATGTTTTAACAGTTCCTGCTCATATTTCAACGTCTCAGTGAATACAGGGATGACTCCTTCCTAAGAAGAGGAGATGGGAAGGAGATAGAAATAGGCCTTCTTGACCTTGTTGGGATCCTGGCTCAAATATCCCTTTGCCTTTGCCCTCTAGCTGCCAACAAACAGCCTTCACTGAATCCACCGTGACAGTCAGTCTGTGACCACCCATATTTTATGCTCCATCTATCACACCGCATAGTTGCTTTTGGGAAGCCGCTGCTCACCCAGAGACATTTCCCCCAGCCCCACTTGCATTGAGATAGAGCCACGTGACAAGTTCTCATGAATGGAAAGACTTGGAACAGGGTTTTTTAGAAGCAGATGTGCCTTCTCTATTTTCTTTTCCCCTTTTCATTAGCTTGAAGCAGACGGGATGGTTGAATCACAAGCTGCAAGGAGCCTGGGACCCTGAATCACCACATGGGAAAGCTATACACTGGCCAAGAGCCATCATGTGAGTGAGAAACAAACTCCGAGTATGCTACACCATTGAAATGTTGGGGTTTATTTGTTACTGCCACCTCATAAACTCCTCTGGATACTCATTTAATAAAGCGCTGAGAAGATTTAAACTAGCAGTGGGCAAAAAGGACCCTATAGGATTCCAGAATAACATGATTCTTAAAAATATAGACAATAACCCGGCAATTCCACTCCTAGGTACGTGCCCAAGAGAAATGGAAACATACATCCACACAAAAATTTTATACGTGAATGTTCCTAGCAGCATTACACATAAGAGCCCAAGAGTGGAAACAATTCAAATGTCCATCAGCTGATGAACGGATAAATAAAATTAAATGTCCATATAATATTATTCAGCAATAAGAAGAAACTAAGTATTAGTACATGCTATAATATGAATAAACCTTGAAAACTATGCTAAAGTGAAAGAAGCCAGTTACAAAAGACCACATATTATAGGAGTCCATTTATGTGAAATATCCAAAATAGGCAAATCTATAAAGACAGAACTAGATGAGTGGTTGCCGGTGCGAGGCAGGGGGTGAGGGCAGGCTGGGAGGAAATGGGGGGTGACTGCTAATGGGTGTGGAGTCCCTTTTTGGGGGATGAGAAGGTTTGACAATTGATGGTGGTGATGTTTGCACAACTCTGTGAATACACTAAAAAGCACTGACTTGTACACTCTAAATGGTGAGTTGCATGGCATATCTCAATAAAGCTATTTTTTTTTTAAGAAAGAGAGAAACATATAGGGAATAACAACACAATGAGATCATGACAGGAGGAAACAACTAAACCCGACCGACCATCTCCCCTCGTCCTACGGACCAGTCTCACAGGGCAAAGGCAAGGCAAGCGACAGCTTCCGGATGAAAGCAGAGCCATCTAGCAGTTCTGCAGAAATAAGCCGAGTGCCTGTTTCACAATGAGGGTGAAGACTCTCCGGATTCCACAGGATAACAAAGCTTTGTTTCCAAATAAAGTATGAAAATGAAGATCAAAGGGGAGCTGACCCAGCACCAGTCCTAAAAGGGTTCAAAGAGACCATAGATCTTTGCTGGCAAAAGTATTAGAACTAAAGCGACACAACCAAAGACACTTCACAAGAAACTGAATCGTAGAGAAGAGCGACTTGAGCTTGTCAGTATCGCCAGAACTGGAAGGAGATCGTGTTGGCGCCTGGAAGCGTGTGAGCAGGTGAGGAACAGCCGAGCTGAGACGAACTCAGACACCCGTCAGGGTGCCACTGTGAAAAGCATGAAGTCCTCTCCCATATGACATATTATTGGGCTGTGTAAACATTACTTTCATCTGAATGGAAGGAGAAAAACAAACAAACAAAAGAAGCCAAAGGGACTCTCAAATATTTTACTGTGAATTTGTACTCTGAAAGGAAAATCAGAAAACTGAATTCATGATGACTGATTAAAAACTTCATTGTTTGCAGGCAGAGATCAAAAGCTAGCAAGATTGTGGTGCCTTAATTTAGGGGGGACTCTGCTAGCCCCCAGTCAATGAATCTCAGACTTCTTAACCCTCCACTGTAAGAGCTCCGAGCCCCTCGATACCTCCCCCAACTCCAGGCAGTCCTGGGGACCCTGGTTTCTGAAACCCAGGGCAGACCCCCGACTGAAGAGAGGCTTGTGGAAGAGATGTTCTGCTTTGTGGCATTAGCAAGTCTTAGGTGCTCACCAAGGTCTGACCGATTCCAGACGAAAACCTTGGAAGCTTTCTGTCAGAAGAGAGAGGCATGCAGCATTGATAGGGAATTTCAAGTTTGATGAAATAAAACACGGGCTTTGCTCCTAACAAGCATACGATTTTATTAGTTCTGTAGACTTTTTCTCTCGAGAAGGCACCTCTTGCTGCCTTTCTTAGGGAAGGAGTCCTCTGGTTTATTGTGGTGGAAGGGAAGAGAAAAAGGTAGGGGCTTTTCCATCCTCCTGCCATCTGGTGGGTCAGCGGCACTTTATAGATGGGGAGACAGGGGTGTGGAAATGTTTATTTTCTCTCCCTGGTCCCAAATTCAAACCCAGCCCTGACCTCCAAGTTCACGGTCTTTCCATCGCTTCCCACAGCCTCCAGAGAAAAACGGCTTCCCCTTCTCCCCCTTGTGCAAGAAAAATGAGCTTCCCTCGTTTCCTCTGGGGGAAAGTGGTGGGAACAAAATTACCTTGTGTTAGTAGGTAATTCATGCTGCTGGCTGCACTGAATTATTTTGATAGGTTCAGGCTTCCTGACTTCCGGAGGCTCTTATTTATGGCTTATTTTCTGGTGCAAGTTAAGAGTAAAGTGGATGCCCGCCCTTTCTGGTTAGCTCAGAGGCTGGACCCGGCAAAAGCTGAAGGGAGGCTGTGGGACGGGATTCACACTCACTTCTGCCACCCCGGGTCCTGGCTGGGCTACAGCTCTGTGTGGTTCTATGTGGCTGAGATTTTTGTGAGAAACGTGGGTGCTGGGATTCCTTTCTCCAGCAGCGTTTCCAGGACCCCGGTCTGTGTTGGAACATGGGGGGCTGTGGCTTGGTCACCTGGTTTGAGGCTGGTCCTTTTGGTAAATGCAGGAGAGGCTGCTCCTTCACTAAGACCCAGAGGGTGACGGGCAAGTCTCTCGGGGTGTTTCCCGTCCTCAGCCTCACCTCGTGCCACTTCTCCAGTGTGGTTGCTTATTTTTTCTCCCCTTAGCCACTGCGGCCTGCTGACACCAGAAACACATGGGAAGTTTTTCCAAGTGTGGTTTTAACTCAGGGATTCTTAAACTCTTGCGGGGCAAGGACACCTTTGGCCCTAAAGGGATCTATGGATCCCTTTTCAGAACAATATTTTTAAATGCATAAAATAAGATACAGGGCATTACCATGGAAACCAGTTATATTGATATACAATTATCAAAGTATTTTTTAAAACTCACTTGTGATAGAGAAAATACGTGCTTTTTTATTAATGACTTTTAAATAACAAGATCCCCGGTTTAATAACCACCATAGTTTTGAAGTAGTGATAAGGGTAAATAATATTTCGAGATATTTTTAGCAATTAGCACTGGGGTGTGAAAATATCTGTGATTTCTATTGGGAACAAACCACAGGAACTGCTAATACTGCCATGGGTCAGTGCTTGCATTTATAATGAAAGGAAATGTTAAATTTCAGCTAGAGGTTAGTGAAAATAAGGAAGTAATTGTTTTCTTACCCAACTTGAGGGTCCCCCTGAATTCACAGAACTCCTGAAAAAAGCCTAGCTTTCTTCCCTCAAGATTTTTTAGAGAAATAACTAATTTATTACTATTCTTGTTATTTTCCTTTTTTCAAGTTCTTCTAATTTCCAAATTACTTTATTTTTCATGTTCATCCTCTCTGCAGGCTCGGAATTCTTTTCTCAGTCTTTTGAACAACTTTCCTTTCTTTTTTAAAAAAAGCATTTTACTTCTCTCTTCTCTTTCTTAAGTCTGAGGTCCTCCCATCTCTGGAGGCTGAAGGTCCACCCTCCTCTGGATTCTAGGGTTTTCCCGCCTCTGGAGTCTGGGGTCGTCCTGTCCTCTTGTGCCCCTCGCCTGTGAATCGCCTGTAGTGGCCCCTACCTTTTTGCTTTTTTGCCTGTTTAGCCCCTAAAACAATTTTGAAACAGTGTGTATCTCGTCACACATTTTTAGGTAAACAGCCCAAATTTTTAATTATATGTTTAAATCATTTTAAAAGATTTATTTTCCTCCATATTTTATATTGTCTACCTGCTTTAAACACATATTGTATTAAAATCTTGGAGCTGCAGATTTTAGCTCATCCAATTCATGAAACCAAAATGACAAAGCCAGTCTTTGCTCTCACATCAATCAGCGAAATCAGACATCATTTGGTAGAAGATGTATCAGTCCCCATGATGACCACCTCAGTTCTGCATTTGAGTCCTGGCCTCAGCTGGAGAGAGGTAGCCAGTGGGCAGAGATGGATGCCGGTGGATGGATGGCGCAGTGCCTGGGCTCCTTGCCCAGGTAAACTGCTCCCGTCAAAGCGTCTAACGCTCTCCTTGCCTCGCCCTCAGGGCGTCCTCAGGAATAGTGCATTCTGGCATTGTCCCTTTTCTGGTGTCCTAGAGATGTTTACACTCCAGAGTGATTCAGGATGAGTGACGGGAAGCTTTTCTTTTTTTTCCCCTCCAGTTTTATTGATATATAATGGACACACAGCACTGTATAAGTTTAAGGTGTCCAGCGTAATGATCTGACTTCCATGCATCATGAAATGATTACTACAATAAGTTTAGTGAACACCCATCATCCCTATGGATGCAACATAAGGAAGGTCTTACTTCTGTTCACTGAAGAGACAGTTGCACAAGGGGACGGAGTGAGGGATAAACACTGCACGATGCTGGCATATTCTCTGATGGATCAGTTTCAGGAAGTTGAGAACCTGGAAGTGGATTCCCCGAAATCTGTGTGGGCTTTGGTTTCTCTGAAGACTCATGAAATAACGAAAGGGGCTTATTCCCTCCTTGATTAACTGCTTATTCCCTCCTTGATATCAGTCACGCCGCCAGCACTTCTCAGTTCTCCAGTCACCAGAGAGTCCCTGAGGACCTACCACGTGCCAATACAGTGCCAGCCATCAGGGACAGCCAAGCCACGGTTCCTGCTCCGTCTGCAGAGTCAGGAAAAGGGGACAAAGGCGGGATCGTGAAAGAGACAGGGAGCCCAGAGGGGAGAGCTCAGCTCAGGGGGGTGGCAGGCGTGCCCAGGGGGCCAGGCAGGCTTCCCGGGGAGATGTGTCCGCTGAGGCTGCAGGGGCGGCCCGAGAGACCACAAGAGAGGGGGAGGGACGGGTGAGAGTGGGGAAGGGCTCTGCGGGCCCAGGAACCAGCATGGGCAGGGGCTCGGCGGCTAGAGCAGGAACACGGAGGAATACAACGGTCCCTCCACCCGACAAAGAGCAGGCAGTAATAAGGCCCTTTCAGTCCACTGCCTGCAGCGCACAGAGACAGAAATATCGAGGCCACACACTAAAACCAGTGACTGGTGTTGAATTATGATTCCGCCATCTCAGCAGGAAGGCCGGAGCCGTGACCTCTCTTCATGAGACGTGCTATCTATTCTAGCAGTTTTTGATTTCAAAGCATTTAATCGCTGTCAATTAATTAAGCCTCTAAAGATGCAAAAGTGCAAAGTGGAATTATCTCCAGTTCAGAGAGGGAGAGCGTCAGTCCAACGAAACCCTACGGCCTGCCTGAGACTGGCTCCAGCCCGGCGTCGGGGCCCGGGTTTCTGCCCCTCGGCGGTGACAATGGCCACACTGCTCCGCTCGCCCCTCGGGCCCTGTCTAATGAGTCACCAGGTGCGGCCCGTGAGGAGGCGGCCCGGCCCCGCCCGGCCGTCCACCTGCCCGTCATAGGGCGGCTGCAGCCTGGAGCTTGTGCTCCTGCCTTTGCTTTTCTTTGCACAGCAAAGCCAGTCCCAGGAGGAGAATGCGTTCCCAAGAGGAGCTTAAGCTTTTTGGCTTTCGTTTTAAATACGCCTTGCTTTACTTCTTTTTTTTTTTTTTCTTTTCACTTCACAGAGATAAGTGAAAATCCCACAGGTGGGACTGGTACTCACCAAAAGGACAGGAGGACCCAGGCCTTGCCGAGGACGCAGGGAGAGGGTTGACCAGGTGGCCAGTCGCCGTCGGGGAGGTCGCCCGCGCCGTCGGTCAAGGACACAGGTGCCCAGGGGCAGCTGCAGGTCGGCAGCCCAGGGGCCGGTAGGATGCCTGGAAAGCTGCGTATTTGAATGGAAGGTCTCGAGAGCACAGCAGCGGCAGCGGCTTTTGCCATTTTGTCTCATAAGGGCTGTCAGCTGGCGTGCAGCAGGCACCTGCTTTAATTCGGGGTTTGCTGGAGCAGCTGCCTTTTGGACGAGGGAGTGGCGAGAAGTCCCCGGCTCCCGGTGACCGTGCTCGCCTGCGTGTGGCAGTCAGGGCCACGCTCTGCCAGAACGCTGTCGCTGGCACAGGGCCTAGGGAGGGGGCATCCTTTTAGCCAGAAAGATGCATTTTTCTTCTTTTGGCTTCCGAGCTGCAGGAGAGCAGGCTGACTTCTCAGCATTGGCCTAGCAGAGGTGGGCCACCTGCAGCGTCCTAAGGTGGCCGCAGCGACAGGGCTGTGGGAGGCGTGAGCCAGGAGTGGTGACGAGGGAGGGCTGGCCGGCTCTCGCGCCTCCCCCCTCCCGACGGTTAGTCGCTGTGACGTGCGTGCACCTGGCGCTTTACCCAGGGCCCCAGGGGACAGGCAGGCCCTGAAACGAAGCGGTACGTCTAGCTTCCTTTTACGCCGTTCTCTTTGCTATCTTTCAAGGCTTTGACTAAACATCTCACAGCACACAACGCAGAGTAGGTGCTCAATAACTCCTTGCATGGGTTAGCAAATTAAAATAAATGGCACCGTACTATCAACACGCTGGCCTTGGACTCAGTGTCCCAGAAAATAAGGGCCGTGGCTTTTTAATATGCTCTGTGGGCCCCTGGCATCCTGGAATAGGGATTTGCTAACACTTTTGATAATGATTATTAATACTGTGTCTGTGTTCTCTGATCTAAAACAATACTGGAATAGTGGAGCTTGCAAAGTTAGAGTCATGTGTATTTATAAGGAAATCAGAGAAGCCTGGAAAATACACCAGCCCAATGCAATAGACCCCTCAATCTAAAGGGCTCCTAGAGGACACATGAGGTTTCTTTCTCTGCCCCAATGTATCCCTTTATAGCAAGAAAGTGAGCGGGAATATCTATCAGTTTCCTAGGCTGCCATAACAAATGCCACAGATGGGAGTGGGGCGAGGTGAGTGTGGAGGTTAAACGACAGGAACTTATTGGCTCACAGGTGTCAGCGGGTTGGGTTTCCCATTCCCCCAACTTCGGGTGGTTTGCTGGCCATCTGGGCTGTTCCGTGGCTTGGAGAGGCGTCACCCCAGGCTCCGCCTTCATCTTCACGAGGCTTTCTCCCCGTGTGTGTCTGTGTTTAAACTTCCCCCTTTTATAAGGACAGCAGTCGTACTGGATTAGGGGCCCACCCTCCTCCCGGTCTGACCGTATCTCAGCTTAACTAATTCTATCTGTAATGACCCTATTTCCAAATCAGATCACATTCTGAGGTCCTGGGGGTTAGGACTTCAACATGTAAATGGGCGGGGAGGCTCGGTTCTACCCACAGCAGAGCTTTCCCACAGCCTCCGGAGAGGAAGAGAGAAGCGTCTAAGGGCAACTGCCCGTGAGGGGCGAGCAGGGCGTGGAGGGAGACGGAGGAGGAGGAGGAGGAGGAGGGGAAGGGGCAGGCTTGGGGGCAAGAAGGAGAGCCGAGGCAGCGGCGTCAGAGAGGGCTGCCTCCACGTGTTCATTTAACGGGCACGCATTCCTTCACGCACTCCTTCCCTCACTCCTGAGGCCCTGCTGCTTGCCGGGCCACATGCTAGACGGCGAGCATGAGTCCATTTTCTCAGTGGCCTTCTAATTGACAGATCAGTTGATCAATGGCTCTCAACAGCCACTGATATGGCTACTGAAATTAAATAAAAGGAAAAATTCGGTTCTTCAGCCTCAGTCGCTACGTCGCAAGGGTGGCTTGTGGTTACCATTTTGAGCATCGCAGCTACAGAGCCTTTCCAGCGTCACACAAAGTTGCATTGGACAGAGCCAGTCCAGAGGGTGGCACCTGGGACACGTGGTTGAGGAGGAAAGAATCCGGACCGGAAGGGGTATGGCAATAGGTCGGAAGCAGGCGGAAGGGCCACAGGTAGCCTTGACTTCCAGCGGCATTCAAGTGAGTGTGTAGGATTTAGAGATCAGCGAGGCAACCAACGGGCTGAAAGGCTGGGTGACAGGTCAGGTGACCTTGGAGTTGACCTTTATCTCACAGCCCACTTCTGAGAAGTGTTCACTCATCGTCATGGGTGGAGCTCTGGAAATGTCCCCAGAACCTCCAGTTTGGGAACCGCTGGCCCAAAGCAGAGCAGAGTAGAGGGAAGGGCACCGGCTGGCCGTTGCTCCCCTGAGGACCTAGAGAACTGCTGTCCAGGGCCCTCCACGAGGCTGGAGGAGGCGGAGGTGAGGACCCGAGGCCCCTTCCTCAGGCTCCCGCAAATGTCTCCAAATTGGCCAAGTTCGGAAGATGGGAAGAGAAGTCCAGGCAACCTTGTTAAGTTAGACAGAAGTTTGATGAATGATAAGGTGTCTTTCCGTAATAACATGGATAACATGCTTCTAAGGACTGAATACAAGCTATTTTATGCGTATCCAGGTGGGAGACAGCACAGCCGACTAAACCTCGGGGATTACTGGGTCTCCGCGCCGGTGTTGACAGAGGGAGCGCGCGCTGGCCAGGAGGGACGGGGGCGACACGGGGTCACCAGGGAGCCGTAGGGGCTGAGCACACACAGCGGAGGTCAGGCTCGGTGACAGGCCTTCGCGGCGTGCTTTGCTCTCTGAATTTTAAGAGCAATAAAGTAAAACTGCAGCAAATCAAAAGCAGAAATGAGCAAAGTTTACAGAGGAGCTGTAAGTTGTTTAACTTGTAAAAGAGAAATATGAGAAGCGCATAATACAGAGTCTTATACTCAGGCGCCCGAGAAGGTATGACAAGGGGACCAGAGCTCCTTCTGGAAGAGGTTGAGGTGAGCTTCACTCCTGCTTGAGGAGGTCTGCGCGGGGAAGGGCTCTGATGATTGCCAGCGTTTTCATTGGTAACCATCTCCCGGGGGGCGCGGACGCTGTGGGCTCCCGGGGCAGGGGCCTGGCCTGGCCAGCACGCGGCCTGGCAATACATCTTTGAGGCCACACGTGATCGGACGTCCTCCCGAGATGCTCCCCGTTTCTGTCACCAGCACCTCAGTCTCACCCTCCATCGCCTCTCCCCTGGGCTGCCAGGAAGCCTGGCCTCTGCAACCGATGTGTCCTTCCGCGTCGAGGAATCTCGGTCTCCTTTCCTCCCTGCCTCTCTCCGCCCTTGACCCCTGGACCGCAGCCCTGGCTGAGGGGCGGTTCTGGGAAGCACGGGCTGGGCGTGTTCGTTCAGCTTTGCTTTCTTGCTCTTGGGAGCACTGCCGGCAGGGATGCCGCCGCTCGAGGGCCGCCGGCTCTTCCTGCCCGTGCGGCTGGGGCACTGGCCCAGGGGGAGGGCTCGGCAGTAGGAAGCCGTCCAGGCTCTTACACGTGGCTTTACCGACGTGAAGGAGAATAGTTTGGCCTCCATCTGCTGCTTCACTGCTTCTTCTCAAACGAGTCAGAACTCAGGCCGGAAAGAGGCGCAGCTGTTTGGGGGCCCCTCCAAGACCCCAGCAGCCCGGCTGCAACAATATTACAGTGATCCCTCCACTTCCCTCCCCTGAAATTCATTCTCGCTGCCCCTGGGAGCTTTACAAAATACAAATCGGGTATGTCGTTTCCTGCCTAAAATCCTGCACTGGTTTCCCATCACAACTCGAAGAAAACTCAGCTCCTGTCCGTGAGCCCCGGATCTGGCCTCCTGCGCCCCTGCTCTCACCCCCCGTGCTCTCCGGGAGGCTGCCGCACAAAGAGGAGGCTGGATCGGGAGGCTGCCGCAGGAGAGGAGGCCAGATGGGGAGGCTGCCGCAGGAGGGGGAGGCCGGGTCGGGAGGCTGCCGCAGGAGGGGAGGCCGGGTCGGGAGGCTGCCGCAGGAGGGGGAGGCCGGGTCGGGAGGCTGCCGCAGGAGAGGAGGCCGGATCGGGAGGCTGCCGCAGGAGAGGAGGCCGGGTCGGGAGGCTGCCGCAGGAGGAGGAGGCCGGATCGGGAGGCTGCCGCAGGAGGAGGAGGCTGGATCGGGCCTTAGGGACCCATACTAGTATAGGGTGTTCTTTGTCCTCTTGCGTTCCACTTCTAACCCGCCCAGAGAGCCTTCTCTACGCCCTGCGTCCAAGCTAGTCCCTGCTCCCACTCTTCCCCGGAATCCTTTTGTTCTTTTGATGGTACCCACCACTAATGATGCTATCGTGTATGCCTGCTGACTCTCATTTATCCTCTCTCTCCATCACTGACTGAGATGCAGAGCCGTCCCTTGAGCGCAGGGATCTGGTCCCCCTCCATTTGCTTTGCATCACCAGTACCTGGCAGAGCGGTCACGCAGTCAGTATCTGAGCAGCGAATGCAGGAGGGAAGCGTCCGGGAGAAGCAGGGCGATCCGCAGGACACACCCTGGACCAGGAACCGAGAGAAGTGGGGCTTCAGCCCCTGCTCACCGCTAATAACTGTGCGCTTGTTACTTGCAAGAAGATTTTTCCCTTCTTTCATCTCTAAAACAAGGAGGGTTCACCCTTTGCGTTGGGAGACTCTTGGAAAGGCCAGACATCCTTCTGGAGGGGTCTCCTGCTTCTTAGGAAAAGCGTGTTTTCCCGGCCCGGTGCTGCTAATATCTTCCCCTCCCGGCCCTCCTCCTTTTCAGTACTTAATGCGGCAGCTGAATTATTTAACTGTGTGAGTGTTCGGGGCCCGAGTTTGAAGGGCAAATAAGATAACAAATGAAGCAGCGCTGCGGCATCATTCTTTCTGCTGCTGGGGGTTCTGGGGCGTTTATTTTTCTTGGGCATCTTGACTTTCCCAACAGAAAGAGTAAAACAAATCACATACACAAATCACACCCCCAGCCCTGCCGGAGCCGCTGCAGCCGAACAGGAGCGATTTTAAATGAGAAGATTACAGCTGCAGCTAATGGAGCAGGAGCGAGAAACACATGGCCTGCGCTGGCAGCACCAAATACCCCTTATCACCCTCGAAGAGCGTATTATTTTAATGTTAAACACAGTAAATTGCAAGCTAGTAAAGTCATATTCAGGCTTGCCTCCCCGGTTTGTCCGGTGACCGGCGCGTGCATTAATATGTTTTCCTTATTGTGAGGTTTCTCAACCGCCCGAGTCCGTTCAGCAGCCTTTATCTCCTTTGGTACCTTCCGTGGAACCTTGCAATAAAGTCTCCTTTTTAAAGTACAATGCATTTCCCTCAACCCTATTCTTCTGGGGCTTTTATGACTCACAATTGACAAAGGCCTCGCTAATGGAAATGCAAATTCCCTACCTGTCAAAGACTGAGAATGCTTTCTTGAAAACACTGGCTGGTGGGGCAGAAAGTACATTAGCATTTGCATATTTGGGGGAGAAGCTGCTTCCCATGAATTTGTGGGATAATAATGTTTATTTGATGCTGGGATATAAATGAAATAGCAGTGGTTAGATCTCCCATGCAGACAGGACAATTCCCTGGGAATTTCAAACTTTTTTATCCCTTTGGTTTCAGCACACGTACTATTCAGATTCAAATCACCCAGTACTGCCTTTATGAAGGCTTTGATTTGGGGACCAGGAAGGTTGGGTGCCCTGGATCTCTCCTGTTGCTTTACTGAGGAAGCCCAGCGGAAGTCAGTCCGGCTGATGTCTGGCTGTCGTGGGATTCGTCACTTCTGAAGCATCAACCCTACCCCTTCTCTTCATCCTCTTCTCTTGTTGTTATCATTTAACTGTTCACACGAACAGTGAGCGAAGTATGGTCTTTGCCTGAAATTTTAGTGGAGAGTAGCCTGTGGGGACGGTTTCTGAAAATCAGGGGTGATTTCCTACACGAGTCTGCCAGGGCTTGCCGACTGAAAAAAAAAACACACGACCTAAAACTTGAGAATTGTGTTTTGCTTGGCAGACAAACTGAGGACTTAAGCCTGGGAGACAGGCTCTCAGAGAGCTCTGAGGGACTGTTCGGAAGAGGTCAGGGAGGAGCCGGGTTATATAGGAGTTTTTGCAAAACAAAACAAAACAAAAAACCCAGGTAGTGGGAACATCAAAAGATTAGTCCTGATAAAGAAAACCAGACATCTCAAGTTCATGCGTTTAGCGCTTTTCTGTGTACGGGAAGATGCAAGAGTCTGGGCTTACGGAAATTATCCCTTTGATATGCACCTTAACTATTGAGGACCAGTATCCTGTTTTTCTCCACCCTGAATCCTTCAGGGTGAACCCGGTGGGGGGGGTGTGTGTGTGTGACTGCAGTGGTTGCTGGCTCGATGCCGGCAACATCCTTTGTTTACTGATACGGCAGGTGACATTCTTTGTCTACAGGCTGCTGTAACCAAGTACCCTAGACTGGGTGGCTTAAACAACAGAAATTCATTGTCTCACAGTTCTGGAGGCTGGAAGTGAAAAAAATCAAGGTACTGGTAGTGCTGATTCCTTCTGAGGGCTATGAGGACAAGATCTGTTCCAGACTTTTCTCTTTGGCTAGCAACTGACCATCTTTTCCCTGTGTCTCTTCACATCGTCTTCCCTTTCTGCCCATCTCTGTGTCTAATTTTCCTCTTCTTATAAAGACGCAGTCCTGCTGGACTAGAGTTCACCCTAATGACCCCATTTTAACTTGATTGCCTCTGTGAAAACCCTCTCTCCTAATAAGGTCACATTCTCCGGTACTGGGGGTTGGGACCTCAACACAGACACCTGGGGCTGTGGGGAAAACACCATTCAGCCCAATATCACTGCCCATCTGGAAAGGTGCGTGGGGCTCTGATCAGCCAAGCTCTCCTCTGAGGAGAGCGGGTCGGGATGAGAAATCTGCGGGCCGCCCCTGCCCTCGGGCGCCTGCTTCCCGTCACCGCCGCCTGCCACTCAAGGGACTGAAACTTTCCAAGCGCCCAATTATGGTTTCTCCTCGGTGGTCCAGCAGAAGTCCTAACGTTCAACACAACACTTAATTACTTTTAAAATGTGCCCTAATCATGAAGACGGTGCGGCAGAGAGTGTGACCAGGTGACTCTGCCTGTGGAGGGCTGTCCTATGTGAAAGCAGGCTGCTCTCGGGGAAGGAAGGGAGGCCCAGGGGAAACGAGGGCAGGAAAGCCTCACCCTCGCCGTGAGCAGCGGCACGTTTTGGATTTCTTCTCTTTGGCTTGAAGGTGGCGGACATGTGGGACCTGGCTCTCTGTGGCGCTGCGAACAGACGGCCTGGCTTTGGCCCAGGGCGGGCCGGGTAGTCTGACCCCAGCGCCTGTAGCGTCCGCTGAGGCAGAGTGATTTGCCAAACGTTCAGAACAATGCAACAACCTGATGGAAAAAATGAACCGTATCTCCTTTACTTGGCTGTGTCCTTATAAATGGGAAAGAAAGAGAGATCATCTCCTTCTGTCAGTTCTGGAAGAGTTATCGGATATCGTTATTATCTTTGTTGTTATTATTGGCTTAAAACAACTGAAACGGATTGTCTCGCAGTTCTGCAGTGCAGAAGTCTGAAATCAAGGCGTGGGCAGGGCCATACTCTCTCTGAAGCCTGTAGGGGAGTCCTCTGGGGCCTCTGGCTAGCTTCTGATGCGTTGCTGGCAATCTCTGACGTTCCTTGGCTTGTAGGTGCATCACCCCAATCCCTCCGGTTTTCTAAACTGCCCACCGTGTGATACTTTGTTACTACATCCCTAGGAAACCAATACACTCCCTGAGGACAGTGGGAAGCCAGGAAAGGATGTTTAGAAGGGGATGGACTGGTGCTCTGACCTGGAAATTGTTACAGAGCTACCAGCTGTGACTTGATACGTCTATATATAGCAGTGTGACTATGACCCAAGCACCCTAGCACGAGCAAATGCCTCCATCGTGTCACGTAACTATCGTTTCTTTTCTGTGGTAAGAACAGTTAAGAATTACGCTCTTGGCAGCTTTGCAGTTTATAACACAGCATGTTGTCTGTTATCTCTCCACTCTACATTCGACCTTCGGGTCTTATTTACCTACTGGTTGCAAGTTTGTGCCCCTAAACCACATCATCTCCCCAATCCCCCCGCGCCCTAGTCCCTGGTAACCACCCTTCTACTCTCTGTTTTTATGAGTTTGGTTTTTAAGTTTCCACATACAAGTGAGACTGTACACTACTTGTCTTTCTCTGTCTGACTTATCTCACGTAGCGTAATTCCCTCAAGGTCCATCCATGTTGTTGCAAAAGGCAAGATGTCCTTCTTTCTCTTGGGAGAATAATATTCCATTGTACGTACATATCACACCCTCCTTACCCATTCAGCCGCTCTGATTCTTATTTCCCCGGGACGGGAATGGACATCCCTTGACTTCACTAAGATGTGGCGTTCCCACGGCTTCTTACTCCTAAAACTGGATCTCTTTTCTTTCTCTCCTCCGAATTCCCTTGCTCACTCTTTCCATAGTCGGTTTCCCTTTTCCTGCCCGTTCTTCTTCTCCCTATTTCTCAGTCCTTACTTGATTAAAGGACTAGAGGACTGGATGGGGTTGGTCCCTGACCCTGGTCAGGTGCAGCCTTGCGGGAGAGGAAGGGATGGAGACAGAAAGGAGCCGGGCGTCGCCGTGACTGATGGATCTCCGGTGTCTCCGGTGTCTCCTGTTGTGTGGATATTGATTTCAGTTTACAACTGTCACTCATGACGAATGTGCCTCTGTTATGAGCACGTTTTGAAGGGGAAACAAACAGGGTACAATTGACTTGTTGCTGAAAATTAATTAAAACTAGATTTCAGCAGAGAAGAGGAGAAAGATGTGAGAATAATTTAGCAGGATGGCAAAGGGAAATCACAGAACACTCGATTTAGCAGCATGTTGGATTATCATCAGGAAGGAGAAGCAACAGGTCCCTTCTAGGAATTTTCAGACGCAGCTGACTTGGGCTTCCAGGGTTTGGTGAGACCAGATTCTCCTGGGTTCCTAAGATCCTTGCGAAAGGATCTGCCAGAATCAGATTTACCTGCTTCACCAGGGGGTACGACTTTCCCCATCTTTTCCAAAATTAAAAAAGAAAAAGCATGTTTACTCTGTGGCACTTCCTCCCCCTCCCTCACCTGAGGTATTAGTGTAGGTTAGTTTCGCCCAATTTCTCTATCCCATAAAAAAGTCTTTTCGAGGAAGAGCTGAAATGCAAAGTCATCTAAAACAAGATAAACATTTCTAATTTGGACTTGAGGTCCTCTTGAGGTGATCTTTCAGAAGGCTTCATGGCCTTTGATAAATTAGTTCTCCAGCTCTAATTCCAGGAGTGATTGGAAGGGAGATTGAGAAAAAGTGTTGAGAGAAGAGGAATTTGGAGCAACTTTCCTTTGTCAAGGCCAAGATTCTCAACCTTCCAGAGTGAGGGGCTGGTTTGCTCAGCCTGCCCTCTGGGGGTGCATCCTGGGTGGCAGCTGGGTGGGCAAGGTAGGGCCAGGGCCCTCCTTGGGAAGCACAGAGTTTCTCAAGTCACATGGCCCTGGGGTCATCGTTTCCACTCGACTGCTTCTGTAACATCTGCCTCTGGCAGCTGACCTCATCTCTGAACCTTAGTTACTTCATTATAAAATGAGGGTAATCACAGCATCTACTTCACAGGTTATTAAGAGGTTTACTATCCACATGAGCATATGAGCATCTAGAACAATTATCCTCTTGCAATAAGGGCCAGATTGAAGGTATTTCCCTTTATGATCCACACAGTGTGAACAAAGCACACTCTCCCTACCTTAGAGGCAGGTATTTTATTTATTCCTTTACTGATCCATTCAAGCAAAGGTATTGAGGGCCTCCTACGTGCCCGGCACTGTTTTCGGTGTTGAGGCCGGAGCCGTGAAGCACACAGACGAGCTCCATCCATCACGGCCCGGACGTGCCAGCTGGGGAGCAGAGCAACGGAATAAACCCGTCGGTTCACGTGGGGATCGGATTAGTGACAAAGCACCACAAACTGGGTGGCCTAAGACAAATGGAATTTAGCGTCCCAGAGGTTCTGGAGGCTAGAAACCTGAACTCGAGGTGTCAGCCGAGCCGTGCCCTCGCTGAAGGCTCCAGGGAAGCGCCCTTCGTGACCTCTCCAGCTTCCGCTGGTCGCCGGCGATCCTCGGTGCTCCTTGGCTGGTAGATGTATCACGCCAGTTCTCCCTCATCTTCGCTGGGCGTTATCCCCTGTGTGTGTCTGGGGCCTTAGAAGGACACTGGTCACCGGAGTGGGGCCCACCCTCATGCAGTATGATGTCATCTTAACTTGATTACACCTGCAAAGACCCTCTTTCCAAATAAGGTCATATTCACAGCTTCTGGTGGACACGAATTTTGGCGTGAGGCACTCTTCAGCCCAGTATAGTGAGATATGCTCTGAGGACAAGAAAACTGGGCACAGTGGCGGTGAGCGGGGGTGGACGTGCTGTTGCTGGGGAGGAAGTGGGATGGGCTGGGGAGAGGCCCTCTGAGAGGATGACCTTTGAGCTCACACAGAAGGACCATAGGGTTACAGCTGCAGGAAGAGTATTCACTTCTCAGGGTAAATTTCTCTTTTTCTTTCTTTTTTTTTAAAAAATTCGAATTGTTTCTCTCTCTCTCTTTTTTAATTGATGTGTTACATCGTGTTCATTTTAAGTGTACAACATAATGATTCGATATGTGTTCACAATGCAAACTGATCAGTTCATGTCCATCAGCACACACAATTCCGAAATTCTTTTTCTTGTAATGAGAACGTGTAAGATCTACTCTCTTACCAACTTTTAAATCTACAATGCAGAATCTACGGTCTATTAACCGTAGTCACCATGCTGTACATTATATCCTCAGGACTTATTTATCTTCCAACTGGAAGTTTGTACCTTTTGACCCCTTCTACCCATTTCACCCACCTCTCCACCCTCTGTAAATTCCTGTTCAGACAATAAGTTTTCATTCTAAGCCACAACACCTCCACATAGATGACGCACTAACATCAACTGGGAAGCTTCAAAATATACGTGCCAATTCTCAGAGAATTTAAACAGACACTCCCCAGACCAATTAAACAGAATCCGTGGAGGTTGGACCCCCATGTGGGTATTTTTAAAAGCTCCCCAGCGAGAAGCCAGAACTGAGCACCTCAGTGGAACGCTGGCTGCACAGTGGAATCATCTAGATGCTTTATATGGACGTTCACATCTCCTTTCTCAATGAAAAATTACGGCTGCCTGGTCCCTGGGGATTTGATATGCAGTTCGGGGTGTGGCCAGGGTGACAGACTTGCTCAAACTCCCCAGGTGGTCATGACAGCTCTGGCCGCTTCCTGAAGGTGTTTGGGTTGACACATGCAGAGTCAGGTAAAACTCCAGTTGGAAGAGGGCCCCAGGATTCCAGGAGTGCAACGCCGTGGAAGCCAGGGGGCAGCCCGAGGGTCCCCGCCCCTGACAGAGGAGTTGTAGAAAGGAAAGTAATGACAGTCCCTGATACACAGGGTTGCTGGACAATTCAAATTCAAGACTACACAGAAAGTTTGCCACAAACCTGCCAGGTATTAACGTTTAGTGAATGGCAGCCAGTACGTTCCACGAGGGGCACTGCTCATTCTCCCCTCTTGCTGAGGCCCCAGGACCCCCAGAGTCCTGTCGGGGTCTCAGGTGACCCTCAGCTGGCCCCCTCAGCCCAGGCTGCTGGCCCTCCAGGTGTGCCGTAACGCCAGCAACGGCATCTCTGGGCTTGCTGGCGACACGATTGAAGACCCCCAGGGGACGACGGCCGTGCGTGGGCGGAGCCCTGCGAAAAGGGATCATCTGCCTCCATCGTCAGGTGGGACTTGGATCTGGCTTTGCTGCTCCTCTGTCGCTGGAGGGTCAGCGCCAGGCCTGGCCAGCAGCGTCACCTGCGTGGACATTTTGGCCTCGGTGAGCGGGTGAGCCCAGCCCATGAGCAAAGGGGTGACAGGGCTCTGGAGATGCCCTTTCCTCAGGCCCACAAAGGAGATGCTCCCTGGGCCACCGCGGGCCCTGCCTGGGGGCTGCGGGCTGCAGGGGCAGCTTGATGAGGGGACGGGGTGGGGGGAGCGGCTGAACCACGGAGCTGCTTCCCGGGGTGCCAATAAGGCCGCGCCGGCTGCCCCCCCAGAGCCGCATCTGTCTTCATTGAAGCATGCTCTCGGTAGTTTCACTGTGGCGTTTCCCATTAAAAAGTTTGATTAATTCCATAAATATTAAAATAAGGCAGATAATTAGAATCCAGGTACTCACTGTTACACTAAAGCGGTGAAGTCGGCACTAAATTATTATTGTTGTTAATAGCACCCGCACAGCACTGGTAATAAGTGCCGAGGAAGAAAGAAGGGCCCACGATCGCTGTTTTTAACACCGTTCCCCCCAGGACAGTCTGAAGCCCTGGCTCTGAGTGTCTCGGTGGCTGCAGGAGGGAGACGAGGGGCCTGGGTGAGGCGGTCTGTCCTCCAGCGACGGGGGTGGGGTCTCGTCTGCTCGACTTTGATGCTCATCTTTCCAAGGGGCTCCGGCTTCTGTCCCTGGAGACAGTGTCTCCTGCCGTCTCCTGACGGATTTCCCCGGACGCTCCCGAGCTCACGGGATGCCGGCGGTGACGGGGGAAGAGGCGCAGGACCTGGTCCCCGGGGTGCTGGCTTGAGTAATAAGTGTCTCTGAGCGTCTCTGTAAATCCTGTGGACGAGTTTGAACTATGAGTCATTGAGGCAGAAGGGCAGGTACATCGGATCGATAAGCAGCAAAGCGAGGGGCCGCCCAGCGCTCTGAGGCCGAAGCCCCTCTTTCGCTGTGTTGCGTCCCTGTCATAATGGCCTTGCTGGTCACTTGATGGTAGAGTCCCATCGTGGCCGCCTTGGAGAATGAAAAAAAGGCCTCTTCTTATTTTTAATCAGAGGAACGAGTCAACCACCCAGAACACTTTTTCCTTTTTCTTTTTTTTTAAGTAGTTGTTAAAAAAAAAAAAAAAGCCTTCTCAGCAGCTGAGGAAATGGCTTGGTCTTTCGATATCGGGCTTTGACATCTGGGCCTCAGGTGGGACTGTTTCCCTCGCTGCTGGACGGGGCATCTTAGGACACACTCTGAGCGTGGTATTCAGTACTGAGCGGGTGTCACCACACTTAGGTTACTGGGCCAAGCTTAACAGAGATTGGTGACCCTTTTAGATGGGTGCGTATCCTGAGGAGAGTGGCTGGGTGAGGAACAGGGGAAGAGAAGACCTGATGAAGGTCGTGGCTGGTGCAGGTGGAAGCGGGCAGCCAGGATAACCCGGACGTTTGTGGAAGGGGGATTAGACTTGTTCCACGGGACCCCAGGAAGCCAAGTAAGGACCAGCGGTTAGAAGTCACAAGTATTTGGGGGGCCAATACAAGCCAGGTGTTCCTAACCACTGGAGCTGAGCAGCACTGGACTAGGAGACCTCATGGGGCTGAGAGTTCCTTGTCACTGGGGGCATCCAAACAGGTGCCACCCTGGCTGGGACGGGGAGAGGAAATCCTCTCATCTAAGGAGGTTTCTTGCAGAGTAAGTGTAGCTGGAGCCCACATCAGCTGGCGCCGGCCCCAGAGAGGGTCTCTTTGAAACTTCCAAGAGCACCTGTTTTGCGAGTCATCTCAGCTGCCCTTGGCTGGACCCTTAGGCGACGTGTTTCTGATTGGAGACACGGTGCAGGGCAGAGAGGAACGTTTGCGGCCATTCTGTGTGTTTTACTTTCTGTTTCCTGGCAAACTAGGCAAGTAAGATGAGGAAACAGAAAACACTCAGAAATCTCACCTCTTCTTCTCTCTTCCCACCCCTCTTCTCTTCCCTCCTTCCTTTGTTTAATTTGCTTCCTACTTCAACGAACAAACTGTTTTAAAAGAACAAATATCCAACCCAGGAAAGTGAGACTCTTTTAGACATGGGTTTAAATCTCTCCAACAAAGAATTGTCTAGATTAGTTACGTATTCTGAAGGAGGAGGGTGGGGGAAATTTGGGGGTCTGAGCCGAGTGAAGGGATTTGTAAGGGAAAAAGTAAAGTTATCTTTCACATCAGCGGTTAAGGATTTAAATGCCCGTAGCCTCGGAACCCAGATCTGGCACTTGGAGCACGACAGCCCAGGCCGGGCTGAGCTTGCAGTAGTGTCACTTCTTCGCCAACAAAGCTGAAGGACTCAGGTGATTTGAGAGACGCAGGTGTGGCGCTGAAGTCACTGTCTGGGACTGAACCCTGAGCCATTTGCTCATTACTTTCCCCAAGACAGAAGATCTGTGTGTCCTTGGTGGTTACCCGGCCTCAATATCTCCATCTGCAAATTGGAACTGGTAAGAGTACTTCCTTTATAGGGCTGTGGCGAGGATTAAATGTGATAAGGAACGTAAAGAGCTTAGTAGAGCATCCCGCCCAGCGTTAAATGCTGAGTAAATGTCACTGTGATCTTTTCTCCAGGAAGGTAATTTTCGGAGTTCCGTTATCCGCCACTAGGGGGAGCGCTGGCCGGTTTCTTCCTCGGGGTCCTGGGGGTGCGTGCGTTGTGCCCCCGCAAGGTGAGTGATCGTGAGAAGCAGGAGGAGAAGGCGGGGGTGGTGCTGGGAGCGGAGGCAGATGGGATGCCCTGGGGATCCAGGACATCTTCAGAACCGCTGGCAGTGCCTGAGGCGCCAGTGTGCAGGCGTCTCGGGGAGCAGCCAGCAGCCCTGCGGGGGAAGCCTGGGCTCGGAGACGAGGTTTCCCCGCCCTTCCTAAGCCTCTTCCGCCCCGTTCCCCACCCCTGAATGACGAGAGTGCTCAAGGCCACAGAAATTTGCACTGACCTCAATCTCTACATGTTTCCTGTGAAATATCTTTTTCTCTGACGGTGTTTTGCAAGCTTCTGGCAGGAAGCACTCTGTGTTCTGGTAGATGATGCCAGATATTAGAACTGGGAGCTCTTGTAAACGCAGCGAACGCTCCAGGCATTTACCTCGCTCACCCCCAAACCAGTTCCCTGTTCTCAGCTCCGGGCGGCTGGCGCTGGGTCTCTGCCAGGGGCATCTCTCCGGACCCCTGTTGGTTCAGCCAGAAGGGCCCACTGGGAGCAGGAGAGGGGAGAGGAGGGAGACCTGACTTCCTGCTCCTTGTTTGTTTACTGTCTCTGTCATTGTTGTTCCAACAGTGGTACCTCGTCCTGTCCTGGTGGCAGCTGCTGGCTTCTGTCTCCACGCCCAGGACTGGCCTCATCATGCCTCTTTAGAGGTACCAGCCAGCAGTATCTGGGCATCACCCCAGCTCGGAGGTCTGTGTCCCAGCTCCGTGTGGCAAGGCCCTCCTCCAAGGGTCTAACTTTGGCGGTACCCAGGCCTTCCCATTGTTCCCCTTGCAGTGGGGGTAGTATCTGATTCCTATTATGATTTTCTTCTGTACATCGATGCCCCACGCCCCTTTTTCCCCTTTCAGCTCTCCATTACCTATGTGATCAATTTCCTATGTTAAATTCCCTCTGTTGAAATAACTGCTCAACTGGAGCTGCTGTGGCTTTTGACTCCTGTACATGGAAGTAGTTGACGCCAGGGCTACCTGTCTTAAGGTCAGGAGGAGGCACTGGGTGTGTGGAGGGTTACAAAAGTGATGCGTGGATGGGAGGGAGGGGGTTCCGAGGCGGGTGAAGTGCCTGTAGACAAACTCTGTTAAGTTTTGTAATTTTGTCCAGAGGTAGAGCATGACAAAGTGTGCAAATGCCCTAGTCAGGATGTCAGGACCAGTTTTAAAGAAGGTACAGGTCTATTTCCGGAAAGTGTTCATTATTTCTCACACGAAGCAAAAGATGAAAATAAGAAAAAGAAAGGAGAAGAAGAAGAAATGGAGGTGTATCCTTACAAACCCTTCTCTCTTTTCTTTCTTCTCAATATAGCAAAGTAAAATATTGGTAGACTTCCTAGCTCAGGATCACCTTTAGGAGAGAGGGAATTTTGAGAAAGGAAGAGAAAGAAACAGTAATTAGGGATCATAGGCTCTGTGGAGGAGGAAAGGGCCAGGTGGATGCCAGGGAGGGGAGTGCGGACGGAGGGCAACACAGAGGCCCGGGATTCCTGAGAAGCAGAAGGAGGAGGATGGCCGAAGGTGGAGGAGATCTGGGTGCTGGGGAGGAAGGATCTAAGAACAACTTGACTTTGAAATTTTGCTAGGGTGTTAGACTCTGCTCCTGCATCTAATGGATTTTATAAAAGTAGATTTTTTTAAAAGGCCAAGTGTAAAATAATTTCTACCACATATTTCCTGTGGTACCCCATCAGGAATTCCTCTACAGCTAAATGTCGCTGGGAAAGGCTGGGGGGTGCTGGCCGCCTTCAGCCATTCTGGGCTCAGCCCTGGGTGCTAGACAAGCCACCTGCTTAAACGGATTTGCTGAGGACAAAAGGACTGGTTTTGGCTCTTGCACAGGTGGCCTTCCCTCAAGTGACATTTGCTTGCTTACCCTTCAGGGACATCCTGAAAGGGAAGCAAAGGAAGGAGAGTTAGAAGCTTTTAGTTTTAGTCCTGGGGACCCTGTGCCTAAGAGCGGGAAGGTCAGGGCCTCGTGGGTCTAGAGGTGGGAGGGAAGCTGCTGGATCGGGTGCCCTTTGACAGAACCTGGAAATGCTCTGCGTGTCGTGGAAAAGCCATACTAATTGCAGTCATTTAGGCAAATTGATTGCCACTTAGGCCTAAGTGCAACTACGCAGCCATGATTTTCTGCCTATCATTATACATGAGTCAGATGAAGTTGACTGCAAGCTTTATTTGATGACAACAATAAATTCTCTTCTGTCTTGGGCTTTGTAAACTCAGCCTTCGGTTACGTGTTGCTCACGTGGCCTGTCCTGGACACCCCGGGGGGCCCCATGCAGAGGAGTGAGTGACAGACCCTGAGCTGTCCCTCCCCCTCCCCCCTCTCTCCCCTGTTTGCCTGTGACAAGGCTTCTTTCTGGGCTCCTGTGATTTGGGGGCTCCCTGACATCAGGCAATGCCGGTCCCCTTTGTGGCACTGCTCTTCCTGGTCTGAGGACAGGGAACTTGGCAATCTCAAGAATCCTTCCTTTTCTTTCTAGAAGACCCCGAAGTTGCTTCTCTCCTGCGCAGGGCTCTGTGTGCTTGGCCCTCCCTCTGGGGAGGCTGAGCTGTCACTTCCCGATCAGAGGAAGACGGTGTCTCTGAACAAAGCATCCTGATGAGGATGGGGCCCCGGTGGAGGTGCGCGAGCGGATGAGTCAGAACTGAGTTCCTCCTCTTTTCGTTACAATGTTCCGTTAACTGTGTCAGAGCCCAGGTCAGGCCCGTGACGGCCCTTTATGAAAGGTACACAAATCGTGGCACAGTAGGCCCTGGAGGCCAGGAGACACGCCAGGCCCTGGAGTCCTCAGTAGAACCTGCGAGGGTCAGAGCGCTTCAAAGACCCTCCCCTTGGACTCCCTCCCTGTGAGACGAGCCTTTGCAGCTTCCACGTAATGGAGGGTTCAAGCCTTTGAATCCCCGCGTCGCTGAAGAATCCCGCGAAGGGTGACGGCCTCAGGCCGGGAAGAGGGAGGAAGGGTGTTCTGAGGCTCTACCTGGAGAGAAAGCAGCTGCCACTGGCTCAGAAAATCGGGAGTTCCCGGCAGAGCCAGCCCATGAGGAGGCCGCGGCGAAGAGAGGCCACCAGGGGCCCAGGGCAGGAACGGGACCACGTCCCCACAGCTCCGGGAGGTGCTGTCCCCAGATCGTGTCAGGAGAGGGAGGCCTACCGGGCCCCGAGCAAGAGCTGTCCTGTGTGTGTGCGTGTGCGTGTGTGTCTGTGCGTGTGTGTGCGTGCGTGTGAGTGTGTGTGTCTGTGTGTGTATGTGCATGTGTGCGTGCGTGTGCGTGCCTGTGTGCATGCGTGTGTGCGTGTCTGTGTGTGCGTGCGTGCGTGCGTGTGTGCGCGTGTGTGTGTATGTGTGTGCGTGTGTATCTGTGTGTGCGCGTGCGTGCGTGTGTGTCTGTGCGCGCGCGTGCGCGAGGTGGTTTTAATGCAGCAAGTCAGGGACCACTGTCCACTCTGTTGCTGCTTATCCTGGCTACCCAGACAACGGGCTCCATTAATTATTGATGTTAGGTGTCTGAAGTGAGGCCCTCCTCCGCCCAGAAAGGCTCCAGATAACGGGTGAAGCGCCAGGCCTGTCTGTCAGCTCCGCGGGTTGCGGATTTTCCCCGTGCGGTCCAGGCCCAGACCCCGAGACAGACGGGGCCAGAGCCACCCCGTGGAGGGCGGGGGGCCCGGGCTCCGGGGCTCCTGGGGTTCTGAGAGGCTTCCCCGGGAGGAGCAGAGAAGCCCGTGCGGCTGGATCTCTTATCCAAACCTCCTTTGCACCTCACGGGCCAGGCCCCAGGTCCCAGGCTGGCGTGGCATCTGGGCTGAGCCCGGAGCCCGGGGCCCTCGGGCCACACAGCCTTTGTCCAGGCCCGGGTGCAGCTTCCGCCTGTGAAGCTGTGTCCTCTTCCTCTGCAGGAGCTCAGCCTCTCACAGAGCTTTGGAGGCAACTCCACCCAGGGGCCCAGCACACGAACACCCAACGCCGGGTTTCCTTGTGGCTGTGAGGGTGGCTTTAGGCCTGTTTCCGGGACCCAGTCAGGCGCCCTTTCTCTTGGGCTCTTTGCAGGAAGGGGAGGGGGGCAGCTCTGGCCCCAGGTGTCCCCTGGAGTCGTGTGGCTTTGGCCTCGTGGGCTCTGTGATAGTGGACATTTCTTTTCTGGTCGATGCTCTGGTCGTCTGGATCTGAGAGTTTTCAGCAAAGTGGGTGTGACTGAAAGCAGAGTGAATTCTCTACTGTGAAGAAGAGTGTGCCCCCAAATTCACATCCCCCAGGGACCTCAGAATGTGACCTTATTTGGAAAGAGGGTCTTTGCAGTTGTAATCGAGTTAAGATGAGGCCATACTGGATTGGGGTGGGCCCCCCTCCAGTGACTGGTGTCCTTTTAAACAGAGGAGAGGCTCAGGAACACAGGTTTGGGCCCAATTTAAAGACGGAGAAAACTGAGGTGCCGAGACACCAAGTGGTTTGCCTCACTTGGGTCAGGCAAAACTGCACGTGCATGTGTGATTGCGTGTGTGTGTGAGGGTGGTGGTGAGGGGTAATAAGTGTGTATGGGTGGTGGTGATGGGGTGTGTGTGTGTCTGTGTGACGGTGGTGGTGATGGGGTGTGTGATGGTGGTGGTGATGGTGTGTGTGTGTGTGATGGTGGTGATGGGGTGTGTGTGTGATGGTGCTGGTGATGGGGTGTGTGTGTGATGGTGGTGGTGATGGGGTGTGTGTGATGGTGATGGGGTGTGTGTGTGTGAGATGGTGGTGGTGATGGGGTGTGTGTGTGATGGTGGTGGTGATGGGGTGTGTGTGTGATGGCGTGAGTGTGTGTGTGTGATGGTGGTGATGGGGTGAGTGTGTGATGGTGGTGATGGGGTGTGTGTGATGGTGGTGGTGACGGCGTGAGTGTGTGTGTGGTGGTGAGGTGGGCTGTGCCCGTCCGTGGCTGGGATCGGGTCCTTCACACACCCGGCCAGCGCTCGTGGCGGGCAGAGGCCGCAGGCGTGTCCGGTCAGGCTGAGGGCTGAGCCTGGGGCGGTGGTTCAGGGCAGGACGCCCCGTGGGCTGGGCCCTGCCGGTGCTGCCTGCAGATCTCAGTCCTTGGTAACAGCGCCGCGGAGTCTCGCTCTGATCGCGGAGGCCGTGGGGGCTGGCGGTGGCCCTGCCGTGCCTGAGGGGCCCACGAGGGAGAGGTGGGGGCTCCAGGCCACACAGCTTGGGGGCCCCCACTCTGCTCACCTCCGTTAGCATTGACAGCTCCCCACTCTGCTCACCTCCGTTAGCATTGACAGCTCCTTTCTGAGTCGGGCCCCCACTCTGCTCACCTCCGTTAGCATTGACAGCTCCTTTCTGAGTCGGGCTGGGGAGCTTGCTGGGGGCTCTCCTGCCCTTGCCCGGGCCAAGCCTGGCACCTGGATGCGTGAGGCCTGCGACAACCAGGGGTTCCGTCAGGCTAAGACTGTCACGACTGTTGCTTTCTCTCCCAGTAAACTACAGCTGGGCAGAAGCTGCCAGAATGTTTTTTTTTTCCTTGGCATCATGAGAAGATTAGGCAACAGCGCAAGCACAGAGGGATCACTATGGCAGAGATGAAAATGCTGTCGTCCTGTCACTCCTCGGGCTCTGGATTGCATGGCCTTGCAGAGAGCCATTATTTCGGGCATGTTAATTGCCAGGGGCTTGAGCCCGGCCACGTCCTGACACCTAGGACCGGTCAGACGAAGAACTCCGGCGGGGCACATCCTGTAGGTGCCGGGCGTCGCTGGCCTTTGAGGCCACCAGCAGAGAGGGAGCCGTTCGTGCACCCTCAGGCTTGGGCCCAGCCCTGATCCGGCTGCCTCTGCCCTCCCCTAGCCACTCCCTTTCTGCAGCTGGGCCACGTCCAGGACGCTGGCTGTGGGCAGTATTCTGAAGGCGTGTATTCCATATTATTCTATATTGGTCTGTATGTGATTACAAATATTCACACTCACTAATTGCCACCAATTTAGGGTGAGCATTGAGAGCTTGGGTGGGAAGGGGCTTCATTCTCAGCCCTTTCCTGCAGGTAAAAGTGTGGGCCCTCAGCAAAGACGACAGTTCCCTCCCCTCTGGGAGTCTACAGGGAGAACCCCCCTTCCCTTTGGCGGGGCCTCCTAACACAGCCTCGGGCAGCGAGATGCTGAAAGGTGTCTGGGAAATAGCATCACCACGGGCTCTTTTTTCTTTTGTCTGTCTGTCTCTGTCACACACACACACACCCCTTGTGGGCAGGGGAGGCTGGGAAGGAGCGGCTCAGGAGTAGAAGGTTGGGCCCACTTTAAAGGTGGAAAAACTGAGGTGCAGACATAGCAGGTGGCCAGGCGAGGTGGAACTAACGGTATTTGTCCACTGCTCTGGGGCTTCGCCCAGCTCCGCCACCTCCCCAGGGCCTCGCTGAGTTTGATGAACCAGAGCAGTAATTGGCGAGGCCGCAGAAAGAGCCCCGAGTGGTGGCAGGGCTAGGCCTGTTTCCCTGTGATTTGCAAGAGCGACGCGAGCCTGCCGCCCCCTCCTAACAAGAGGCAGAGGAATGGGGAGGGCCGCCTCCGCAAAGGCCAGAGCCCCCGCTCTGCTGCATGTTCCCTCCCTGGGGGCAGTGGCGGTTCGGAGCTTGGGAGCAGGTGTATGAAACAGACCCTCCTCATCTGGACGGCCGCCAGTCTGCAGACGAGGCGAGAGCTTGTGTTTCAGGACCGGTTTCCGATGCAGCCACCAAATGCCTCCACGGGTGTCGGGGCAGGAAGGGGGTGCCTGACGGAGGCCCGGAGGGACGAAGCATCACGGCTGGAGACCGTGGCACTGCGGGCAGCATCAGGCGGACCCGAGGGGCCTGAGATCTGGTGAAGTATTCCTGCCTCCTTGCTGTGTGCGTGTGTGTGTGAGAGCGATCTCGCGCCTGACCTCTCTCTCGCCGTCACTCAGTGGGGCGGGAGGGTAGCTTATCCTTACTGGTGAGCTGGGGAGGATGGCCGGGCGCTCGTGGGGGGAACTGGGCCTCACTGCCCCCCAGGCGAGGGCCGCCCCAGGCCAGTACTGACAGCAAAGTGTGGGACGTCTCTCTACTTAATTTTGGTATCCGTTTTGCTTTTCACTTTTCTCTAAGGTGATGCTTGGACTTTCACATGCCAACTTTGATCTTCTTCCTCATTTCCGTGAAAACCTGGGTGGGGAGAAGAGGGGGCTGCTATGTCTGGGGTCCGCAGAGGCCTCTAGGGACACCAGTGCGGGCTGCCATACAAAAGGAACGTCCGTTGGCTCCTCTGGGTGACAACATGGGCCAAGAAGGTTGAACCCTGGATTCTTTCCCCCGTGGCCACTGTGGGCCGGCAGACGGGGCAGATGGACGTCCCCACTGCCCGGGAGGCCAGGTGGAGGGCAGGCGGGCCCTGCTTAGGCCTCAGCTGCCCCGGAGGGGCTTCAGGGAGTTCACCCCTCCCAGCCGCCGCTCTAGCACCTACCGTGAGAGCCTGGCTCCCTTGGAAATAAAAACGCCGCTCTGAATTTAAATGACCTGTCCTTCTGGGAGATTCTTTGGAGCGACAGGACTGTTCAAACATGAAAAGTAAAAGGGAAACAATGTGATAGTTCAGAAACCACTGTTTTTGGGGGGCTGCAAAACTCAAATAGCCCGCAGGCAATTCCTGGGAGGAAGGGCCTTATTTTGATCTGTGAAGCGAGAGGAACATTGTTTGACAAAGTTTCTGCTTGACGGGAAGGGAAATCTTACGGGAGCGATTTTTGCAAGGACCAGGCCTCAGTGAGGCGGTGCATGAAGCAGAAGTAATCGTTTTATGTGTGAAACTCCGTGCGCAGAGCAAAGATGGGAAAATAGAGGCTAATTGGAACTGGCCTGACCAGGGAGAGGGCTAGAGGGTTAGAGGGTGGCGGGAGCTGGTCCTGGTGCCACTGCTTTGGCATCGATCACATCTTCACCAACGATGCCCATCACCAGGGGGCGCTAGAACCCTTCTCGAAAGTTCCTCGGAAGGAGCAATCTCCCGGAGGGTTGTCCGGGAAGAGCCCCGGGGCCCCAAGTCCTCCCTAACCGGATGCTTCCTTGGGATTCCAGGAGGAGGCAGTGTCCTGAAGCACCTGCCCAACTCTCCCACCAGATGTTGGGATGGCTTTTCATTCCTGCAGGACCAGGGCCCTGGAGGTTGAAGGGAAGGCAAGAGGGCAGCCCGACACTGGGGGGCGAACGTAGGGCAGGATGCTCTTCCCTCTGCTACGGCCCGCGTGCCGCGTCCCTCGAAGCCAGGCCGGCCCTGACCACTCCTCCCGTTCTGCGCCATCTCTGCACCTGCTCTCTGCTCTGCAGGGGCACTTGTCAATGCTGAGCCAGGAGCAGAAACCCCAGGCCTGCTCTTTCTTTTCTTTTCTTTTTTCTTTTTTTTTTTTTTGGCTACAGGGTCCAACCCTTTTGTAAGTAAGTTGAGGACAAAGAACTCTAGTTTCCTGTGATGTCCTGGGTAATTATTTATCGTCCATCTGGTCTACCAGGGGAGTCTATGGGTTTCCTTCTAAGCCTTAGAAAGATACCTGGTTAGACACAACCTGCGTTGATTGCAACCTAGACAGCGTCTACCAGGTGGTAAAGGGTAAATCCAGTGAGTGAGGGGGGCTGGGGAGAGGAAAGAAGTAGAAGGAAGAGGAGGAGGGGGAGGGGAGGGGGAGGAGAGGAGAGAGGGGGAGGAGGAGGGGGGAGAGGAACGGGAGCTCTCTAGAAGAGCATCATGGGTGATGGGTATAGAGCCAGGAGTCCTGTGGATAATTTTTCTAGAATTTTCTGTAGAACAGGTAGACTAGAATCTCCCTAGCATTCATTCTGGAGGAAAATTTGGGATAGGGTAGTTTCTTCACCTCTATGGTCATTAATCACTTCTGTGATAAGAACTTGAGGTCCACGGGAGCCTTTCGTGTGCTTCTTCACACACACTAGGGTTCCATTTTCAGCCTTTCAGTCACGTCAAAGAACTCGTCATTTTAACTCCTTGGGTATTTATGCTCCCCTCACAGACCACTGATAAAGTTAACATGTGAAAATTTTAAAGAATTCGTTTTGACCCACTGGGCCACTTGTAAATCCTGTCAGTTCTGTGCAGTGAGTCATGCTGGACAGAAAGAGCCATTGTGGGTGGAATTCGGGTAATCTCAGCACACATGTAAAAGGTGGCAATTTCCCTTCCTAAACGCAGGCTGAATGTCTGCATTAGGGCCCGGCTCACGATTCACCTTCTGAGCAGGAAGTCTGTAACCAAGGCACCGCCTTGCCCCAGAAGTCACAATTTATGCGTCTAATTTTTAATTTTCCTCAGCTTAGGTCCCGGAAGGATATATTAAATTCGCTTTGTGGACCCCATTAACTCTAAACTGAATAATGATGTTACTCTAGGCTTACGATCCGTTTATAGTAAATTCTCTCTACAGAAGACTCTAGGAATCCTATATTCCTCCATGACAGAGTTTTAGGTCAGTGCATAAATGAAAAGGTTTACTCAATTTACCTAAAAGTTATTCGTAATTAACTGACATCAAGAGACCATGCTTGCCGAGGTGGTGAATAGCAAATGAGAACTCTGGCAAGAGGATATTCATTATGTGGCTTAAATTAGAAGGCAGAAAACTCAAATGGCTTATCACTACCTCTTTGGTACTCTGGCTTAACTTCGTGGTTAAAGTGGGTAATAATGACTTATAACCAATTTTTATTTTTTCATTCTCTTGGTAAGATGACCAAAGCCAGATTAATAACGTAGGGAAAATCTAGATAAATAGCCCAACACGTGCATATATGCAAATTAGTGGTCTTTCTTTTATAAGTCTTTTTAGAAATTATGAAGTCATTAACACTGCATGGCAGACTTTCTTACCTACGGTGAGGGGGGCTGAAGAGCTAGAAATATTGGCGGGCAGTGTGGGATTCAAGACACATGCCCAGTTGGAGGGTCGGGGGCATCTGTATATAACGAAAAACGCATGTCATGACTCTAGATTATGGCAGCTTTGGAAAGACCCATGCCCCGAGGGAATGGCAGTGGTAAGGAGTGTCGCCAGTATTTCCTGGGTGGTGTCATTGGGAGACTACGGGATACAGTGGAGGGTACTTGCTGACAGGGCATCTCTGCTCACCTGGGTTTGAGCCACTTCTGTGAACCTGGGCAACTCGTTCAAACTTCTCTAAGTCCCTTCTGATTCCCACTTCTAGAATTTGATGCATTTTAAAGGGTGCTGGAAATCAGCTCACCCCTTGGAAGGAAAGTGGGGTAGAATCTATCTGGGTACCCGTGGAAGGGGGAAGAGCTCTGCGGTCCCTCATGTATTCCCAGGGGCGGGCTGGCTGCAGTCTGCAGGAGGTCAGATGGCACCTGAGGCCGGGGATGGGGAGGGAGGGGCCGATCCTGGCCCGGGGGCCCCTCCTTCTCCTTCGCACTATAGCAAGTGCGCTGCTGTGGGCGCTGCCCAGGTGGGTTTTGCCACAGAGCGAGCACGATGCGGGTCAGTGCCCTCCCGCTGCCTCTTCTGGAGCCCTGCATTTCAAAAGCACCTCAGACAGCTGATGTGCTGTTCAGCGGGTGAGAGAAACGGCTTCACTTGGGAGCAGGCCAGGATAAAAGGAGAAAGAAAAGGTGGTGCATAGAGAGCGCGGTGGGCATGGTTAGGGCGGCATCAAAGGCAGGAGTCTCCCCTCATCTTTAAAGCACTGGGGGACTGGTGTCAGTTCAAGGTGGTTACAGGCAGGTGTTGTACTTATGCGCAGGTCCGGCCCTTGAAACCACACGCGACGGTTGTGTAATGTGCGATGCATGTCAACACCTGAATGCACATTTCACAGGATGCGGCAGCCGCATATCCCCTGCCCAGAAGATCCTGCCCTGAAGATACAATTTTCACCTACAACGTTCTTCTTTGCCTTCATTCAGACATGAATTCTAGGGAAAGCAGTGTAGAAAATGAAAGCAGGAATTCGCATGTGTTTTTCTGGCTTACCCCCATTTTGAGTGTGTTAACCTCTAATTCGAGGAGAAAAAAACAGACCCTTTGGCTGAGCGGAGTGACCTGATTCTTCTTCTTCTGGATCAACGTTATCAAGTTGAGGTTGTCACTACAAAGCAAGTGTGATGAAGCCTGCCTTTTCAGACTAAACTCAAAGCCTTGGCCGGCCAGCCTGGGATTGCTGATCTAAGCGCCCCCTAAATCAGGCGGTCTAGATGTAGATGTAGACGTCTCCAGGACGCTGGGAGCCTATCAGGCCCAAACTGATTATTCTAATCAAGTGTTTTAATTAAGCACTTATTGCCAGGATCACAGGAATGAGGCCTGCTGTCAAGGAGTAGCGGGCAGTATTTTTTTTTTTCCTTCTCCTTCTTCACAGTGATAATGTTTGGCTTCGTAGGGGCATCCTTAACGTTTTCCTAAAGTAGGCCATGGGAAGAGTTCCCTGTGAAGTGCACACCGTTGAACAGGCCATGTGGCCCGTGGACACCACAATTAGAAAATAAAAGATATGATCAACTGGTTGCAGATGGATCAGTACCGCAACAACTGCACCTATTTGCGTCCTCCACCCCAAACACAAAAGCCATCCCGGCTGGCCCAAGGTTTTAAAAAATATATAAACACACACACGTTGGGTTGGCTTTTATTGGAATGCCTAGATGCAATCTATAGTCATCAAGTTATGGAAAATTCAGGTCACATATAAAGTTAAGAAGGCAAATGAAAAGAACAATACAAATCAGACAAAATTTACATCTCAAAATATCATGAAAGCATTTTGACTGGCTTCGCCTAAAATACTTTGAATATTAATTTCTCTTTTGTAAGCTAATTCTTTTCATTACACAGTCCCCCACCTCCCTGCCAACTCTTCGAAAAAGGTCTTTTGTTTACGTATTCCCCAAGGTCACTATTTCTTGTAAAACCATGTCCAGATCACAAGTCTTTTGAGAAAGGAATAGGCTCATTATACCCACTAACAAGACACTAATTGGGTTGATTTGACTTCATCTAAAATAAGCACCAGGAGATACTCCAAATCTGTTACTCATCGGTGCCAGTGTAAAGGACCAGTCCATGGCAAGAGGAGGGTAAGACTGTGACTTCACTTCTGTCATGTGGTACAAGCTTTTCATGGTCAATACATTAGAAACATTTCTGAGAATTTAGACTCAGAGCCTCTTTCAACCAAAAGTACTTACAGCATGCTAAATACAGCCCTGCAGAGATGCCATGGGACAGAACTGCAAACACCTAGGTCAACAGTTAAAAAATAAAATGTAGAACAGAGCCATGAGTATGTGGTTTGAAATCTCATAGTTTTCTAAATCTGGGCTTCATAATACTTGCCAAAGGATTTCCAGGATAAAAAATATTACTGCTAATCTGTGCTTTCATTCTAATAAAATATCAGCATTCATTAGAAGATTAATTACTTCGGTATGCTCTACCAAATACACAAAGACAGTAATAGCACTGATACTGTAAATTCAGTAGCTATTTTGAAACTTTCCCAGCCAATCTGTTTAATAAACACGCCTACTGTGCAATTTAGAGTATGTGACACATACAAAGCAGTTAGAAAGTTATCTCCAGGACATCACTTGAGCCTTTATATTTACGACATGTTCACTTAGCTATGTTTTATCACCATTATACATAGAGGAAGACAGCGTGTACGATAGCTCAATGAACTGAGAAAGGTTTTCTGAAAATATTTTTGTGGCTGAATTTAGTGCTCACGAAAGAGACGTGCCAGAGCGGCCGAGCCGCACGGAAGTGCAGATGCTGGGCGCGCGGGCACGCGGGCAGGAGGGCCCGGCTCCCAGGGCAGGAGGGCCCGGCTCCCAGATCACTTCCCGCGGCGTCTGCCACCCCCCGCGTCCCCGAGACAGAGCCGAGGCTGCCGTTCAAACCAGCTCCCGGGCAGGCTGGGTCGTGCGGGCTTACGGCAGCTTTTGCCTCCCTTTTTTGTCCCTCTGGGTGACCCGAGGGTCCAAACTCGAGACCGGCCGAGGGACCCTGACCTTCCCCATCTGGCTCTCTCCCCGGTGCTCGGTTTCTGCTCGCTTCCCTGGATCTGAAGACACGTGTTTGTGGTCACGACTGCATCAGCCCCTTTCCTGCTCACAGAGGTTTCCCGAGCACCCGACGGGGTCTCTCGCCTCCATCACAAAATGAGGCTTCAGGGAAGGCTAACAGTAGGGCCCTGGGGTTAACGATGCCAACTCCCCACGGACTTCCAGGGCCGAGAGAGGGCCAGAGAACTCCTCCTGCCCCGTTTTGGTTGTTCTTGTTTGTTTTTGTTTGTTTGTTTTCGTGTTTGTATCTTCCGTTACATTCCACCAGCCTTAGTTTTCTACCTTGCCTGTCAGCTGATAATGGCTGAGGACACTGGCGTGATGAAGAAGAGAAGAGAAAGGAGAAGTTCTCTGATGGGCCAGCCACCCACGCAGGACTGCACCGTCCTACCCATCTAGCGATAGAAAGTGGCACATGTTTTTCAACCTAATACAAAAATATTAACACTTCCGGACATTATAGGCATAAGTCGTTATATCTCTACAATATAATAATTTATACTGTACAGCTATAACAGATAACAAAAGGTGCAATCCTTTTAAAAAAAATCACACAGTTCACATGTTTTTATCGTTTTATTTTTAAGTATAAACTTTTTAAACACTTTACATAAATTAACTCCTCTGAGACTAATATTTGATGTACAGTAAATTGTAATTCATATAAAAATCCATAAACAACTTGTCTCACATAATTTACAAAAAAAATCAGGGTTTCCTTTGCTCATCATCAGTGACAAGGATTCTGTGGGCCGGTGTTTTTCTCCGCGAGGCACACCACGTCGGCCTCGTAAAATCCCTTAGAAATCCCCGCCCCGGCAGAAGCCACTTGTGCCCATGTCCTTTTACAAAGCGGCACAGGGGAAGCAGTTGGGTTGTCCAGGAACAGCAACTCTGCCTCACATTCTAACATTAACAGAGATATACATCACATCCTATGCAGAGCGACTACTTCTCGTAAGCAAAGGTCGACAGCTGGGTAATATCTGGAAACACTGTATGCATCTCTACCTTCTTTAAACACAGTGCCTCGAAGAACAGACGGCCCGGGGCAAAATGTTTGGGCCTTTTTCTTTTCCTTTAATGATCTGTTTTCCTCGCAATACTTTGTCCAGCTGAGTGCAGCGATATGCATATGTAAACATATTCTTTAAAGCCGATCACCTTTAAGGTCATTCAGAAGAAAGGTTTCTGTTTTTGTTTGTCCGCTTTGATTTTGGGGGGGCTGGATTTTTTTTTTTAGAGCAGTCTGGCTCTCCCGGAAGGCTCCTCGGTGCCGGGCGCGCCCTCGGCTCGTGCCCCCGGCAGATCCGCGCGGAGGCGGCGCTGCGCCCGGGGCCGGGGAGGCCGGCGGCGCCTCCGGCTCGGCCCCCGCGCGCGCGCGCGCTTCCCCGCCGCCGGCGCGGGCGTTACCTGCGGCCGATCTCGCTCTGGCGGAGGAACTGGATGTTGTCCGCGCTGTCCGCCAGCTCCGGGTACTGCTCCACCGAGAGCACGTAGTAGCCGTCGTAGCCCTGCACGCGGCCGGCGCTCAGCAGCTGCCGCTTCTCGCCCTCCGTCCAGGGCCGCGCGCCCTCCTCGCCGTCGCGCACGCGCTGCTGCTCGCGCGCCCAGGCCCGGGCGAGCGCGCGCTGCCGCGCCTGCTCCAGCACGCGCGCCTTCTCCTCGTCCAGCGTCGCGCCGTAGCGCACGTGCAGCGCCAGCGCGCCGAACTGCAGCTCCACGTCCGCGAAGCGGCGCGTCCTGCCGTTGACCACGGCGGTGGACTGCGACACGGTCACGTTGATGCCGTTCTCCAGCGCGCGGCGGCCGCTCGTCAGGCGCAGCGCGCCCAGGTCGCCCTCGGGCGTGCTGGTCTTGATGAAGTGGTGCGTGTCCCTGCCCTCCACGGTGAAGTGCAGGTCCTCCAGGTACACGGCGCTGTTGAGCACGGCCGCCACCTTGATGCAGTCCTCGTCGGCGATGTTGAGCGCGTTGGTCTGCACGCGGCCGCGGCTCACGGCCAGCATGACGCCCTTGCCGATCAGCGACTTGACCGTCGCGAACCACAGCCACGACGGCGCGCCGCCGCCCCGGCGCCCGCTGCGCCGCACCTCGGCCGTCCGCCCCACGGACAGGAAGGCCTTGGCCTGCCTCGCCACCTGCTGCTGGACTCCAAACGTGGGCTGCAAAGCGAAAGAGAACGGGAGGGCGCTTTAGAGAGCGGCCGGGCGCCCCTGGCCCGGGAGCCGGGCCTCCCGATGGGGCTTCTCCCGATGGGGCCCCTCCCGATGCGGCCCCGCCCGATGGGGCCCCGCCCGATGGGGCCCCTCCCGATGGGGCCCCTCCCGATGCGGCCCCTCCCGATGGGGCCCCGCCCGATGGAGCCCCTCCGGCTGCGGGCAGGGAAAGCGGAGGGGCGGGGGGAAAGCGGGGAGCGGGGGCCCGGGTAGATCCTGCGTCAGCGCTTGAGAGAGGCCAAGGCTTCGACGGCCTGCGGGGAGGAAGGCCCCGGGGTCCTCCCCCTCAAGCCGATCCCCAGCGTGTTTGGAAAGGCAGAGCGAGGTGGTAACGCCGTCACGCATTGTGCTCAGCAAAGCGTTTTCGTCTCTAACGTGGGCGAAGCACGCAGGGGTTTGCCTTCTCTCTCTCGGTTTCTAGATGCCCTTTTCCCAGGCTCACCCCACGTGCGGAACGGGCTTATCAGGTCGTGCACCCCAGCAGCCTTCTCCATGGGAGGCTGGGGAGAAAGCGCCGGCACCCAGGGGAAGGCTGGAAAGCCTGGGGGTGCTTGGGGCTCGCTCACCGCGCCCCACTGGATGCGCTTTGAAAGGCGTGTGCTTTAATTTAGGTGAGCTCGGTACCCTCTCCCGGTGAACAGTTTTCAGCTGAATTGGACCACTGCAACCGGCCACGATGGGCGGCACGCAGTGGGACAGCTGGCAACGAGTGTTTATTCCTTTAGGAAAACATTTATTTTTTTTCGCAGACTTAGGGGACCGTGGGCCTTCTACGTTGGCAAGGGTTTTAAATTGGGGATTTTAACTCGGGCATCTCTTATACCACCAGATGTTTGTCTGGCCAGTGTTTCCCCAAATGGAAACATGTGTTTCTTTTGCAGCACTGAAAGGCACATTCGTTTTTCTGCTCTCCGGGCAGCCTTGATGTCTTTGCCTGCGATTCCCTAAGCTGTCCTTATGGTGTGCTTCTGATGACAGAGAACCTGAGCCATACTGAAAAGGCTGCCTAGGAAAAAAGCTGGCAGTCCATTTGTACAGTAAGACTTCAGTGCTTTCAGACTTGGAAAGTCATCTGCAATTAGGACGTGCTCAAAGGCATTAGTAAACTTCAGGATGTCTTCACAGCACTTGATCAGTGCAGATATATTTGCAGTTAGAAGTGTCAAAATGGCTCCCAGGTCCTGGAAACTGGATGGGTTTTACTTTTTAAATGTAAAGGTGACATCTGAAAAAGGAATTGCTTTTATGTTAAGTATGAAACATGTACCAGAAAGCAGAGGTATTGGCACTGTGTATAACTTGTGTGCGTATGTGTGTTTTAGCCAGGATTGCCTTTTCTCTTTGTATTCATTGAAATTATAGGACATTGGTCAAGGGGGCGGGGGGGTGGGGAATGACTCTTTCTAAGGAACTCTGCGCTCTGTTCTTATCATTACGGGGTAACCCAATTTCTTGACCTTTAATTATTCTTGCTTTAAGCTAGAAATTCTGGTGTTTTGTTGTTGCATTCCTTTCTGATCTCTGAATGGTGGGAATTAAAAGTGCCACTTTCTGAAATGGCAGCTTTGACTTTGCAATTTTGCATTCTTTCTCCTTTTCTTTTATTTCCCAGGACAGTTCCAGGCTTCCTGCTCTGTTATTTTCAGGAAAATTCCATAAACACCTAGTGGTAGGTGGTGCTTTACCAGAGGCCATTTTCTTTTTATTTTTAATCCTTTCCCTTGAAACACTGCCAATATTTTAAGGAAGTGGAACTTCGTGGCATTGTTTGTGAGCTGCTGATTTGTAACGTGAATCCCCTGCCCTCCTGTTTATCGCATCTTTGCCTTAAGGTCCCAGATACTATAAATATGCTGTTCCTGGTGTTCTCTGTAGAAACCCTGCACTCAAAAATGAGCTTTCGCATTTTATTACCGTTTGATAATGTTTTTCTCTGTTTTTATTAGCATCACTAAAACCAGATTTAAGCCTGTTTCACAGGCCCCTGATTTGCTGAACAGAAATGCAAGAGGGAAGTGGTGCTTTCTTTCCTGAAAGAGTCAAAAAAATTTAAAATGGTCTTTGGTACAGTTTTCACCCGGGTAGTCTGATTAAGCAGGGGAAAGTAAGGTGCAAGTAAGCCCTTTATCACCTTTTCATAGTTTTGCAGTTTGTCTCTTACCGGTACATCATCCCACTGCTGACTCTTCACCAGTTCGTAAGAAGGCTCCGTTAAATCGAATTTGGGGACAGGGAATCCAGGAATAGCATTGTGCAGATGGAAGCCAAATGTCACCAGCCAGCTGTTAACATCTAGGAAAAGAAGGTTCAAAATGAAAGGCCTTAGAGTTTATCTTGTGCTTTCCTGCACTGAAAGCCTTACCTTAAAACCCCACATTCACAAACAGTGACCCTGAAAAAGAGCCCATGTTTGGCATCACCCTACAATTAAAAACTGACTCTATTTTCAGACATGGTGACAATAACTTCAGTAGCAGAACGAAGTGAGCCAGGGCTGCAGACAATGCGGATAACAGAGACTCACTTAGACAGAGGGGTACACGGTCCCTCGTGCGAAGCTGCAACCGATGCTGGTGATAGTGATAAAAAATGCGAATAACAACGCCCAGAAGCATGAAACAGACAGCGTTGTTGACAACAAATGACATTTGTAGTTAGTAAAGGCTGGTCTTAAATAGAAGTCGTGTGTTATTAGTTTTCAAAAGTGACTGCCCAAGGATATGCAGGCTTCCACCACCCATTTTCTATTAATAAGAACCCTGAATTGAGGGTATGAAGATCAACAGCTGATTCTTACAGATGAATGGTGAAAGCTGGCCAAGCTGGCCAAGGGCACAGGCGTTCTGATTCCCATCAGTTCTGACTTCAGAGGCTCTGTGCACAGGTGGAGACAAACTTGTTGGGGAGAGAGGCTGGAAACCTTTAAGATGGTATTTTAAAATATTGCCACGTGACTCCAAAAGCCGTTAAGCTGAAAATAAGGCTTTTATTCTGTTCCGGAGGTTATAATGTTACAGAACTAGTCAGCAGGCTTGCAGCTTTATGAGTACAGTTGGGTGTAGATTATTTTATATATTAAGCACATTGCTGGAAAATTTGAAATTGCATTTTACCTAATATATGCTGTTCCATCTCTCTTTTGATGTTTTTCAGAAAATGCTGCTGTGGCATTCCCTGCCGTCCACGTTGCTAGGAGAGGATGAATCCAGGAGCTGTGGGCTTTCCAGCCTTTCAGCCACTGTCAACACCTCTTAAATAACCAGTGGCAAACTGCTTGTCAGAATGATGGAGGGCCACTTGTTCCCCATTTCCTTCTCCAGGGCAAAAACTCTCACTTCATTGCCAGGCTGGCAGGTCCCTTTGTGCCGGCATCATATAGGCTACAAACCCAGTGGTGTTCTCCCTGTTTTAAATGGAGGGTTGCTGGTGGTGGACGAGGATAGAAAGTAACACACTTGTGTGTGTGTGTGTGTGTGTGTGTGTGTGTGTGTGTGTGTGCGTGCGCGCGCGCGTAAGATTACGGGGGGCTTGTATGTTAGAGAAAATTCTTCTTGGATGGTGCAGTGCTGGGGGCAAGGGTACTCCTACTATGAACAATGTCTGTGAAGCAGTGAAAATCGGAGGCTCTTAAGTGTTGAAAATTACTGCCCAAAAAGTGGGACGTGAAGGCAGATGAGTACTGCAAAACCCTGAAGGGGAATTCCATACGGGAGCTGCTGAATCAGGATGCTGCGAGAAGGGACCTGGAGCTGGTTCACAAGGGAGAGAGCTACGAAAAGCCTAAGGCAGTCCGGGAAAGCAGGCGGCAGATGTGAAATGAACAGGGGGCAGGGAGCTGTACTGAAAGCGGACATCTCGGTGCACCTCACACACTGAGCGAGAAAAGACACAGCCGGAAGGAGCGTCTAATGCGAGCCAAAACAAAACAGCAGAAAACCCCAAACCAAACCGAACACACACACAAGAAAACAGAATAACCTTCCTCTAGGAAACATAAATATAGCAAAGAGGTTAATCATGGCAGTGGGACTCAGGAGTGGAAGGTGGAAACAGAAGGATTCAGAATCCCTGGAGCAGAGCGTGAGTGAAGATCTCAGCTCACTAAAGGGAACCCTCGTGCACTGTGGGTGGGAGTGTAAACTTGACAGCCACTAAGGAAAACAGGATGGAGGTTCCTCACAAAACTAAGAATAGAATTACCATATGATCCAGCAATCTCTCTTCTGGATATTTATCCAAAAAATACAAAAACACTAATTCGAAAAGATACATCCACTCCTAGGTTCATTGCAGCATTCTTTACAATAGCCAAGATATGGAAACAACCTAAGTGCTTATCAATAGATGAATGGATAAAGAAGATATGGTATGTGTGTACACACACACACACACACACAATGGAATATTAGTCACAAAAAAAATGAAATCTTGCCATTTGTGACAACGTGGATGGACGGACCTTGAGGGTATTATGCTAAGTGAAGTAATTCAGACGGAGAAAGGCAAACACTGTATGACTTCACTCATACGATACAACAATTTTTTTTTTGGCTGCGCTGTGCAGCTTGTGGGATCTTAATTCCCTGACCAGGGATTGAAACCAGGCCTTTGGCAGTGAAAACACAGAGTCTTACCCACTGGACCACCAGGGAATTCCCCTAACTCATATGCTATTAAAAAAAAAACAAATAAATGCCCAAACCAAACCAAACATGTAGATACAGAGAACAGAGCAGTGGTTACCAGAAGGGCAGGAGGCGGGGAGGACAAAGTGGGTAAAGGGCATCGACTGTATGGTGACGGGTGTTAAATAAGTTTGTTGGCGAGCGCGCTGTCGTGTACACAGAAGTAGAAACAGAATGTTGTACACATGAAACATACAATGTGGTAAAGCAGTGTTACCTCAATAAAGAGTAGAGAAGCTGTGCGTTAAAGGGAACTAGAGTCACGCTTGCAGGGACCTTGTCTCTGGTTCACATCCTGGTGCTTCTGTGGTGGCAGAAGGGGGACTCAATGTTTTAAATTGGATCATGCACCAAATTGGGAAAGGTCTTAAATCTATACCCATATTGGCAGAAAAATTAATGTGTTCATTAGCAGTGCCACCGTACAAGAACACTGCCCTAACTGGTGATGAAGACAGTAGTATAAGAGGACAGAATTGAGGCCAGAAACAGGATCCACTGGCTAAGCAACTGAGGGGAGAACCTGCGCCATCACCGTCCCCGAGGCGACGGTAGGGGAGAGGGAGTTAAACACCTCCCGGGGACGGGCTGCTGAGTCACGTGGTGTCGTGTTCCTTACTGACTCCGTCATTAGAACTTGACACACGTGTAAAAGGAAAACCAGCACCACACATTTGTTAAGGCAGTTACTATTTCAAGCAGAATTGTGTGTGTTACTGTATTTAATACCATAAAGTAGGCATTGCTCTCCCCATTTTACTGTTAAGGAAACAGACTCAAAAAGTCATGTGACTTGGCTATAAAGCATTGGGATTGGAACTCCAATTTGGGGACTCCAAGTTCATCGTGTTTTCTGCACCCCCACATCCCTTCCCTTCCTTAAGTGACCGGATTGCATGTCATTTCAGAAACCTGTGGTCTTGGGCACTGGCAGGCAGAATACAAAGTAACAAACTATGTCTCAGTGTCCCTTTGTGGTTTCTCCTTGGTTTCATTTAAAAGGTTAGGCATTGATTTCTTTTTTTTAGGCATTTGATTTCGCATGAGGAAAGCGTACAGTTAAACTACCAGCCGTTATTTCGTGTGTTAATCCAGTGATTAAAGTACTTGGAAAGGAAAAACAATTACACTTACCTGTGATGTAGTCTTTCACATCATGGATTTTGCTTGCAGGGTTGTTATTCCTAAACATATACAGGTTAAAGGGAGCTGGGTCCTTCCCAATTCTTTTCCAGATTTCTATGTCAGGCGTTGTCCATCGTCCTGCCAAAATGTCATAATCCCTTTCTCCAAAGTGGATTAATTTTGTGAGTGGGTCATACAAGCCACCATGAAATCCAATTACCAGCTGAAAGTCAATGTTGGAGTCAAAATAGATTTCGCCATATGCGGTGTACTGAATCTGTTTGAGCATAAGCCCGTTGCTGCTGAAAACAGCCAGTGGCGTCCCTGTGTTGTCTGACGCGATGTAGAATTCATCCCCACTGCTGATTTCCATGGCAAAAAGATGTCCTTGGAGATCGTAATAGAGGGAGGTGATCTCTGAACTCGAATGGTTGTAGACGTGAGTAATCCTGGTGGGGTAAGTGAGGTCCGCATAAAAAAACTGCAGGTGCTGTCCCAGACTGGTCTTGCTAGACACACGCCTTCCCAGGCCATCGTAACGATAGATGACTGTCCAGCCACTGCCTTTACTGTACACTCGGGTCAGAAGCCCCTTGGAGCTGTACTCAAAGATCTCCGTGCCTCTTTGACGCAGGAAGCCATCTTCATCCAACCGGTACTGAACATCACCCAGTCGGGTGATCCTGTCTCGCAGGTCATAGCGAAGGGGTGTCAAACGTGCGCTGTTACTTGGGTTCAGTAAATGGAGGTTTCCATTCAGGTCGTAGTTGTAACGCCACATGATTTTTTCATTTAGATAAACGGTCTGGAGCTGTCCGTCAACATCATACTCATAAGCGTATTTGGTAGTGTTGGCGAAGGGCCCTATTTTAATCTCTCTCTTGGTTACCCGACCCATGTTATCATACTGAATTGTAATCCAGTACATGAGTGACCTGAAGATCTCATACTGAATTTCCTTGATGCGGCCGTGAGCATCAAAGTGCTTCGTGTAAGTCATTACAGCTGTGGAAATGATCTGGTTAATATCATAATATATAACTCCAAATTTTCCAAACTGCTCCACTTTTCCAGAAATGTCATCGAACTGATAGAGGTCAATGGGCAGCGGAGTTTCATTGATGACACCCTGCATGCTGGTCACCCGAAAGCTGTTGTCATAGCTGTAGTCGAATCTCGCGTTCACCATCCCATCTTCACTGAAGCGGAAAATCTGTCTGTCAATGAGAGGTCCAATTTGCCTGTATCTGATGGTGCAAATAAAACCATCACTCTGGAGGTTTACCGTTTTGAGGACGCCTGCCGTTTCATCGTAGGTGAAACTGACTCTCGTGCTATCGTATAAGATTTCTGAGAGCCTGGTCTGCCTCCTGTACTTGAATAAGACCCTCCGACTCGTACCCAGGAAAGCCGTCTGCAGGAGCAGCCCCCCCTCGCTGTAGTCCGTGATGACGGAGGCGTTGCTCTCCGGGGGGCTGTATATGTTGCGGTAGTAGCCGACGGAGCGGACGGTCTGCATCGTGTGGCGAGCTACGCTGGGCATGGTGACGGCCGACAGCTGGTCCCACGTGTCGTACTCGAAGATGTACTGCCGCTGGCTGTGCAGCAGGAGCACCATGGACTGCAAGGAGGGAGCACACTGTTAGCCGGCGCTTGTGAGTGGCGGGGGGGCAAACGCACGGGCAGTGACCACACGCACGCAAGAACATTCCCCGTGAGAAATGGTTTTCATTTCAGCTGAGTTCTCCTTGACTTTCCATGTCGTTACCGATCTCCTGCCTAATGGGCCTGGATGCTTCACTGGGAGGGGTTCTGCTGTGAGTGCCTCAAGTCTCAGGATCGTACCTTTTTGGTTTTTTTCCAGGCATTCATAGCCAAGCAGAGGATTGTCAATGGATTCCGGTAAGTCATAATACGGGCACGAGCAAAGCTGCCTCAAAGACAATATTTCAAGGGGAAAACAGCATATGGGAAGGGCAATCCTGTCCATAACTAGCAATCATTTAGTAAGGTGGCTTTTCCCCCTCATTTGATTGAAGAGCCACTCAAATCATGTTTTAATTTCCAATGCATTTGGGGGAGGAGCAAAGCATTCAAAATATTACTTTATAAAGAAGAAACATAAAATTAGCCCAAAATAGATCGTGTGTACCTAAAGCATCAACGGCAACAAACACTGCTACAAACAAATCACTCGGTGGGGGCTTCCCTGGTGGCGCAGTGGTTAAGAATCTGCCTGCCAATGCAGGGGACACGGGTTCGAGCCCTGATCTGGGAAGATCCCACATGCTGCGGAGCAACTAAGCCCATGAGCCACAACTACTGAGCCTGCGCATCTGGAGGCTGCGACAGTGAGAGGCCCGCGCACCGCGATGAAGAGTGGCCCCCACTTGCCGCAACTGGAGAAAGCCCTCACACAGAAACGAAGACCCAACACAGCCATAAATAAATAAATAAATAAATAAAATAAATAAATAAAAAACAAAAACAAAAAAACCCCAAATCACTCGGTGAATGAGAGCTGTCAATGCCCTTGTGAGGAATATGGATCCAGATATTTTGTTTGTTTGTTTGCAAATTCTTAAATGACATCTGTAATGACAGGGAAATCTGAATTTTGAAATTTCCCTTTGTGAGAAGCAAATTGGACTTGTACCTCAGGTGCGGTGAGGATGGTTTCTGGGCTATAGACTGCTTTGCTTTCTGGGCTATAGACTGCTTTGGTGCCAAATTATGAGGTGAGTAAATTGATAAAAATAAGCTCTGCATATTTTGCAAGTAACTGCAGAAAGACAAAAAGACAATTTATTAGGCCAACGTGAGAGAAGGTCAACCTGGAGGCTGGTTAGGTAGCTCTTGCCGTGGTAGAGCGCGTGGGCGGTTCTGTCCTCTGAGGAAGACCCTCTAAAACCTGTTACACCAAATGGAATGATGGCCAAACCGGGGGATGGTTAGATTAGGAGCCCGCTTCCCCACCCACCCCCGCACCGGGACTCGCTCTTTGCTTTTGACACAGAAACGCATAACCCCGTGTCCGAGGCTCATTCTTCGCTTCTTTATCGTCCACCATTTTCAGAAGCAGTTTGCCTGACTTAGACTTCTGCAGAACCTCTTCTGTGGGCACATCTAGGGGCAATTTTTGTGTGCAGACTCTGTGGCAAATGTCTTGAGACTTGTCCCTGATAGTCTGCATCCTTCCAAGGAAGGCCTGGACTATTGCCGAATTCACAGGACCCAGGGCCCAGTACTGCAGTCACTCAGAACCACAGCTCTTGGAAGGTAGCAGAATAGTCCTTACTTGGCCATGGATAAGTTTTGGCTTAGGGTGCCTATCCTAGCGAGGAAATGGAAATAGTTTGGGTGGATTTTAGAGATTTGGGAGAGATGGTGAGAAAGTGCTCGTTGGCTTTTCTGATCCCTGTTGATACATGGACGTGATCTCGGTTACTGCCGGTGTCATTTTGTGACAGTGTCCCTTATCAGTGACATGCCCCTTTGCTCCAAGATTTTTCAGTCACATTATGGTCACTACTCTCAATTTTGGGGGTCTGAGAGTTTATTTTGTTTACTTATTTATTTATTTTTGGCCTCACTGCTCGGCTTGCGGGATCTTAGTTCCTCGAGCAGGGATTAAACCCACACCCTAGCATTGGCAGCGTGGAGTCCTAACCACTGGACCGCCAGGGAATTCCCAGTCTGGGAGTTTATATTTGTTACTCTTCTCTGTAATGTGCTTAATTTAAATTGGGAAGAGTGTTGCAGAATGAAGTAGTGTCCCACTCCCAGAAACTTCAGGCAGGAGTTGTCTCGGGGCTTGTAGGTTGCAGGATGAGATATTTTCCAGGTGTCAGGATTTGCTCCCAGGAAGGTAAGTGTGGAGGGGGCTTACTCTGTGGTCTCTCAACAAATAACAGCCGAATGACTAACCGTAGCGTGTGATGACGAGTCTGGAGGGAAACTGTCCCCTAACGGGCCTCCTCCGTTGTCTCAGGGGTGCGTCTCTTCTAAGGAGGGCACATAGGTGGGTTTGCAAGAGGAGAAATTGGCAAGTAGGGTCATAGCTGGAAGCGCTCTAGAGTTAGGCTGCCTGACGGTGAACTCTGAACACGAACTGGTCCTCAGGAAGAGGGACTAGCCAGGACGGCTCAGGTGCAGGGGGGAGGTAGGTCCAGAGCACCTCTGGTGGAGACCCACGGGGCAAGTGAGTGCGACAGTGATGTGGGTGTGCGTCCGGAGGACAGGGTTATCCTGTGCACCCGAGGAAGGGGCAGGCAGTGAGGCTGGCAGCTGTGTCTGGGCCTCAGCTGCCGTGTGGCCGCTGGGAGTGCCGGTGCGCTGAGCTGAGAGGCACCCGAACCAGAACCGGTGCGAACCTGCGTCTCAAAGGCAGGTGAAACCTCCCATGAATATGCTTCTTGGTGGATTCTACTTCTTCAGAAGGGAACTACAGGGAGGTGGTCTTTTCCTCCATTGTTCTTTCTTTTTTTAATATTTATTTATTTATCTTTGGCTTCATCGGGTCTTAGTTGAGGCACGTGGGGTCTCTCCTTGGGGCGTGCGGGCTCAGTAGTTGTGGCGCGTGGGCTTAGTTGCCCCGTGGCGTGTGGGATCTTAGTTCCCCGACCAGGGATCGAACCCGCATCCCCTGCATTGGAAGGAGGATTCTTAACCGGTGGACCACCAGGGAAGTCCCTCCTTTTTTCTTTTACTTTCATTCCCTCTTGACCCCGGTCACTACCCGAAACCTGGCATCTACGACCTGGCATTCTGCACACGTATAACTTGAAGTCTTTTTTGGTGTTGTGCACAGGTCTCAAGAATGGGTTCCCTTTACACGCAGAAGAAAGGGGAGAGGCCGCAGAGGACCAGACGTGTGGCTTTTGTAAAAAACAGCCTCTTTTGGTTACTAACGCATAAGTAGGGTGTATGTGCTCTTTATGGTTATGTCGAAGCTCGGCGGGCAACAACGCAGAACTGACAGCTTTAACTGTGCGAGTGCGTAAGGCTCTTTCTCAAATGAAAAAGCTCGCACGCAGATGATTTACAAATGACTAGCAAGCTCAAGGTCTAATTTGTGAATGTTGTTGACGTGTGAGGTTGGCAGGTGGGCACTGTTGTGGCTTGTTTGTTTACAGCATAAATCATGTAAAAGGGTCTCGGAGAGGAGAACTTAACTGAGGAGAAACACCGTGGCCAATGCAGAAATTCATCAGTGCTCTACAGATGTGATTTACATGTGGGTACTCAGAATAACAAACGGGGCTCAGTCACGTGACACTGGTTCCCCCAGAAGTGCGCTTGGGTGACTGCTGGAAAATACCTATCATTGCCTCCCCGTGTTTACCATCTGTGTGCAGGCGTACCTTTTCCAAGTACGTGTAACTCCATGTTTTACCGTCAGCAAAAACCCGGGAAACGATCCTCCCCTGTCCATCATAATCTACTTTCTCGCTCGTAGTTCCTCGCTGGATGCTGGCAATTTGGCCCGTGGATGAATAGGTGACGTTGACGGCCATCAGCTTGCTGCTTGGCAGCCAAAGAGTCGGATGCCCTGACGCGTCGTAGGCGATCCTCAGGAGAAACTTACGGTGGTCATCATAGATCTTTTCTGTCTTTGTTGTTCGATCAAAGTCAACTGAAAGGAGGTTTCTGCCATTAACCTGTTACAACACAAACAAGATGATAAAATAAATCATGCTGTTCCAATACCAGCCCCTTATTACTCTTCAGGGTCCCCGCTATTGTTTAAACACCATTTATGATGATTGATTCTCTTTGTCAGTAAATTAATTTAGCAACTTCTTGGGTACAAGTGCAAGGCAGTAGATTAACTGCTCTTTTAAAAGGTTTCATTAAGCAGAAATACAGCCTGGCATTTGTTCAAAACCTTTTCAATTAAATTTTGTAACCTTAAGCAACTGATAAGAAAAATGCCGAAATGCATTTGCTTTAAAGTTTGCTCAGAAGATACGAAGGTGGTAAACCTGACATCTCTGCACATTACTCAAATCCCTCCCCCGCCCCAGCCCAGAAGACATTGGGAAATAATTGCTTACTAGATTAATCATGGCTACATTAAATAAAACGGTGGTAAATGTGATTCTAGCCCTTCAAAGAGCAGTTAACGTGGAACCCACATTACTGCAAATTATTAATTAGTTTAAATAGCAGGAGGTTACAAACACGATCCTTGTTTTTGGCTAAGTGCTGACGTGTCACAATTTTTTGGAATGCCTTTTTCTTTGATAACATCTGGTTCACTGGCAAGGACTTCAGATCTTTCACTCCCACATCTACACAGTCTGACCACTGTGCTTACTTTACAAATCTAGCCCCATGCTGTTGTCGTAGGGTCTCTGTGTCACGTCCAGAATCTCTGACTACATCTGTCTGTTACTGTCTGTGGTCCAGGGCACACACCAGCCAGCATTTGTTAGTGCGGTGGACACGTGGCCTTGGTTAAATTCTACTTTACACACGGTCTACAGTGTTTGCAGAAGACCAGGGCCAGTCCATTCTTTGGTTTCCTGCTGCACCTTTGCGGTGATGGTGGCTTGTCCATACCAAAATGCTCGTTAACTGTTCGGATCGTTACAAGTTAAATGGGAAAATCTTAATTTTACTTGACCATGTCCTAGCTAGAACTTTCAAAACAGACAGCTCCAGCTGACCACTTATACACACACACACCACTTATACACACACACCAATATATGTAAACATAAATGTATGTACATACATAATATACATGTATATTTATGTAAAATCTGGGATAAAAACTTGTGCCTTGTATCACGGCCATTAAACAAGTCCCATGAAAAAATTCTCCGTAAGCTTTATTAAACTTTTCCAATGAACTCTTCAAGGGGAGTACCGTGAAGTCCACGGAAGAGTAAAGATATCAGCTGAAAAGACGTTCATGCGTGACAGGCAACGTGGTCGGGGTCAGGGCGCCGAGGAGCAAGCACCCAGGTGGTTCACGTCGAATGAGAAGCGGAGCCCTGGGCGCAGGTGAGGAGCCCGTCGTGTCTCAGTTCTGTCACCGCAGATCCAGCTGGTGCAGGAAGAAGAAGACCCCCTGAACCACGGAGCAACTGGTATGTGCTGGTGTGGGGTGTGTACCTGTGTCGGAGGAGGAAGCCAGCAGTCCGAAAGCCCCATTTCCACACACCACACGGTCTAGAAGCAGCGAGGCCCCGGGCTTTCAGTGAGTTTATATGATTCTGACCAGGCAGCTGAAGGCTTTCCGGGCTTCTGTTTTCCCAGGTGGAACTGTCTGCAGAATAGTTGCTCGGCCTTTTGTGAATGTTGTGAGACTTTATGAGTTTAGGTTTGCAGGATGCTTTGTGTACCTTGGAAAGAAGGTACTAGCTTACAAAGATGTATTTTTAAGTCTGTACTGTTACAGATTTGATTCGATATCAAATAGCTCAATACTGAACTGGCAGAATCCAGCTCTTCAGCTTCTATTTGCACACTTGTGATGCCTTAAGGAAGAGGCTTTACAAAATTTAAATGGTTTCCTAGGGCTCTTGTGTTTCTCACATTGTGATTTAAACAACAAAACAAAACAACAGAGTGTTAGGTTTGCCCTCCTTTTTCCTTCCTCAGGTTATTCCAGGCTGCGAATAGCCAAGCAAGACCGCCTGTGTAGTTAGTTTCCGTAGACTGTGCAGCCCGCGGTCGTACCCCATCTGTTTGCGTTTTACTTGTTTTCATTTTAATTTGTATCTCGAGTCTTTATTGCCTTCCTTAACCCTCCTTTGCCTCTGCAGTATTTCCTATGGGTAGAGTACAGGAAATCTGCTCTGCAGATCTGGTATGACTGCTCGGTTAGGAAGGGAGAAGGGCCAGAAGGCAGGCCTGGAACCCCTTCTTGGCACGCCTGCAGCCCACTACCCGGCTTCTGATTTGTCTCTCTGGTTTGGGACTCTGGCTGCACAACACCAAAGTGTCCAGGAGAACATCTAACGCTGCCATTGTGTCAGCTGCCACACCAAGCATGTCACCACATGGAAACATCTAGAAGCACCGTGAGACCACATCTGGATAGCAGTTAACATTTTTCTTTTTATCCAGACAAATGCCTTTCTTGTGTCCTCCAACTGAAGAAATGAGGAAAGAATTAGAATGTGGCTGTGTTTTCCTCCACATTCGCAACACAAGCCAAGGTTTTAACTGTTCTTACTGTTTCCAGACACCAGCCACTGTTATCCAATAGGTAACATTGCAGAAGAGACTAACAGGTCTTTTGTGTTTTTCCGTCTCTCTCAAACCTGCCCACACGTTCTCCTTTGGGTGTTGCAGACAAAATGCACAAGTCAAGGGACATTTCCATCTGGAACATAGTTTGCTTAACTACACCTGTATGAAATCACAACTATTTTGCAAACTTTTTTTTTTTTTTTGACAATCATAGAGGACCAGCATTGTTGCCCCAGTGGCCTTTTAATAAACATTTTTAACATAAAAAAAAATCAAGTTACATTGAGTAGTTCACCTAAGACGAAAAACCTTCTATCAGATCGTTACGATACCTCCAGCTACATAAAAATGAATCCAAATGTTGTGTCTGGATCAGAGCTCACCATGAATTCCTTTGTGACACACAGCGTTTCTTTTAAGTAAGCATGGAAAATCCCCATGTTCAAAGATCATGTCCAGCATGACTGCAGTCAATCACAATGTCCCTTTGATATCGGAAAGTGGGTAGTTATTTTCCCTCTGTAATGCTTGAAAAACTGAGGCATACAGAGGTTAAAACAATGTCTGTATGTTTGTTTGATGACACAAAGCACAGTCAGACTATTCAGGTATCCAGAATGTTCGTGACAATGTCTCCACTCCCTGGTGTCCTCGTTAGAACATCAACTGTCGGCAGGCGGTTCTGTGTCCCCTCCACACATCAGCAAGTGCCAACTGTTCTGCACCATCCCACTCTAGGCCCTGCCAGTCAGATGAAAGTGAGACACAGGACGTCACACAAACGTGATGGGCATAAGAAGAGTTAAATAAGCTATCATATTTACGCATGCCTCGAAACACCCTTCCGGCCTTCAGGTTTCGAGAGTTTCTTTTTCACATAATCCACTAAATGTTTTCCTTTAAGCATCAGAATTCTGGGCAAGTTTAGAAGATGACTTTTATTATTAGGATGCCATAACAATTTTTGGGAATTGATCAAAGGCTGGTTCTAAAGTCCAACACTGACAAAAATTAGGACTGTTTACCAAATACTGTAAGACAAGGACAAGCGACTATTATGCATGTCTTTTTTAAAAAAAAATGTAGGTACAAGCAAGTAAGCTAAGGAATTGTCTCATCTTTGTTCTGTTTTCCCACGTCTCTGCCACGATTGCCTCTGCTGGTTATTCCTACGTATCCAACCCCTTTTCCCTTAATGCAGTTTCACAGAAAATGCTTTTCATGTTGCTCGTTTCTTGTATAATTTTTCCTTTTGTACTCCTTGCCTTTTGTTTTTTTTTTTTTACTTTTTAAACTACTCCATCTAGTGTTATACCTATTATATCCATGTGAGCTATTCAACTGAGTGTTAGGTTTCCTGCAGTCAAACATCTGCAAGGCTGTGCTATTCCTACAGCTTCTCTCTGAGAAAGATCTAGAGGCAATGAAATAACCCAATTCTAAGGCTGGCTCTTCCTCATTCTTTCATTTATTGAATAAATATTTGAGTGCCCACCCAGTGTCAGGCCCATAGCTAGATTTAGGCCAGTAACGTAAAAACGAAAAGACGTTTCTGCTAGGAGATAATGAAAGGTAAGAGAGGAGACGTCCTCTGTCTCAGGAAAGGGTGGAGTAAAAGCGGGCGGCTTTTCGGGCTGATCCTGCCTCTGATTCCTGATTCAGAGGCCCCGCGTCCCCCCCCCCCTCCCTCCTCTGTGCCCCAGTTTGGCAGATTCCAACCAGATTTTCACGCCATCGCTTTCTCCCTAGAATTCCTCTCTTCGAATCCACAGAGGATGAAATTAGCAAGGCGAGCTGGCACATCCAGTCTTATCTCGAAAGCAAGCAACCCTCTCTTGTGATCTTGGCGCTGTCTCTATGTGAGCCATCACAAATATCAGCTGGAAATCTCCTTTCAGTGTGAACGAACAGGCCGGTTTAAATAGTACATTCTCTGAAATGACTTGCTTGTCGTTCCGCTGTTTAGAAAGAAACTCACACCCATGCCTGTGTGCACGGGTCTCTTCCTCCCCAAAGGGAGGTGTTTTCTTCATTTAGAATCAGGCTGAGAACCAGAGACTTAAAATCGGCTTCTTCCTCTTTTCCTCTACTCTTCTTAATTCCTTTTTTATGTGTAGAAAATCAGTATTAAAAAGGAAAAAGAAGGATGCACTTAGACTAGCTTGTCTCAAAGAACAGTGGGCCACATGTTACGTGGTCAGTTTCTGGGCAAAGCATTTCCCATAATCTTTCCTATGTTTTCGTAACCAGTGAGTTAACCAGATTTTTCCTATCCATCTGTTGTGTGGGGATAAATGCCCACTGTTTGTACCCATGGTTCAGATTCTCTGGGTTAGGGTTACAGAATATGTAATCATGCCTTTCGTTTTTCAAGGATTTTCACATTATCTCATTTGATTCTGTAACAATTGTGTGAGACAGCGGCAGGGTAGGGCAAATTATATTTATCCACGATATAGCTAATCTATATCATGTCTGTGTCATAAGGTCAGGTTATTATCTAGATAATAGTATATTATTGCCATCATAATATGGATATCATCATACAGGTAAGGAGAACGGGCTTCACAGATGTTAGGATTTTCCTAGAAGATTTATTATGAGTAAAACGTGGAGCCTGATCTAGAACCCATATTTTTTGAGCACAGACGTGAGCAGAACCCTTGTGTCTTCTGATGAAGTAAGTCCCGTGGCCAAGTACACGTGTGACTCTGTGCGTGTGTGTCTGTGTGTGTACAGGCACACCACGCCTGCTGTAGGGGTAGCTGACTAAGACGAAGCCTGTGAACTAGCTTCCAGTGTGCAGTGACCCAAGGAAGCAGGGCCCAGGGGCAGCGGTGAGTGGTAGCAGCCGACAGGCACGCAGGCAGCTCAGTTCCTTGTTTCGGCAGAAGAAAAGGCCAGGGCTGGCGCTGACTCTGGTAACAGGCCAAGACCCTCTGAAAGTGACCCCGGAATGAGCCTGAGGCTTGTTTTCTTGCCCATCATGTTACTTGCCCCCTCATCTTGCTCTTCTTTCTGAGCTTCTATTGCATTTTCTTCTGGCCCTTCTCACGGGATAACCTCCCTCCAGCCTCCCCGGCTCCTGTCCACCAGAACTCCTGGTGCGGGGCCCTGGAGCTAGGGCATCTGAGCTCCCATAGGCTGGGAGACGGGCAAGGTGGGAGCACGACAGTGGTTTCAGAAGACCATGCATTTAGAGCCCCAACCCCTGCCTTGCAACTGAAGAGGAATTAGAATAGAACTGTGAGTTGGAGAGTCTGTATTTGATGCACTGATTCTTTCTTACTTGATTTCTATTTCTTGGAAATAGCCAGAGACAATATGTAGTAGCTGTTTCTTACCATGAGGGCTTGTCCTGGGAAATAATGTTGGCCTGTTATAATAATAATAATTTAACCATTTTTTGGTGCTGAAAAAAGGACATGAATGGTATCCTCCATGTTTTTTGTCTCTCCTTGATTTTAAGTAACTTTTTTAAACAGCAAGGGAAGTAATTTTAGGAATAGTTATCTACATTTATCTGATAAATGAAAACCTGTTTGCTAATAGAAAGAATGAATCCGGTTCAGTTTATAGTGGTTTGAAGGTGGTTCCTTGTAACCTGTGTTTTAGTAGTTAATCTATGCTGTCTTTACCAAACAGCTATCATAAATCACAGCTTGCTTTCTAGATATAGTTGGCCCACAATGTGAGAGGGAGGAATAGAAACACCTAACAAGGTAACACAGAGAACGTTTTGCGAAGGTCAGTTACACGAGCATAATCAGCAATGCCATCACACTTCTCATAACAATGACATCAGTTCGGGTTTTCCTTCAATAGGGAGGAGGGGGCAGGGGGGTTCCCACATCGGTCCTCTTCTAGGTGCCCAAGCTGTACTTTAAAAATATGGAGAATGCAAAGGAAGAATCCACCTTTCAAAGGCCAACCCATCTCTTTCAAGATACATATTTATGATTTGGAACACTTTTAATATTTCATCCAACTCTTACTCATCCCCATCCCATTAGGAAGCCATCACTCCTGAGTGGGTAAAGGAAAAGCGTAAGATTATTAGGGCAATATCAGTATAACAAGAATCTGTTGGCCATGCAGGCTATTTGGAATTGTGCTACATGCACTATCCTAATTTCCCAGGGAAGAACTGATTTTTTTTTTTTTTAATTTAACATCTTTGTTGGAGTATAATTGCTTTACAATGGTGTGTTAGTTTCTGCTTTATAACAAAGTGAATCAGCTATTCCTATACATATATCCCCATATCTCTTCCCTCTTGCGTCTCCCTCCCACCCTCCCTATCCCACCCCTCTAGGTGGTCACAAAGCACGGAGCTGATCTCCCTGTGCTACGCGGCTGCTTCCCACTAGCTATCTATTTTACATGTGGTAGTGTATATATGTCCCTGCCACTCTCTCACTTCGTCCCAGCTTACCCTTCCCCCTTCCCGTGTCCTCAAGTCCATTCTCTACGGGAAGAACTGATTTTTAATCAAAGCTATATTAAGAAAACACTTTTCTCAGCTAGTTGGCTTTTTCTGTGAGCGATCTGATGGCTTGATGGTTGGCCGTAGCTCATGCTCTAAGGTAAGGTGCTACCCTGAGTGTGAACAGGAGACGAGTCCGAGGCCCGCCCTCGTGGACAGGCCACTGCGTGACACGGCGGACCGGGACGCTGTCACCTCGCTCTGACACTGACTTACCCTGAGCTTTCGACCGAAGACATTGACTTTGCCTTGGGCTTGCTCTTTGCGGAATCTCCATTCCACCAGGTTCTGCCCGTTTTCACCAGGAAGAGTCATGTTTCTTTTGGCCACTGTTGGGTTGGCTGTGCCGGCCAGCACGTGCGGCTCTGTCTGGTAGTGTGAATCCAGGCCACTGGCAGAGAGGATTCGAAGGGAGCCGTCGTAGCCAACCTGGTAGCTGTTTCTTAACTGATCTAGAAAACAAGCAGCAGAAAACACGAACTGTAGGTGCGCATTAAACACCGGATCGCTTGTGGGGTTAGAAGTGATACGAATTTCTACAACATTGACTGGACTCCATTTATAAGGGAATGAAAAGTACTTAATGATATCCTTTTAGAAAATAACAAAACAACTTTGATGTCTGGCATCTCATGCTGTAACTGATTTGGCTGAATGTTAAAGGCAAACTTTAGGGGAATTTAAAGTCCTTCTCTACTTTATCTGCCTGATGAAATAAATGAAGGTTCGACCTCCAGTAAATGTTTTGCAAAGAACCAAGTATGTGTTCTTTTCAGAGGCTGGTGTGTCACCTCCAAGGGTTTAGAAGACATCTTCCCAATATTCATCCCTATATCTTTTGTTAAAGATGTTTTGAAACGGTTTAATATCTATACCTTCTATACCAAAAATATAAGGAGATATTTCCCCCTGAAATTGACTTTAAAAAAGGGAGTCATCTTATATTTTGTACAAAACACCCTCTCATATTGTAGGCTTGCCTCAACTTAAAAATCTTGAATAATATAGGACCATTTGGGGAAGCAATGAATTCAAGCAGTACTGATTTTAGATGACTGTAGAGATTACCTGACAGAATTGGTAAAAAAAATAGTCAGAGAAGTTTAACTCAGATTTAGCAATGAGTCTTAGAGCAATGACCTCACAGTTGCAATTGTCATTGTAAACAGGCCTTTTCAAGATTACATCAAAAAGGAATATGGTGGGAGGTTCCATCATGGAGTTACTGGACATATATACCTACAGACTGAATGAAAAAATGGAAAGTCGAGCTATTACACATATGGGTATTTGAAATTTGGTATACAATTTCCAGTGATGGCATGAGATGCGGATTCACATACTGCCTCGTGCACGGATTCAGAAAGCTCACACTGCTGGCCTCACACTGCTCTCCGTGCGTGGCAGTGATGATGCAGAAAGGGCCTTCTGATGCAAGTGAAGAGTGGGAATTAACTTGTTTTATTAAGCGGGAAAGAAAACCATAATTTCTAGGTTAACAGACTGTTTTAGATATTATGTGATTTTATATATGTATATATTACTAAATAAACATTACATGTAGACATTAGACTATCTCATCGATAGCTCTAGGGGTTTATATTTCCACCTTCTCTTTCCTGGTTCATCTTATAAAATGGGGGTTGCCACATTCTACCTGGGTGCCAGTGGTATTTTATTTTTTAAAGATTTTTTTTTTTGGTGTGGACTATTTTTAAAGTCTTTATTGAATTTGTTACAATATTGCTTCTGTTTTATGTTTTGGTTTTTCGGCCCCAAGGCACGTGGGATCTTACCTCCCCGACCAGGGATCGAACTCGCACCCCCTGCATTGGAAGGTGAAGTCTTAACCACTGGACCACCAGGGAAGCCCCACCAGTAGTATTTTAAACTGGGCCACTGAAAGCTCTGCTTTCGTGTTTACCTTGAACCATGGTGTAGAACGAGTCGATGGAGGACAGATTTGAAGTGATGCTGACATCTTCTTCTCGGCTGGATGACTCAACGTCCACTGTGATTGCCTTGTCCATGTCTCCGTGGAGGTTTGTGACCACTCCGGTTGGAAACGTCACATTTGTCAGACGACCTTCACTGTCATAGCTGAATAAGAGAGGCATGAACTTGGCGTTAAATAGGAAACTGCAAGTTCTTCTTACTTATGAGCGAGTCTGCAACAACAGTAGCTGCACACATTTGGGAGAATATTTGTCTTTGTGCACGAGCTGTGCAGTGAGGACTTCAAACATGCTTTGAAGTAACCAGAAGCCTGTCTAACATTAAAAAGCCTCACCGGTGAGGCCAGGAGTAAACAGAGCATAACCTAACCTCAGCATATTATTCTCTGAAGTGTGACCAAAACCCTCCTGCACATCTAATTTGCTGTTTCAAAGGGAACATGTTTGCTGATATTAAATTTCTTAGTGTTCCTCCATATTTTCTATAAAGTAGATTTAATTCACTGTTATATCCTTTTTGAAAGTTTTACTAACTTATGCCCTCTATGGCAGTGCAATATGGAAAAATATATATATAACTTTGTAAAGCAGTATATGTACATGCATGTATACATTTGCATATGTAAACATATTCCTTTGGTACCTTGAGACATCTTCAACAAATTAATATAATAAGGCCTTTTTTAAAGACTTTATTTCTCAGTGATTGACATACTTTATAATGGTAAATTGGGACTTAAATGTTGGCAGGGTGGAGATAATCTATCTCGTCTATACTGATGTTGTAGGAATGGGTGATATCTTGAATGATGATTTATCATGTTTACTGAAATGAGATGTAATATTTCCTGACATTTAATGACTATTTGCTTTTTTATGATACCCTCACTTTTTTTTTTAGCATATAAATATAAGAGGCCCCTATAATTTAAGTGTTAGGATATATTTTAAAAAGCTATCATTATCATAAATATGCATTACAGATACAACATTTTACTAAAAAACTGATTTTGGGGGTGACTTTTCTATTGGTGGCAGCACCAGAGAAAATTTCAAAAATGACAAGGTGGTTTGAAGAAAGGGGAAAAAAAATGTAAATTCTGGATGAAAAACCAGGGACTTCCTTGGGACAAAAAATATACTTAAGATTGGATTTCATATTAATACCAAGGCTGCTTCATTAATAAAAGGTCTAAGTGAGATGGCGAGCTGCACCATTCCCTACTTAAAATAAGCCCAGATGCAGAACTAGGAGACAAAGAATCTTCTTAGTGAAAGACAGAAGTTACCAGAGGAGGAAAAACAGCGAAGAGAATCCTAATGATGGGTGTAAACACGGGGCGACAAGGGAACAAGGGGTAGAGAAAAGGACTTAAATGGTATTTTGGAATAAAAGGAGAGAGGGCTTCTAGACTGTAAAAATTAGCTTTGAACAATGAGGTTAGGAATTGGGAGCAGAATCTAGCAGGCCAATGTCATGGTGGAGCTAGGAAGGCACAAAGGAGGAAGGAGGCAAAGGATGCCTGTTCAGGCCCCATCAATTCAGTGGGGACAGGATCACTCAGATCACAGGTTTGACTGACTTGATCTGACAGTTCGTCTTGCTGCTTCGCCAGCGGCAGAAACGGGCACTCAGGAGAAAGAGGCGGGCGACGGAGGGAGAGAGAGAGAGAGAAAATGCGCCATTAAGTGTAATCATTGTTTGGACCCATAAAAGGCAGAGCTGAAGTAAAAAAGCAGACTCCCTTCCCTCTCCAGCAACCCAAATGCCCCTAGCAGATGAAGGCATCAGTGAAAGAAACCCAAATTGCTTTTTTGAAGAAATTATTACTCTTGAAGAAACAAACAAGCATAGGTTTATTTATACAGCAAAGCAGAGTTACAGAATTACTGACCAAACCAGCTTCAAGTGCAATCTTCACCTGGACATAATTCTTGCAGTGCTTTACATTTCTCATAGGATACGATGAAAAATAAGCTATTGTGTTTTAAAGAAATTAACACCCTAAGATAAGTAAGTACTAGGGATGTGATGTACAACGTGATTGATAAATAGAATTAACACTGCTGTCGGTTATATATAAAAGTTGTAAAGAGAGAAAATCCCAAGAGTTCTCATCACAAGCAAAAAATGTGTATTTTCTAGTTCTTTAACGTTGTATCTATAGGAGATGATGGAGGTTCACTAAACTTATTGTGATAATCGTTTCATGATGTATGGAAGTCCCATCATTATGCTGGACACCTTACACTTACACAGTGCTGTCTGTCCATTATATCTCAATAACACTGGAAGAAAAGGAAAAAGCTATAGAAAAACTGAAAAAAGAAATGAACATCCTTTGCAATGCTCCTACGTAAAAGGCAGTTCAGTGCTGCAGGATGCCCCCACCCCCTTCCCATTTTACGGATGGAAAAACGCAAATATGATGCGGTCAGGTGATTTGATCTGGCTCTCTTTGCATCTCACGATGGGGCCATAACTGGAACTTTCATGCACTGGAGCCAGGTCCCTTACCCCTTCTGTAAATCACAGGGCTTGACTTGCAGTGGAGAACGGGAGCTTTACACAGGTGATGCCACCTGCCAGCACTCGGCTGATTCATTCTTGCTGCTGTCACTCACCTGCCCTTTATCGACCCCTTTGCTGGTTTATGGTTTCTAGCTCCATTCAATCTAAAGCAGGCCTGTCACCTTTCTCCCGCAGAAAGCATTTCTCCAGCCTCTGCCGCTGCTCTTTCACTGGCCTGCCCCACGTTCCCTGTCCTGCTGGGCAGGCATTTCCTACCACAGGATGCTGAGTGCATGGCCGTAGAGCATCGGACGCTGCACATTCAGACGCTAACCTATTAGCCTTTGGTTCTTTGGAAAATAAAAATACAAGTAGCCTTTGTAGGCAGTGCAGTTACAATGACAGAGGGTTAAGCTGGCATCTTAGTGGCCCAGTCTCACAGTTTAGCCCTGGAAGTCCGCAATTTGTGCCTTCAGACGAGTGGCTGCATCCGCGTTAAGGCGCTAATAGGGCTGAAGGGCTTGCACGGGGTCGGCCAGGGAAGCTGCTACTTCGCAAGGGCCCTCCGAGCATCGACCCCGCCAGTCACCTACCAGTTTCTGAATAAGCTTTGTGGGCTAGTTACCGTGCGAGGGGATTGTGGGTACACAGAGCATCAGAAGTCCGGCGGCCCAGAGTCCCCCCACCCCCCGAGGGCAGGTGATGGAGTGATGTCGTGCTGCAGCAGCAGGGAAGGGCCACGTCAAGGTGGGGGCCTGAGCTGGGCCTTGAAACAGAAGCGGATTCATACAGGTGGGTAAGGAAGGCACAGGACACACCCCAGCCAGGACCACCGCCGGGGAGAGGGCGTGGGGGCGTGAGGGCGGACGGGCTGCGAGGTCAGGGAGCAGAAGCACCCACTGAGGCAGAGGGTCCACGCAGCGTCCCTGATACGGTAGCGGGAGGTTCATCACTGGGGACTGCGACGAAGGTTTCAAAGGGAAGCAAGGCTTCACTTAGGCTTAAAGGAGCCCCGGGCGGGGTGACCGGTCAAGCAGGGCGTCCTTCCCAGACTTGCCGATTTCACAAACCAGTACAGAAAATAAAACTGGGGACCAACAGAGAGTTTTTCAATATAGACTCCTCACCTGTAACTGGCATCATTTCATAAAGGAAGGCCATTTACCCATGCCACAGATAGACAGGACCTAACTTCAGGGTGAAAGTTCTTGACAAGGAATCAGTAAAGCTTTATGAAAATGTTCTCCCCGTCATTATTCATTTTTTCCATTTCACTGTGGATCTGTGAAAACTTTTGCACAGATTCGCCCCTATGGCAACAGGAATGCAACGAGATGGATGGCAGCCATTAGAACTGCCAGGGAACGCCGGATGAGGGAGGGAGACAGAATAAGGAGCCAAGATGCCTTTCAGACGTGGCAGGCGAGCCCTTCTTTAGCAAAAGCAGAAAAACAATGCAGCAGCCGACGCTCGCCTGTCCTCTGAAAAGCTTTGATCCCAGATGCTAACGGGCCTTCCCATCAAATACACGCCTCTGGACACACGCTCTGCTTCCGTGCAGCTCCGCGGCTCTACGGAACGTTGCTTGGCCTCGCTGGTGAACTAGGCCTGCCCAGCCTGTAGATGTGAGACATGGTTTTCTTTTATGAGCTTCTTGAATTTACAGTGCGATAGGCTCCAGGCAATCTGACTAGAACATCAACTTGATGCCCCCCTTTCCACTCATCTGGTCTCAGCCTCACGGCTTCAAATTCATCACACAGCACATTCTTTTCTGCTCCCGGCTGACCCCTCTTGACAAAGGCCCCTTGCTGGAAAAGACAAACCCCTCAGGCTCCCCACGACCTTTGGGATGCTTTTCACTGATGCTTCTCTATTTGTTCGTCTTTCATTTTGATTGCGTTATTTTGCCTAGACTTGCTGTTTTAGCCTTTGTGGTATATTTTTAAATCTCTTTTTAAGTTTCCTAAACAGCAGGATTATCGACAAATGCCCCGGAAAGCCAGAGCCTCAGACCTTCTCGGTTGAAGACACTGATTCCGTTCTGACGTGAAATTTTCTCTCTCGCTCCGCTTTACAGACACAAGTTCCCAACTCTTCACTTTTCCTTCACAATGTCTCTCACCTGTCTTCCCACTCCCACAGCCACCCCAGACTTCAAAAGCTGGTCTTGTCGCCTCTCCCCATACTCACGGCTACCAAATCCATCTTCCGAAACCGCCCGCCCCGCCCCCGAGTACAACACTTCCCTGCTCAAACATCTTCTAGTGGTTCCTCAACGGACAGAAACACTGACTGAGACTGTCACCAACCAAGGTCAAGAGACTATTGATATCGCAAGTGTATTCAGGTGGAAACAAAGTTCTTGAAAACTTTTTTTTGCAAGTGTTCTAAAAAATCAGAACAAAACTAATTTATTCTAGTTCTGTCTTCGTTATACACCACATGTTGGTGAGTTAAACACAACAAAATTATTTTCTTTTAAAAGTGTCTACCAAAGATAAAAAGAATAAGGTAACAATTAACATGTAGTTTGTTGCATTAAAAAATCTGATATACTTATTTCTGTTGTCTGTTAGCTTGTTCTAAGCCTTTTAACTCTTACCCCAAAAAAAGTCATTGTTCAAAAGCAAACATTCAATTCAGTTGATACATTACAGTAGAGTCAACTAACATCATTCAACAAAGGTAACAAGTTTTCTTTAAAACTCAACAGGATTATCTGTTGCCTTCAGTGCTTCCCCATAACATGGCTTCTTCTTTTTTCGGCCGCCCCGCGCGCCATGTGGGATCTTAGTTCCCCGACCGGGGATTGAACCCGAGCCCCCTGCAGTGGAAGCGCTGAGTCTTAACCACTGGACCGCCGGGGAAGTCCCAAGGCTTCTTTAATCAAATGTTTCGTTTCTAAAATTACCTTCTGCTTTTGAGAAAAATCTGTGTCCATCAGAGCAGGGCTTTAGAGAAGCAAGCAAACCAGTGAAGAGAGGCAGTCATCGCACTGAGAGGGGCGGCTCTTTTGAGGAGTGGGCTGCCCGGTCCCCCTTGGCTTGTGATTCAGCCTGACGCTGAACTGGTCTCCAAGGTGAGACAAATGTATGTATTTACTCCTAAAATGTTGGCAATGCCCCTCTCCCAGACCTTGATGCTCTTCACCTGTAGAGGAGTGGATACCAGCCAGCTAAACGCATGTGTCAACTCTGACTGGTTTCTCTAGTCCAAGTCAGCCTGTCTTGAGAAGCTGAGACATCAGGAGGTGTTGGTCTGGAGGGGTGCCGGTCATGGCTGGCTCTTCCGTGTCTTCCCCAGGGCCATCCAGAATAAGCTGCTTAGTGGGGCTACATCTGTGTGCTTTTAGACTTGACTCCCAGTACGGAGTCCCAGGAAAGACGTAATCAACCTGTCTTTCCCCCACTGTCCCCCTGACACAGAGGGAGAATCTTTTCTCCCATCTATCAGCGTTCCTTTAATCCAATGTCCTTTCATCGTTTAACAGCCTGCAAAACCAAAAAAAAACACCCCCCAAACAAAATCCCCCCTCAATCTTGCCATCTGTTTGGCAATACTTTTCTCACAATGCTAACCCGTAATAACCTCTCATCTGTCATTGTGGTAAAGCAGAACAAAGTTACCGACCTCATCATAACAAGAACATATGCACAAATCAGTCCTGGGTCTGCATTCCTGATGAAGGACGTGGGCAAACAGCAAAACCAGAACAGAACCTGACTTAAACTTCTCGTGGTGGACTGATCGGGAATCCTAATGGCCATAATGTGATCTGTAACACTCATGTCAAAAGAATTTACATTTAAGTGTTCTGGGAACGAAACTGAGGTTTGTATATTTCAACAGTGATCTCACAGGCAAATCGTAATTTCTTTGAATTCAGGAGCAATGTTGTCAGTTAGAAATCCTCAAAAAATCAGGTTCTGAAGAGAAAATGCAAAATGCTTCCATCATCAAGGGAAGTAGAGCAATCAACCAACTCTTAAATCATTGGTTCATCTGGTACTTAGTTGTCTGCCACCTACACATTAACAAAAATAACGGGGAAGATGCAAAATAAGAAAGACGAAAGAAGGTATTATTTTACATGATGTTTGTCTCCAGTGCTAAGAGGGTCCTGATGAGAAAGGGTGGAACTGCAAGGGTGGGAGTGGAAAGAGGGGTTAACACATTTAAATTTCTTTGCTGCTGTTGCATTTTATTCAGAGGTCTTGCGATGGGGCAAAATTCTGGCCGTTGCTTTGCTTCATAAACCCAGAAAGGGCAGTGGTCTACAGTCAAGCCACTATCCTCTGTTTTCCAACACCCAGATAACATAAGTTCAGAAGACCACAGACAAAGGCAGATCTTTTCTTTCTCACCTCTGGTCCCGCCCTTACTTTGAACATTGAGCCTAGCGACAGGTGGTCATGGATATGACATTTTTCAATATTTTCGATATTTTTCAAAGATCGAATTCAAGAAAAGTGGCCCAATGCCTCTTTCCTTCCGTGGTCATCACCATATCAGGGAGAGCTGATGAAGTGATAATGACCAGCTCTGAAATTCACAGGCCTTGAGACAAAGGCATCCGAGTCAGGACATTCCAGAATGAGTTCCCTTTGTGGTTTGAAAGATTGTGGGTGAGCTGTCATTAAGAGAGGATCTTATTTAAACCATTTAGAAAATGTTTATTCACTAAGGAAGGTTGAAACGAGTGGGACACATCGTATTTGTTTAGACAACAGGTCTTGCCCAGGTCTTGAAATGTAGACTTGCTGGATAGGGGATGTCAGGGAAATTTCTGTTCCGAAGAATCTGTCAAACAGAGCTGCGTATGCCCTCGTCCTCCTTGACTGATTCCACGGGGCCCGGGAGCGCTCAGAGGGCAAACCCATCCTTCTCCTGATCTTCCCTCTTTGTATTCTGGCCGCTCACTGAGACCCACCCCGGAAACGGCTGTGCAGTGAGCGTGGACAAGGAGGGTGTGAAAGACTTGCGGTAAAGCTGGAAAGGTTAAAAGCAAAGTAGGAAGCCCATCTGGAAAGAGAAATTTTATTATTGTGAATTGCTATGACTACCACCAGCATAATAGATACTAGGTTTGGCTGAAATGCCACATGCCTAACTATTTTAGCAAAAGACATTTGGTAACTTGTTAAATGTTGTTTCTTTTGGAATAAGCCTTGATGGGGACCTAGGAAAAGTTGGGGAGAAACGGCAGAATCACAAATTGTTTTAGAGCAGGCAGGAATTTTTAATCACTAAGAAGCCTTTCATTTCGCAGGTGAGGGCACAGAATTTTAGAGAGGTGCCGTGACTTGCCCAGAGTCACACAGATAGGAGTAAGTGACAAAATCAGGCTGGAACCCAGGTTCTGAGTTTCCAAACCAAATGCCTTTTTCCAATCAGCTTATGCTGTTTCTCAGAAAAGAGAACAAACACAGAACAGAGAGAAAGAGGCATCAAGGAACTAATGAGATGTCAGTGATTTGGAAATAAGGAAGGACTGGGAGGAAAAATAATAGCTGTAGTGGGTAGACTGGGAATCTAAGATGAAATAACATTTAGACTAAAATGCTGCCTATTCGCGAGCTTTACGAGAGAAAGTGAGTATCGTGGAAAGCATGAGAACAGAGGGAAAGCAGAGGGATGGTCAGACGTAGGCAGTTAAGGAACGTGAGGGAGAAAAGGGGGACAAATACAGAAGGGGAGGTAGTACACAAGGCGAGACACAGATCTGATGGCATCAGTAATCAGGGGGGATGGCATCCAGTAGCAGAAAAGGCGACCCTGAAGAGTGAACACTCGTACTGTCTCTGTTGTTAGGCCATAGGAAACCCTAGTCTGCAAATTCGTATATTCACACTTTTCCCCCCCAGCTAGATGTTTCCAGTGTAATTTCATTCACACTCGGGGCTCAGCTCTTTCCACGGCCCCCATGCCCACGTTTCTAGAACTGACTTGCCCTGAGTTCTCACTGGCTGTTTCCGACCACATGCTGGGCTGGACTACGGTCCCCTCAAAGCCATAATTTCCAAATCAGAGCTCACCTGTTTCTACCAACCTGCATCCTCCCTGTATTTCCTACCCACTTGGTCACTAGGTCAGCAGATTCTCTTTTCCCTCCCCTCTTGCATTCAGTCACCATTTCCTAATGACTAACCACCTCTTTCTCTGTAATTTCAGTGCCCATCTGTGGGTCAGGTCTTCACCTCCCAACTAGATTTACTGTCTCCTCACTCCTCTCTCCCCCTTTTCTCAGCCTCCTACTTTTCTACATTCAACCCATCCTTATATTGCCCCCAGAAGGACCATGTTGCCTTCCTGGTAATCTCCTTCACGGGAAGCCTGTCCACCCAGGATCACCAGGTGGTCAGTTTAAGCCCTGCTTGATCAAAACTGTGATGTCCATCTACTCTCTTTTTCCTACTTCCACACGTGCTCTACGCTCTTGTCATTCTGAGCTGCATATTCTTTCTAAAACCTGCCACGCTCTGCCTCCCAAGGAAATGCTCTGCTCTGGCCTGGAACAGCCTGCCTCGGCTTGCTCACCTTGCTTCCTACCTTTAGGGGTCTCACTTTCAGAACCTCAGATTATATATGGAATCTAAAAAAAAAAAAATGGTTCTGAAGAACCTAGGGGCAGGACAGGAATAAAGACTCAGACATAGAGAATGGACTTGAGGACACGGGGAGGGGGAAGGGTAAGCTGGGACGAAGTGAGAGAGTGGCATGGACATATATACACTACCAAATGTAAAATAGATAGCTAGTGGGAAGCAGCCGCATAGCACAGGGAGATCAGCTCGGTGCTTTGTGACCACCTAGAGGGGTGGGATAGGGAGGGTGGGAGGGAGACGCAAGAGGGAGGAGATATGGGGATATATGTATACATATAGCTGATTCACTTTGTTATACAGCAGAAACTAACACACCACTGTAAAGCAATTGTACTCCAATAAAGATGTTAAAAAAAAAAAAAAAAAGAACCACAGATTGAACTTTGGGATGAACTGAGGTCTAGGAAATCTGTTTGGAAGTGTGTGTTGTGTAAGAGACAGGGCAGTGGGGCTGGATGGGCAGGAAGCTGTGAGGAACCAGGGATGAGGGGACTGAGGGGTCCCCAGCCAGCTTGTCTCCTTCCTAGGTCGTCTCCCCCAGCCCTGGGGTGGAGTCCAGAAGAGAACAGAGCCCACATCAGCTCTGCTTTGACACCTCAAGATATTCTGAAGCCAGGATCCTGGAACACAGGCAAGGGGCTTCTTCTGGGAGTCTAGGAGTTAGGGTAGCCTGGAGGGAGGGACGCTGAGGTTGCTTTTATTTTGATATCACAGGAATCAGTCAGAGACGCCGGACAGTCTCTGGAAAATACCCAACTGTCCATCTTCAGTTCTGTGATTATAAAATAATAAAGTTCCCTTTCACTGGTTGTCACCGTGTAGATTTCTTGCCCTGTTATCAGACAACCCTTTAAAATGGCTGGTGTGTATAACTTGGTCTTAGAGTAAGTAAATCATCTGATAGTCACTGTGTAAGAGAAGTTGCTGACACACCCAGATATGATGCTATCAGATCATCTAACTTAGACAGCTATGCGATTAGTTTAAGGAAGGAATCGATACTTTCGGAAGCGGCATGTCCTCGGTTTTGAACCATTACGGAGCAACTGAGCACATCTAGAACATTAACTGCCTGATGGAAGTGAAAGAGTTAACGTAGCCTGCAACTGTCGGCGCACCGCAAACTGTACTGAGAAACCAGGACCTCTTATGTTATACGTACACTGCGATGTGCTGAGAAAATCTGACTAATCTGTTTTTATGTTTTCTGGAATTTTCTCAAAAAACCTGAATAACAAACCATTTCGCCATTTCCCTTTCCGCTTTGAAACCTGGACAGAACTAATTTTTCCTTAAAACTAGATTGCAGAAGAAAATTGGATTAAATCAAGCATTAGTAAAAGCATTGCCTTAGTAGCGTTCAGGTTAGTGTTTGAAATGTACAATAATGTACAATTATTCAATTGGCTACACACTTTTTTTTACTGATGTCCCTGGGACTAAACATTCTGGTTACAAACTTAAAGCAAAATTATTAAACAATTAAACAAAACAGCAGAAATGGAAATCAACCACAGCATTTTCCCATGAATTTAAGTGATCTGCTGATAAAATCTCTTAAAATCATCCTTAATGCAGCAAATGTCTTCTTCCATGAGGAAAGAAAGAGAAAAAGGAAAATAAAGGAGAGGAATTGGGCACCACTTTTAGAAATGTATTTGTAAAATGGGTTGCTTTGTTTTTAACGCAATTTTGGGCAGAAACAGCAATGAAATGTGGTTTCAGCGTTTGAATTTTTAGGCTCGGATGTCGGATGCCTACCAAGGGAAAGGTTATCTTCTCAGTTTTGTCCCATGGAAGACGCCTCTGTAATTTTGCTAACATCATGAGCTATTACAGTCACACACACACATCAGGAGGACACAGGCTGGCACAGATACCCAGCTATTTAGACATGATTCAGCGTCAACGGGGCCGGACGCATCTTTCCTGACCTGGAATGACCATCGCTGAGCTTTCCTAGGTTATCTGCACTTTCCGCACCCTGTTTTGGATCTGAAGCCCAGTTACTCATTACGCTGCCTCTCTCTCCTCCTCTGAGATCCCCTTTTCCATCTTCTCCCAGACGACCGGACTGATGTCAGTGGCAGCTGTGGATCTGTCGTGGGCTTGGGGTTACGTTCATTATAAAGAAATGGTTAAGAAGCTCATTCTGAGATTGCTCAGCTTGAACGAGGGGCAGAGAGCATCCAGATGAGAAGCTGGAGACCCACACGCACCTACAAAACGTGTAAGAGCTGAAGTGCATTTATTTGCTCCGCGAATCTGAACAGAGCTCACGAAAGACCACAGTCAGCCCCGTGCATATAAAGCTCCAAACAGTCAAAGTCCCAAGATAGAAGACTGCCACCAACCCGGCCGTGTGCACGTACACATCAGCCAGAACTCAGAGCTTTTCCTTCCATGTTGTCTTCTCTAAGCAGGCAGAAGAGCCTCTAGATATGCCCGCACGGTTTGTGTCTTATGGGGTAAGCAAGCAGAGAACTGTGAAATGCCATCAGTCATTAAATAATTGACTCTATTGCCCAATTCAATACACTGGGTTTGCTTTTGTGTGCATTCAAGTGTAAGAACTGAGGTTTCGCTCTGGCTATGAACTTTTTAAATAATAGATTTCTAGCAGGTGAGATCTTTTGGGTCTCCCTGGAATTACTCTAGCTAAGGAATTGTAACGGGTGATAATTGTTTTAAAATGGTACGAAGAGCAGCAGGAAATAATCCCTAATACTAAGTGAAGGGGGTGACTAGGTTTATCACACAGGGTCCTCAGACAAGGGGACCGAGAGCTGGACGGACATCCTTTCTACCGCCCAACAAGTCAATGGAAGAGGAGGTCTGAGGCAAGATGGCTTATTCAGTTAGTAACAAATAATTATTCCGCTCATGAAACATATTAGTCTAACTCAGGGATTTCAGAGCTGAGTTATAAACTACCTGACACCTGTCTTCCTATCACACCATCTGTAGCATCTAAGAATACTGGCCACTTCTCTAACAAATCACAGTAGGGACACAAAAATCACAAGTAACACGGAGAGAAATTGCTGCCCCAAAGACGGTATCTCTAGTTTCTGAAATGAAGGTTTCTTGTGCTTTGCAAACTACCGGTGAACCCTAAAAAGTCATCCTATTTTATTGGTGACTGAGGAGAATCTCAAGTTGAGAGTCGGGTTTCCTTTTCCTAGAGCCATTCTTCCTGATACCGGGGCAACAGTATACTTTAGCTGTATTTGCATGGGAAACATTTTCTGTCTTTAACTCTTTAATCCCAACATTTCAGAGGAAAGTGCTACCAGTATGAAGTTTTAATTTCCGTTAATTATTGTAATAACAAGGTCAGCTGAGGAAGTCCTTAAGTTATAAAGCAAAAGAGAGTAAATGTGTAATAGTAGGTTAAATATATTTCAAAAAATCAACAGCAAAAATGAGAAGTGTTAATATTTTCAGCATTAACTCTTGGTACGGAAAGGTCTGAACTGTTTCAGAAGGCAAATATTTACATGATACTCTTCCAAGGGAGGCAGCTCTAGGTTTTATCAGACTCTTCTCTATAAAAAACCGTTCACCTGACCACATATTTGGTTTACTCCTCTATTCCTTCATTCAACAAATAGCTATTGGGAGCGTTCTACATGCACTGCAAGCTTCCAGGAGCCGTGGGAGCCACAGAGATAATGGCACAGCTTGCATTTTAGAAAATACTTTCACATTTCATTCTGTACATTCTGTGACATACATGTCACAATACTGTGACATGCTGATGGTAAATGAAAGTTTGCACTAAGAAAAAAAGAAGTGAAATTAAAACATGTAAGGTAAACAATTTCAGCTAATTCTCTTTTAAAATTTCTTTGGCAGAAACTGCAGTGACTGCACTTTTTATTGGTAGGCAATTTATTGATGCCAGGTCTTCTTCCATCTGTTTCTATCCTATAAAGCTTTAATCTCAAGGCTTTTTAGACACTAGGCTAGCTAGAAAGCTGGACACATACAAATGGGAATTTGGGCTGAAAAGTTTAATCTTTCTTTGCAAGGTATTTGTACATAACGATAGATACAGCATGTATCAGATCTAGGAACTAGTGTCACAAAAGTCATAGAAAACAGGTGTTTTTCAACTGTGAAGTGTGTTTTTTTCCCCCATAATCTCCTTGTGGTTTTGGTAAAACTCTGGCCATTGTCAAACCTCTCACATCCCTTCTTTACGAAGGTACCAAGTACCCTTAAAAGGTCTAAATTAGACATGTAGTACTAGAAGAATGTGAGGGGAAATATTACAGACATGTACTAGGATTCTGGGAGTCTGCCAGCTCACTAGTAACGACAAACATCAAGGAAGCCTGGCAGGGATTCAGAGTCCCCTCTGGCTCTTCTAGAACCTTCACATCCAGTCTCATATATCCGAGTCAGCACAGAATAAGCAGAAACTGTTGTTGTCAAGGCTCTGATGAGTAGAGGTGGGGGGTTGAGTTTATCCATCAACAATCTCAGACTTACACAGACAGAAAGGGGCCACTTTGCCAGAATCCAGAGGGTGCTTTCGGAGGGGCTGCCTGATGACCCTCTTTTCCCTTCTTTTACGCACTTACTTTTGAACGTGTTTTAAAGTTTCTGACCCTTAGAAAGGGTGGACCCTTGCTCATTCACAGCTAAATTATAAGAATGTACAGAAAGAAAAAAATGATCATTTGTCATTCTGATATGATGATTCTGAATTACTTAGGTTAAATGCTCTATTTTTTTTTGTCTTGTACGGTAATACACTGTTTTGCAAAGTGCATAAATGTTTCTTGGAAATTTTTAAATCATGTCTTTGCTGCAGACATCTAAAGGAAAATTAACAAAAACACTGTTTTTTGAAAGCAATATTTCTGTTTCTTTTATTAGAAAAGCTGTTTCTCAAGTACTGTAAACTACTATATTCTTAAGTTATAGCAAACACATGTTTATATGCGTGTGTGTGTGTATATAATTATGAGGTTTATATTTGGTGGAATACTTCAATAATGCTTTTTGGAATAGTTGCCTTTATTGTAATTTATCTAGATGTAAGACTTAACAGATATACTTTAAATATGATGTGTAATGGGTCTGTATTAGTGCAAATATCATTGTGATTTATTTTAATTAATTAAAAACTTTCATTCTTGAAAACAATGCTTGCCCATTATATTCACAAGACAGGTTTGCCAACTCAACCTCTACCTTAGCAGTCATGTTGATTCTTCACTAAGTCTGAAATTCTTGGAGAGTGTTTAGTACTAGAGAAATGTGTCTTCTTTGTGTACCATAATATTAAAAAAGTAAAAATCCCAAATTTGTTTATACTATCCCACATCAACTCCACCAATGGAGTATATCCATTTCTCATTGTAGGTCATTACTGAACCTGCATGTGTGTTGCAGAAGTTCATGTGTCAGTAGTAATCCACATGATGAACTTCTGTGCATTGTCAATTCCCAGGAACAAATAAGAACACATTCAAAAATGGCTCACAGAGCAGAGCTTGAGTCCTAGACTGTACTAAAACCTTATTTCTCTATTTTCCCCCCTGCTTTTAAACCAAAACGCTACCGATGCCACCATAATTTCCTGAAGATCTTATAATCAGAGCAGCTCTCCTGCCCAGTCTCATCTGATGGGAGCACTTTTACTGTACTCTTTTTTCGCCTCTTTGGCAATAGAGCCTGCTATCACTTTGAAAGGAAGTGCTTGCCATTAACTTCCAATTTATTCCTTTCCTATTGTGATCCTAAAATGAGCAAAAGGAATGCTAAGAACAGAGTTTTAATGTAATTCAATTGCAAAGGTTTGTTCCGCTGACAAAATCATGCTGCTGGGTAACATTCATTTTATTAAAAGGGAATCTGTCAAAAAAAGAAAAGCAATCCAAGCTACAGGAGAACTAAGCTTAATGTGTAAGTTCTGTTCCAGAAAAGTTGTATGGAAAATATTTGTATAATGGGTCATTTTTTTCTACTGACTTTTATCATAAATTTGGAGCTGTGTTCCTACAGAAAGTACATTTGCTTCAGCATTTCATCAAAAAAGTCACACTAAGGAACTCAATATTCATTTCCAGGAGTATTTTGCATTTGTCAGCATGCCGTCTCTGCACATCTAATTTCCCCTTATGGTTTGTGCAATGTTAGTGGAATGAACAAGTAACGGAAAGTGATTTTACACAGTCACAAAATGTGACTGTTCAAAGAGCACATTGCCTGGGCCACTCCTCCACAACTTTAGTAGAAAACCCCAGCTGGACGCTCCTTCTACTTTTTCATACGCTTTCAGAGTGACCAGCTATTTCTGACTTGCATTTAGTGGTAAGGTTCTTATAAGTGGAGTTTAGATTCTCCAATAACTGATTATAAAAAGTTAAACCCTTCTATCTGTGGTGCTGATGGGATCAGCCAAGTTCATTGTAAATGTTTTTAAAGTTTCCCTTCAGTGACAGCTCCCAAAACAGTCAGCTTTAGCACCTGGGCAAATATAAACCCCAAAAGTTTTTGCCTAAAGCCAAGGCTGCAGTATGTTTCCCCAAAAGTTTGCTGCTAATATATTAGGTCTGTATGAAGCAAAATCTTAAATTAATCTTTAAGCAGAGGTAGGTTGACCTCGATGGTAATGAAACTTAAGCTTCAGGGCTCCGCACTTGCCTGGGTCCCTTCCAAGGCCCTGAGTCCAATTTTGTCTTTTTTTTTTTTTTTTTTTTCAGAAAAAGGGAGCCCCAAATTATAGAAGCTCCAGGCCCCCCAAAAACCTGGATCCCACTTGCCCTTAAGATTGTACTATTATTATCCACACTACTGTACATAAAATAGACAAACAACAAGGACCTAGTGTATAGCACAGGGAACTATATTCGATATCTTGTAATAACTTATAATGTTAAAGAATCTGAAAAAGAAATATATATTTATGTATAACTGAATCATTTTGCTGTACACCTGAAACTAACACAACATTGTAAACCAACTATACTTCAATAAAAACGAACAAATAAACAGAAAAAGGATTATACTGTTACTATTTTAGATTACATTATTATATCACAGTATTTTATAATCAGAGTAGAATTTTGATTTACTTACTCAAAAAATGTTGTCCATCCAGTTTCATCGCTTTTAGTGGCTAAAAGGCCGCTGTTGCCATGGTAAGTAAGCAAAACTAATTCCAGTCCTTGAGCGGTCATGCTTTTCAAACATCCATTTGTCCCTATGGTCAGCCATATCACCTGGTTATCAGGAGACACCACTCGAACTGGCATCCGATTTGGGTCCCGTCTAATCCTAAGGGTATTGCCGTTACTGTCGGTCACAGCAGTAATATCATTGTCATTGCTGTAGCTAAAATTGTACAGATAATCGCCAGTGACTAAACTCACAGTATACTGGTGAGTGCCATTGATGTCAAAGATATAGAGTTCTTGATCAGTTGGAGAGGCAACTTCATAGAAGTTCATAGAGTTAAGTAAAGGCTTGTTCTTTGACACAGCCCGGATCCGAATGTTCCCTAGGTCTGCAATGTACAGGGTACCATCCGGAGAGGCGGCAAGGGAGGAAGGAGCGCTCAGTTTGGCATCTTTGGCATAGCCATCTCCGCTCTGGTAGCAGTCACAATTGGCATCGTTTTTGCAGTCACACTCTGACGGTATCCCAGCAACCAGGGAGATCTCCCCATCCGTGGTGACTTGCCTTATCCGGTTAATTTTCTTTTCATCGGTTTCAGTGATGTACAGGACCCCACTGTAGGACACAGCAATGGCAGTAGCCGACTCCAGGGTCGTCTGAACTGCGTGCTTGCCCACAGAATATTCCACTCCTGGCACCTGGCAATGCATGGGCCGCCCAGCAGCAATGCGCACTTGACGATTTTCAGTGATCTGTAAAACTACATTATTATCCAGGACATAAATGGAGTTATCCATAGGGTTAATGGCTAGGTCAGTGGGCCATTCCAGACGTACCTTCATAAAAAAGAAATGGTCTGGTTACTCAGTTACTGAGCTGCTGTTAATTTGCCAGAAGAGTAAATTAGAAATTTACTGGGAAAATCTGGGGAAATGACCGTTGATTTGATAAACTGTTTAAAAATTGTTTTTAAAATAGATACAGTGAAATAAACTTAAAAAGTTTTGAGTGGAGACAAATGTAGGAAATAAAATTTTATTTAAAAATGCAGCTCATTGAAAGATTTGCAAGTTCTAGCCAAATAGCAAATGAATCATAAGTAGTGAGTTAACACATATCAATGAGATGTGAACATACTTGTTCCTTTTAGCAGTAACAATCACGCAGTGCGGGGCTTTCTAGGTTATGAATACATTACTGTCCCCTTGTGTTTTCAATCAGGCCAATAGTAAAGTTTCTAATTCTAAATATAAGTCCCTGAGGACTAATCCTAGTGGGTTCTCTCCACTACCTAAGGACCTCACACAATCAAAAGATTAGAGATTTAAGCTGTTTTGTTCTTTTTGGAATATCTGCATGCTGCTACTTTACTGGTATTTTATTACAAATGATTAGCACTTCTTAGTGATAACTGTTCTGTATCTCACTGAATTCTTCAAATGCAGAACTGGAGAAGAAAATAACTTATTAGCTCCTGAGACACATGTTAATGGAACAGCTTTACCACAACGACTGATGCCCACGACACGCGCGGTTTAATACGGTGTCATCATAGTGTGCTGACACAGTAAATCAAGTCACTCAGAAGAAAAGCAGACAACTGGGCGCAATGTTTTCACTACCTGGCTAATGTGCATGCTCGTGTCACAAGTTAAAGGTCTGGCTGAAGTCAGATCGTTAGAGCCTAGGAGAGTTGATATGACTCCATTCTGATCCACTTTTCTTATCATGGTTCCATCAACAAAGTAGATTAATCCATTTTTATCGATCGCCATTCCTGTATCCAAGAGAAGTAAAAGTTATTAATCTTTCAAAAATGATTAATTTTAATTAAATGTTCAGGCCCACCACGAAACCCAACATTTAACCCCAGTGATAACATGGGCAGTAGACAGCAGGTTAAGACTGCAGATTGCAAGCACATTAGGAAAAACCCAACACAGGCATTTATGTTACGTGTAAGTGTAAAATGTAATAAAGAACCGAAATGTGTAAGAATCTGTCCTTCGTGTGTGAATCATATAGGTAGTACCTGTGTTTTAAATATAAACACTGTACAGTGTTGTTGTCTATAAATTATGGAAACAGGTCATATTCTGTTACACTGGACTTTACATTCTAACAAAAACAGATCTAAGCCGAGGTTAGTGTTTTGTTGACCTTGTGACAATGAAATTTGCTAGTATGAATAACTCAGCACAACAAATACTTTTTTTCCAGTCCTTGTACACATAATAGTCTCTAGCTATAATGAAAAAAAAACCAAAACCCAAAAAACACAACGCCTCAAACCAAAAAACACTGTAATGAACGGCATAAAACATGAGGAAGGAGTCAGTCCTGACTGGTTTAAAAGCTAGAAACCTTCATCACATAGAATTTTAGCCCTTGTTACCTCCAGAAATTCCTCACAGCAAGCATTTTTTCCCATGGCATAGAAACAAAAGTTTAATAGCTCCAAACTGGGTGAGAGCTAACAGGGTTGCTTAGTGATGGCTTTTAAGGCGGCCCGGGACTCATTCATAACAAAGAAGTTCCAGGACAATGGAAAAAAAAAAAAAGAATTCAGATACTTCCTTGAAGTTGAACAGGATGTGACCTGAATGATACCGGGTAGTTGCGTGATTCTTTCAAAAGTTGAAAAAAATGGTATGATAAAAAATGCCAAGAACCTAATATTTACTGTAAAATCAACTTAGGATTCTAGCAGTTTCACGCTAAATAGCTTTTAAAAACACCAGATGTGAAACAGCTTTCCAGAACACAGTTGCAGGTAAAATATTAGACTCAGCATGAAACACAATCAGGCACTAACTGGATTGTCCACATTTTTTTTTTTTAAATAAAAAGAAATCCTCAAATTGATAAATGCCAGTACCTTTGGGACTCATGAGTGTGGCTTCCACAGCCTTCCCTCCATCCCCACATCTGGCTTCATCAAAAGGAAGGCACTGCTCTCCCGTCCCTGCAACCACTTCAGCGTTTTTAGTCAAGTCTTTTGCGCCCGTAAGTGACTTCGGGCGATAAATCCTGCGCGTGTTAGTGTCAGAAACGTACAGATCCCCTGAGACTGGATCAGTGGCGAGGTAGTATCTATGAGCTGGGCTGCTGCTGTAAGAAAGATGGTACATAAACATCACAAAGAAAGTTACTCCTAAAACACAGCAATTGAAAGCAAAATAAAACAGTTGATGAGAAACTAATTATAAACCGAGACCCTCCCCCCGGCCCCCCTCCCCCCCATCAACGGCTGGAAGAATTGGTGGCAACCTCTGACGTGACTGCTTTCCTTCCTTGTCTGTTGCTGAGGATTTAACAATTGATGAAAGGGCCATCTTAAAAATAATCACCTTTACAAGGCAACATGCTTCCAGCCTGAAACAAAGAAGCATGTTCTCGGAATCTTTTTGGTTCAATGCAAAGCCATTAACATACAGCCTTTGAGAGACAGGCTTCACGTTTATTCCAGGGGACGGGTGTCTCTACCAAGTTCGCCAGTGAAGTATAACATACTAGTGATTTTACTTGCATCTCACAGTAGGGAAATCTCCTGTCTTCTCTTGCAATCAAACGAAACCACCTGGCTCCAAAAAAATTACTTTTTTTGAAAGAAAAAAAAAGTAGTGCTGTGTCTGTCTGGGTTGCTCTACTGGAATCCAGAAAGGTAATCTGACGCAGTGACAATGTTTTTCCTGAGCTATGCGGTTAAATACTAAAATGAGGCCATCCAAGAGACGGAGGCAGTCTTAGTGGTCTAGTGCACTGAGCCAGAATGCTGGGTTCATCACTTCCACTTTAAAATTTGCAAATTAAGCTGCTCTAAAACCTGTCTATGAATTTGGTGACATACAGACATTTGTTCACAATACAGAGTACCTCAATTTTATAAATCTAAATTAGTGCAAATGTAAAATATTTTATGTCCCGTTACCTGTAAAAACGGTAAGACCAACATTATCAAGGAATGGACAAATTATGACATATAGTTGAAACTGCAAGGTAATCTCCTTACATACACTTAACACCACATTCTTGGAATTAATGTAATTTTGTACTGTGTGCAAATATTGCCTTCTGAAAAAAAAAATTCTAAAAAGAGTTTAAATGATTTGGTATCTTGACAAAGACGTCAACAGGTAGGAATCTCCGAGATTCCACAAGTCTTTCGATGACAAAATTGGTTTTACTGATTTATTCTCATTCTCTTTCTCTCTCCACACACACACACACTTATATGCTTGTTTCCATTTATTTTATATGTAGATATTTAAAATATGTAGTATAAATCTAACTAAATGAAAATATTTATCCTGAATAATGGTTTAGTAGTTTTCTCATTACTAGTTAGGTTCTAATGAAGCAGTTCTTACTACTTAATGCTCTTCTTTGTAAGTGGTGAATACATGTACTTGACTGCTCCTGTAAGATTCTGTTGTTAAAGTCACTGTTTTCTGTTGTTAAAGGTTCTGTGGGTGTTCACTGGTGTTTCTCACATTGGTAGAGGGGACAGCTGGCCACACATGGGGTCTGTAGAGACCTCTGGGGCTCTAGAAAGCTCTGTGGCGGTGATGTTGGTAGACAGAGAAACACCCAGACCCACAAAGGCTTGAACGCCTTCGGATTCTCCTTTCCAGCCTTTAATATCTTTTAGTGACAAGAAACAGGTTAGAGCAAGAGGTCTTGAGTGTGTAAATATGAGGGAAAGGGGAAAAGGGTGAAAAGTGAAATGAAGAACTCATAAAGAGATGCAAAAGCCATTTGACATAAGAGCCCTTCAGAACTGCTGGCTTAGACCTGATGATCGACTTGCCACGCTCAGTGTTATTGTATCATGTTTATAAGTTGATGCCTGAGATTTAATTTTTATTTAATTTTTTATTTTTAAATTTAAAAAAAATTACTTATTTATTTATTTTCGGCTGCATCGGGTCTTAGTTGCAGGATCTTTCACAGCAGCACGTGGGCTCTTTATTGAGGCGCAGCGGGCTTAGCTGCCCCACGGCATGAGGGATTTTAGTTCCCCGAACAGGGATCGAACCCATGCCCCCTGCACTGGGATCACCGAGTTTTAACCACTGGACCACCATGTAAGTCCCGATGCCGGAAGTTTTAAATGCAACAAGACATATGGTGTTCCTTAATGTGGTAGTTTATTACTTTGTAATGAAATGGAAAGTTACATATCAACATAACATTCAGAGCAATTTTATAGAGGCTTCCCCCCCCCCCCATAATCAGTCTGATATTGGCAGAGCTGATCTTCCAGGTATGTATATATAGCTGGTGACAGAGCTGCAACTCAATCAAGCTGGGTCTATTTTGGAAGACATGACATTGGAGAGATTCTTTAGTCTTTCCTATCTCCCTGATTACATACTAATTATCGTACAGTTGGTTGTAAATATACATACATACATTTCATTTTCTTGCCAGTTGTATATCTATGAGCATGACCTTTGGACCAGATTGCCTAGGTCTGAACATTAGCTTTATCACTAACTATGCGACCCTGAGCAAGATATCTAACTTATCTTTGCCTCAGATTCCTTATCTGTAAAGGTGATAATAATGCGAATTTCATAGGATGCTGAGAGGCTTACATGAACTAGTACAAGTACAGTCCTTAGAACAGTGCCTGCCACACAGTATGTGCTCAGGAAGCACTAGCTGGGCTTCCTGGTGGCGCAGTGGTTGAGAATCTGCCTGCCAATGCAGGGGACACGGGTTCAAGCCCTGGTCCGGGAAGATCCCACATGCCGCAGAGCAGCTAAGCCCGTGCGCCACAACTACTGAGCCTGCGCTCTAGAGCCCGCGAGCCACAACTACTGAGCCCGTGTGCTGCAACTACTGAAGCCCACGCACCTAGAGCCCGTGCTCCGCAGCAAGAGAAGCCACCGCAATGAGAAGCCCGCGCACCACAAGGAAGAGTAGCCCCTGCTCGTTGCAACTAGAGGAAGCCCACGCGCAGCAACGAAGACCCAACGCAGCCAAAAATAAATAAATAAATTTATAAATAAATAATAAATTTAAAAAATTTTAAAATGCTTAAAAAAAAATAAGCGTTAGCTATTCTTAATATTGGCTTGTATCCTGTCTCCTCTTACATTGCTATGTCTTTTTGCCTTGTAACTCTAGCCAGTGTAGAAGTGTAATAATTATTGTTAACTAAACTATAACTTGACTTCTGAAAATGTAAACAAGGAAAAAAATTCTCTAAATTTGGATAGGTTCAAATTTGTTTCCTTAGTCCTGCTGTTATACTATAACATGGAAACTATTAAAACGACGCAGATCCTTCTTAAAACATCCAGTTTGAATTGTTTCTAGAGCAATGATGATAAAGGTAAATGAAGAATGCATAATTTTCCATGATATCCCTCATTCTGAGGAAAAACAACAGATTTCTGAGATGGCTGCTTGAGTAGCAGTGGCACTCGCTTTAGCTATAGGGCATGAGTTTTCTTGGTCCAAAAATAATGGACATTCGAGTCATAAGCTTTGCCTTTATTGGCATAACTTTTATTCCAGTGTGACAGTAATAAGAGAAGGTCCAAAGTGGTGCTTTATATTTGCCATTTCCTGTCCTGAAGCACTCCTTCCTTGAAGACACAGAAATTTCTAAATCAAGCACTATATGCCAGTGGCTGTAAAGATGTCCACCAAGTGAAGGCCCTAATTTTGCATAGAACTCTGTTGTCCAGAAGAACAAATGTGCAGGAGCACGTGGCCCTGGAGAAGAGAATCTGCCTCTGGAGATACTCCCCACAGAATAGCAGGAAACGAGAGCTACATCCATTCCCCACAGGGCAGCCTGCTGTGGCAATCTAGAGCTGCTTCTTGGGTCCCAGCCTTCCCTAAGTGAAAGAAGGGATCTGCACTGAAACACTAAAAGAAACGACAAGTGAGTTTGGAAATTTTCTGTTGACAGGCTGGTGGCAAGAAGCTCCGAGCCACGTGTGCGACGCGTCTGGGATTCAAGGACACCTGATTTAAGCACAGAGCTTTCTGACAGCGGTGCTGGTTCTTGCCCTTCTGACTTCCTGAAAAGCCAAAGCCCTGGAGAGGCTGGGATGGTGGTACAAACGGGTGATGAGCTTTTAGATCAGAAATACATCTGTGAACATGGGAGCCTATGATGACTGCAAACGGTCAGCCGCTGGCAGCTGGGGTGCAGGAAACTGGGGGAAATCTCTACTCAGCAGAAGAAGTACAATAGCCTTCTTGTGTGACTGACTGAGAGTTTCATTTCAGAAAGGTTTATGATAACATTGAGATTGTGACTAATAGCAGCAAAATCAAAGAAACTGAGATCAAGTGAAGAAACTTTACTATACTGCGCCTTGATTCTTAACTCACCCTGAACTGCCTAGATCATCACCACCACCAAGACGTTTTCTCTACATCTTACTCAGTTAGATACAGACCCAGTGGTAAATGCAGACTAGATTTGCTCATTTATTTTGTCATAATTCAACCTTCTTAGACTTGAGAAATATTTGCAAAGGATAAGCTATAGAATAGATATCATTAGCACTTTTAATCTTTTTAGCTGGAAACTGTGCCACAGCCCTTGGAACACACAGTGTTTGAAGGAGCATAAATTACATTTATGTATAAAATTAAACTGTGATTTTCTGGCTAATGAAAGACTGTTTATATTATTGCAAGCAGGGTTTCAGGATGTGATATTTTTGTGCCTGCTTAATTTTTAAATATTAAGTCAATGAGAAGTGCTAAATCAAATTTTTATAGTTTTGTGCCTAAACTTTAACCTGTTCAATTTCACAGACCTGTGATTGACCCTTTCTTTGATCTTTTAATTGGTAATATAAAATTCACAAGGTTTATTTTTAGACCTCCATGCTTAAATGTCCCTTGGCTGGTATTAGTTAATTAATTTAGTTTCCTTTATTTTGGAATTTTAAAGCATTGGAACAGGAGTGAGCTACAATTTACTACCTACAAAAAGGGTTTGTTAGCAAACTAACACTATAAACATTCTAAGGGGAAATGTTTAGCATATATACAAGAAACTTATTTTCTAAGCATTTCAGAAGCTCCCATTTATGTAAAACATTTAATATGTTGGGTAGTATTTACAACTATTCATTAAAGTATAGCTAGAGACTTTGATACAATATCCTGACAAGTACTTAATAAATTTGGTATGACAGAATACTTTGAATTTTAAAATATTAAGACTATTGTTTTTATATTTATTTTACTACTCAATATTTTTATTCATTCTTTTCCCCCGTTAGTCCAATTAACAAGACAGCTGATCGGGCATGAAACATACGAAGAGGAGCGAAGCAAGCATTTTTCCACTTAATCACTGACAACTGATTTCTCTGTTCATTTTTACAGATTTAGACGTATTTTCCTTTTTCTTCCTATCGCCTACTCCTAAGCCTTTCACGACGTTTATGCCAGGAAAGTGGGGATGAGGAGAAAGCCAGGTGGATCCTATCATCTGGTAAAAGGAAGGCAACACAGGTAGGTAAATAGGAAGAAGCACCTGAAAAGAATTTTAATTTTTTAAGCCAAATGAAGAAGCGCCGATGAGCTGAAATATCGTCGTTTTGTTTGGGTCAATTTTGATAAATCAGTTACTAAGTGAAGGGAATCCCTATTTTTGTCAATGATTTTGTCCTCTGTTTGATGACTTGAACTCAAAAGCCTTGGTTATTTTCTGCATCTTCCTCTTTTTCATCACCCATACACAGTGTGTCCATTCTCTGCCTTCCTTTATGTTATTGGCTGATTGCCTTCATGACTTGCCAGACTATTTTAGGTACCTAGCATCTCGCGGTTTCACGTAACAGCTTTCTAACTGATCTTCAAGTCATCCTGGACACTTATACCAGATTCACCTTCCTAAAAGGCCACTTTGAGGTGCTGCTCTCTTGTTCAAGATCAGACCACGGTTCCCTACTGTCTCTGTTACGCTGTAGGACAGGAGAGTAAGTCCTTAGCGCAATCAAGGCCCTGAGTGCTCTGAGCCTAACCTGCCTTTCTACCTGTGTCTCTCATTATTACCAACATGGTAATTCTGGTATTATCAAAATTATAACTTTGAAGTGGATCGGGTGCCTCTTAGATCACGTCCCGCTCACCTCTTCTGAGCGAGTAACTTGACTTACTCTATATTCTTTCGTTACCAAGTCCAAGCTCGCTCTGCTTGCCGCATGACAGGGTCATAAAGCGGAGACGAGGTGTTGAGGCAGGGATACCACTTATTTGGAAAGCCGGCAGGCCGAGAAGATGGCAGACTACAGTCTCAAAATAACCATCTTCTTGGGCTTTGGATGCCAGTTTCTTTTATAGCACAGAGACGGGGAGATGAGGAAGTAAAGTAAAAAGGCCACGAGTTTTGGAAATATCCCCTGGAACGGCCAGCCTCGGGGAGGGCATGTGTTAATGTCTTCTTTCTTGCAGCCATTCACAGGTGGACAGGGTCCGGATGCTTCCCTGAACAAAGGCACTTTGGTTTAACCTTCAGGCAGAGGGCAGGGTTCCCTGAGGCAGGCCATTCTGCACAGACAGGATCCTTTTAGTGAACAAAAGCAGCGGGAAGCAAGGGTTAAAGTAAAAGAAACAGATCCAGCGTGGAGTCAGGCCGGGCTCTTCCCTGTTTCGCTGTCTTCCTGACTGCCCTCCTTTCTCCCGGTTGTTCTGTGTACGCAGACTTCATCTCAGAGCCGTGTCGAACATCAACCTTCCAGGAAACCTCCCACCCACGCTCCTGTCTCCCAGTGATCTCTTCCTGCACAGAGTTACTCTCGCGGTACAGGCCACGGATGTGAGTAAGTGTCAAGGAATGACACTGACGATGTGATTTAGTCCATTACACGCACATCTTGCTTCCCCTACTAGACTGGGCGTTCTGAGAGCACGGACTTTGTCTCACGCTACAATTTGTCCGAGAGGTTCTGAAAGCACGGACTTTGTCTCACGCTACAATTTGTCCGAGAGGTTCTGAGAGCACGGACTTTGTCTCACGCTACAATTTGTCCGAGAGCCTAGCACGGGGTAAGTGACCAGTTAACGCTGACTTAATAAAGACGAATATCAAGTTAAGACACAAAGCAGTGTATCTTACACGCATGGTGCATAAAGGAAACGCAAGCACCCACATGTAGCCAGGATACTGTACAGGGGAGATAATGTACAGAGGAGAACCATGAGAGAGGCGTTACAATGAGTATCACTGCCAAACAGCATGAGTTAGTCCATAATGAGTTATTTTATAAAGTATTGTTGATAAAAAAGGTAGCTCTAACCTCATAGATCTTTTCCCAGAGAGATAATAGTTCTAGGTAATTTGTCAAATGACTGTGAAATAAATCTAGCTTTTTGCACACCCAGGGCATTAGCCCATAGAAACCTGGCCGTTTGGACAGATGAAAACTGGCTGTGTGGTATAGTGCAAAGAACACACTTTTTAGAGGCATTCAAATCTCTGCTCCCCATTTCTTAGTTACGTATCGTGGGGAAGATACGTAACCTCCTTGAGCCTCTGTCAGTTCCTGTGTAACCTGGAAGGGCCGGCATGTGGGTCTGCAGCACCGTGTACCTGCCACTGGGCCTGGCATGGAACAGGCCAGCTTGTTAAAAGGTGGCTGCTCTGATGGGCTTTCTGCATTGCCTCCAGTGTTTTTGCATTTAGTTGGTGCACACACTAGGTTGTCTTCTTTTCTCCACAGTTACTGAGAAGGCAAGGCCAGAAAAAGTTTGATATTCTGCTGTGGTTTCTAAAAGCAGAGCTTTGCAGGCTCAGAAGTCTGGAGAAATTCCGCGTTAGTTTTTGCATGCGGCTGGGCTATTAGCTGGTAGCAGAAGATCAATAGGGGAGCTTAGGAAAAGGTCTTAGGACCTGGCCTGGTCATACCGATATGCGACAGCTACACATCTTTCAGCAGAACTTTTTTTATTTCCTAGTTGTCAATCTCTACACAACAGTTTAACTGAGTCATGTGGATTTATTCATCTCAAGAACTTCACATAAATTATCACTAATTTTTCTATCTAATATCATTTTATTAGTTATTTTAATGGCCAAACTAGGTTTAGCATATCCAATATGTCTTGCTTTTTTTGGCTAGCTTTACTTGCAAACATATTTTTTCCCCTTTTTTTTTTGCTGTCCTGAGGAAAGTTTTTCAGTCAAAAGTGTCCATATATTATACAAGCTTGCCCTGTACCTTCTCAGCTAAGCATACAGAGCAAACAGAATCTGGAAAACTTTTGAGCCTATATATTTGCTTCGACTATATTCATTCTTAGCCTCGAGGAAAGTCTTTTCTTCCATAATAATGTCAGTGGAGACACTACTTCTTAAAACTCAAATCTAGTAATTCTCTCAACTTAGGAAAACATAAATGGGTTTTAAACACACAGTTTAAACTACAGCAGCAATGAATTTACCGGGAAGTCAATAAAGCTTAACCTTTAGGGCCCCTTCACTTGTATGGGTTCCTTCCAAGACCAATGAGGGCCCTGGCAGCGTATTCAGGCGATCTTATGTTTTGAAAAATTTGCCAAAGTAAACTATTGTTAGATTCTTTTTCTTAAACAGCATCCCCCAAATTGAATAAGCTTTGGGCCCAATAAAGCAGGATCTGCCCTGGCTATTGGTCAAACTCAACTCTCCGTAAACTCTCCCAGCTGTGCTTCAAATGTTCTGTTCTATACGGCTCAGAGTCAGTAACTGAAATTTACAGATTTTTTTGTTGTTGTTAAACAGAGATGTTCATTATACTAATTTTTTTGTGACAGAATTTACTTTGTTAGCCAACTTGAAAATATAAGTTATATTGCACAATAGGAGTTGCAATATGTTGTATAATAGTAGTTCATTTGAGTAGTTTTCATTCCTTAGATGTTCTGTGATACTGAGTTTCCTCTCTCATGACGAAATGTTCTTAGAAAACAATGTCAGATAGTCACATTGAAAAGTAAAAAGGACATTCAAAAATATACAATAACTTTTAAGCAAGATGCTTACCTATGTCTAAAATCTTTATTTCTTGGTGGAAGCAGACAAAAAAAGGCGGAAAAAAAAGCACAGTTAGAAAAGGTTTCTATATCATGAGTTGAATACTGAGATTTTAATTATTTTATGGAAAATTGCTAACTTAAGCAGAAATAACACTGGAAATGAATTTTGTAGGTCAAGGCGTATCAAATAATTTACAGAATAGGATGATTTTGATAATCACACTTAAACGAACAATGCAAAAACAGCAATTTTTGTTACTTTAACTATTGGCATTATGGTTGATGGGTTAACCCAACTTGAAGATCCGATATTCTAGTTGAAAGTTAGAGGCTTAGTTGGTTTACTATTACGTCCCAATACTGTAGGAAAATATTTTACGCCTTAATTTCAACCCATGTGAAACAAAAGAGTGACAACCTATATCATAAGGTTATTCTAAAGATAACTAAAGGGATTTAAAAATCATAGTTCTAGCTTATTGGAGTATAGAGAATTCACTGGAATCAGTGAGACATTTTATACACTGGGTGACTTCATACTCTTTTATGCATTTATGGCACAATATATACGTGTTGGGCTTTTCTTACCTTTAACCGAGAATTTAACTGCTTTCTAAGGAGAATTGTAAACACTGGAAAGGTATGTTTAAGTAAATGAATCAGTACATTAGGGTCAACAGTTTTTAAACAAAGGCACGTTCAGCTTTGATCAAGACCCGAGCTAGGGAGAGACATACCTCAGTTCCAAGACGCTCGTCACGTTCCCGGAAGGGAGCATCCGCCGCACGTAGTTGAAGTCCCCCACGTACAGACTGCCGTCGATCCCGCAGGCTAACGCCACCGGGGCCAAGAGCTTATTCCCGTCGGCTGGACCATTGCAGCTCGGGCACGAAATGCTGCGCCTCCGGCCGTTGCCCATGATGCTGCTGACGACAGGGGGCTGTTGGGAGATGAACTGATTTTCCCCGTTTCCCTTGTACAGTATACCTGGAAGAGGGAAAATGCGTTTTTCTTCAGAGATGAAAAGCAAACATGTTCACTCTAGAAACCACAATTCGCTGCCTTTTCGATTTGGACTGGAAACACTGCCATCTGAAGTTCTTTTGGAAAGAACTCCATCCCGTTACCTCGTGTAAGATGCTATATGGCAAGATACATAGGATACATCAAAAAATGCCGTCTGTTATGGGTTTAAAGACTGTCTGGTGGAAGAAACAAAGGACTAACAAGAAAACTTAAAAACCCCAATTCTCAACATCAGTGCTTCTCAAACTTGGCTACACATTGGAACTGGCAGGGGAGCTGTGAAAACTACCGATGCTGGGATCTCACCCTGAGGGATGCTGATTTAATTGATCTGGGTGCAGCCTTGGCACTGAGATTTTTAAAAACTCTCCAGATGCTCTTAATGTGCAACCGAGTTTGAGAACCATCTCTACACAATGTTCTTTAGGGAATTGCAGGTTTGCCTAATTGTTAAATGATGTCGAAAACATTCTATATTAATCCAACTAATAAAAATGGGCACCGTAAATATGAACTTCTTCTTTATGAGTGTATCACTTATTTTTAAAAAGTTAAATACACTTTATGGGAAACAAAGGTAGGAAATACATATCAAACCTCCAACATACTACTATACTGTTAAAGAGTATTCTTCTTGCTTATACTTCAGCCTGATATGAGAATGCATGTACATGCAACTATTCAAAATTTCAGACATTACAAAATTGGGAAGGGCAGTTTATTATTTAAAGTGAATTCTGGGACCTCCCTGGTGGCGCAGTGGTTAAGAATCCACCTGCCAATGCAGGGGACACAGGTTAGATACCTGGTCCGAGAAAATCCCACATGCCGTGGAGCAACTAAGCCCGTGCGCCACAACTACTGAGCCCATGCACCACAACTACTGAAGCCCGTGCGCCTAGAGCCCGTGATCCGCCACAAGAGAAGCCACCACAATGAGAAGCCCACGCACTGCAACGAAAAGTAGCCCCTGCTCGCCGCAACTAGAGAAAGCCCGCGCACAGCAACAAAGACCCAATGCAGCCAAAAATAAATAAATAAATAAAAATTAAAAAAAAAAAAAAGTGAATTCTGCTTTTAGACATGAAAGTGCCAATAAATTTAAGAAGACCGAATGCCAGTCTGCTCCATTTTGGTCTGCAATGAAAATCTGAGAGAAAATTCCAAATAAATATTTTCATAGTTAGAAACTGGATTTGAGTGGAGATTCTAATTTTATTCATTTACCATTTTTATACATAGATCACTGGTTCCATTTTGCTCTGATGTAACTGGATGGTCGGCTGTTATTGTGCCATACACATTCAAGATTCTTCTCAATGTGTTATTCTCTGTAAACACCTGTTGTTTATACTTTTTAACAGATATACTGTTAAAAGAATCAATCCCATGAAAGTACAAACAGGAAACTTGAGAAAGTGTTTTTTCCTCCCACTTCGGAATAATTTTAAAGTGAAGAAGAAAGCAGAATAATTATGTTCCTCTTATAGCTCAGCACATTTTAGGTGAATTCTGGGATTACTTTTTTAATGCTTTGCTATTTGGGTGATGTAATAATCATAGCCAATTTACATAAAGAAATCAGGACTGATAAAACAAGTTTATTCAAATTTAGGGAAAATCATCTAAATAAGGCTGGATCATAACAACAGATGAAAGGCATTTTGCCTTGAATATTCAAAGAATACATTAACGAGCCCTAAGATCTTTCTTTCTGTGATTACGTTATTTGACAATTACGGGACTATAATTTCCTAGAAGTGCCAGTTCTGCAGTTTTCGTCAGGACAGTCCCACAAAGTCCGCTTACTGCTCTACTGCATCTGACTTATTCCTTCATTTCTTAGAGCGATCGGTCTTTCATGATTCTCCTCTACTATGACAGAATAGAAAGATGAACATTAGAATATTTATTTCCATGTTCCGGGGTGCCTGCACAAACACCTGTCACTGTCTACATTTTTGTCTTCTCTTCTCCCTTAATATATTTCCATAGCTCATCCACCTGGTCATGACTGCAAATCACTTTGTTTACTCAATTAGACACACGTCACTTTGAAAAGCCACTACTTGTCAAACTGCTCTTGGATAAAATCTGAAATCACAGTCAGTTTACTCTGTGAATTAGGTTAGCTTGCATTTTAAAATAATATCTATTTTATAATTTATAACCATTGTTTTGGAGGACGGAATTTGGCGTGGCCCAGTTTTTACACCTGACCTGACATCTTAATAAAAATTAACTATACATTATTCTCTGGTAGACTGTATGTATTTTTATTATATATATCCATACACAGAATATCTATGCGTTTCTTAATCCTCCTGAATATGACACTGAGCGTTGAGTATCAGAGGTATGGGCTTTCCTGAAGTGCTTTGCTTGTAGTCTTCTTACTGGTTCATAATCTCTTGGGTGAAATCCTGTGGCTAACTGGCTATGAACTTTACCCTATGTTCTCATAATAACTAAAATGCATGTGGAGACGTTTTTCCTCCCATGTTGTTGGTAAAGAACTTCTGGAGGAATACAGCAGTATGTCAAACCATGTGAAATATAATTGTAGAGAATTTAATTGAGAGCCGCTACTAGCATGGCAGGCACACGGCTTTGCATGTTGAAAGACCATGGTTAGACCTCATGCGACTGGCATAACAGGCTTCAGACACTGCTGATGGCCAGACAGCCTATGAAGCATCCTCTGGGGTTGGGACGCCCCACTTTTCCAAAGCAGGTGCCGTACGTGGCACCAGTTATCGGCTCTGCTCCCAGCCTTCTGAGGTGCAAAGTGAACTAAACCTGATGTCCAGGACACAGCCGGAAAGGAAGGAGAGCTTAGCACCGCTATGAACTAGAAAAGGTGTGAAGGGTTTTTCTGTTTTGTCTTTTTCTTACTACTGATTCGCTCAGCACGATTCTCTTCTGGAGGTGAGGCACCAGCATTTTCAAGCACTGGCTCGGAAACTGTTTTAGAGTTAGCACGTTTGGAAAGTTTAAAATGTATCCTCTCCAACTCCAACACAGTTTGTTTTTTTTTTTTTTTTTTTTTTACAAAAAGAATCAATATCAAAGCAACATTAGTCTGAAAAAGTGGCCATTAATCATAGTTAAATATTTAGTTGTATTGCATGCTCAATTCAACATTCTGAACCTCAGAAACCTCTGCTAAGACAAAAGCAAGATTATTTTGACAAGACTGTGAAATCTTCTCTGGCTGTTCGTAAGAGAAGAGCAGAGAGTTACTAGCATGGTATGGTTCAGGATAGGGGGTGAGAGCAAGTTACCTTAGGATTCTGTCTTTCTAGCAAAGCACCTATACATTATCTGAGATGTAGCCAGCATGTGGGTAAAATGTTAGAAACACAGCGAAGACAACAGCATTTGTTTAATGTAAATAATATTCTTTGTGAGATGAAGCTGGTCACATTTTGCAAGTAATTTCTCTCCTTTGGTTTCTGAGATCTGACATGTTTTTTCAGAGCATATTTACTTACAAGATCTACAACACATAATTCTCTTGATTCTTGCTTTTTTTTCTAGATTAGTCGCAAAGTCAAATGACAGTACATGTAACCCAATTTGAGTGGGAGAAGTTTTTTCCCTCAAATACAGTCTAAGAAGAACTGAAAAATAATCTAGATACCGAGAACAGACTAATTATTTAAGGATTAAGATCTATTAGAAACATTTTGGTAAAGTCACTTGGTATTTTATTTTTTCTTTACTTAAAAAAAATCCCCCTCCCTTCATTTTTCGTAAACCTCCCCAAAGCACTTTGGATCAACTCACTGACTTCCTGGGAAAACTATGTTGGTGATGAGCTTGTGAACATTGTGAAGTGTATTATGTAGTCCCCACTTCAGGCTTTTATAGTCTTTGAAAATACACTTTTTTCCCCCTACTAATCCTGACCCTACAGCATGCATGGGATAAAATGTTGCTGCAATTTAATCAATTTGAAGGTGAGTAATATTATCTGGGAACAAGATCTTACCATTCTGAACGTCCAACACATGATGTTTATTTAATGTCCAACCGCCCATGTTGGAAGCATCTAATTCGTAGCCTTGCAATATGGCAGTCCTTTTCTCCCACAAAGTCAGGTCCAAACACGACTCATATTCATATCCAACCGACACTAGAATCAAAACAAATGACAGTTCATCTTCCCAACCACAGGCAGAAATGGAATTTATTTTATTATTTTGATAAAACCGCTTTTTTCACTGATGTGCTCTGAGACTGTATTTCCACTTATTTGTGAGCAGAGTCTATTTTTATATGAGAAGATTTGATCATATAAAAGGTGTTTTTCTAAAAAATTATCTCCAAATATTATTTTTGTACTGACTTAATAGAAAACTAGTGTTTTTTCCCACACCACTTTTTCACAAGGGGTTCACAGCACAAAATGAAGTTCAGATCAGGCAACTGGGTAAATCATTAGATCCGATAAATCAGCCCCAAATGCTGATCAGATGATGACAACTAAAAATAACGTTTGCTATCTGAATAATTAGGGATGTTTAGTTTCCAAGAGTATTAAGTTATGGAAAATATTTATAATAAGTAAGGTTCAATATAGCAAAAAAGATAGCCAGGTTATGACACCATATTCATATGTTATCAGGAATGAACAATAAAACTAGCAGTAAATTAATATGAACAAATTACAAATGGAAAACTTCAGAGTTCACAATGAAACATGGGTTTTAAAATTTAGAACAAAGTGAAGGGAGAAGTGGCAGTTATCTGACTGATTTGAACTAATTCCAGTCCAAATTATATACTAATTTCAGAATAAAATGTCTACTATATTTTCAGGTAACAGCTAATAGAACAAAACACGTTTTCCTTTAGTTTCTGACGTTCTGAGCCTGAGCTTGGAGCTACGCTATGCGTACCTCAACAGGTCAAACTTTGATTGCATTGTCCAGTCATGCAGTGAAACTAGTCTGATGTTTTAAGAATATCATTCCACTGAATTGACTATTTCTTCCAGTCAGAAGAGCTGAAATAATTTTTGGACACAAATGTTGTCTGATGTCATGTTAAAATATCATTATGAGTTGAAACTACACTAGCTATTAGATACTGAAAATATTTAAAAAAAGGATAAGGAAAGCTAATGAAATAAAATTATAAAGGAAAGAAAGAAATGAAAAAAGGAAGGGACACAATAAGGAAAAAAACATGAAAAAAAGGATATGGCAGCCTGAAATCTCATTCAGAACATTCTTCTAAGATATAATTTCAGCCAGAAAAATGGATACTTTCTCCTTTTCATCATATGGAATACATTCCTTTTCCCCATGGTAGATCTAAACCAACCAGCTTATAACTTTCCTAGGCAACCTTACTGCCTTCCTCTCTGCTTATCCATGGATTTTCACGCGTCACAATGCATTTTATGTTAGCTCTGACTTCAAGACAATGTTTTCGGTTCAGAATATATATTTACATGGGACTTACCAACAGCTTCAGATAGACCATAGACCTTTTGATTATAAGCATCTGTTTTATCCCATATAAAAGTATAGGCCAAGTTCGGTGAGGCAGGAAACCACTTTTGAAAGAGTCTTCCTACTACAGCTACCATCAGATGAACCTTCATTAAATTAAACGGGATAACGGACTGGGTCATGGTGATCTTAAGTACTGACTTATATCCGGCAGCTCTGGAACTCAGGTAGGAAAGTTTCAAATCTGTTCCTGGAATTGTGGTTTCTTCATGGAGTACCTAGGGTTGAAGAAAGCAGAAGCTTCAAACGGTGATCATGTACGACTATTAGGTAAAATGCATTTAAAAGAACGGAGCAGAGCAACTAAAATAAGACCCTAAAGAGTCACTATTCATAAATACGCATTTGAGATGTTATCTTATTCAATAATTAAAAATAACTCCTCTGCCAGCCCAATTTTTCTTCTCCTAAAAGCTTCTTGTCATTTATTCTGAGTTAATCACAGCTCAGGTGCTACTCCTCATACAGGAAATACTGTGACTGCTCCATCAGGCTGACATGCAGTGACTCGTTAGTTTATAGTCACTGTGGATTCTCACTCACCCATCTTTCACGCCTACGGCCCTGAAGAATTAGAGCAGACATTTGTAAGATGGTTAGCTCAGCACAGGGATGTGGTCCAGGCCAAAGATCTGGCCCACGCCAGCTGGCTCATTTAGGGATTAAACCTACGCCTAAAGGTAGGAATGATAGCAAAACAGACCAATTCATTTGGGTTAAATTGTAGCAAATTCCATATTCATGTTGGAAGGTAATAGCACATACTCATAATTAGTTAAACACTGAGCTTCGACTCACCACTGATTTTTGATATGATGGTACATGAACTAATATTTTCAAGTTGCATAAATTTTCCCCCAGAGAACAACTAATGTGTTGTCGAATGCACGCGAAAGACATTCCATATATACTTTTTGAATTGAAACGAGTGTAAAAAGTTAATATAATTACCTGCATAAGAATCACCTCCTTTACAAATTTAAAAAATCATATTCTTAACCCCACAATGTACGCATCGCTGTGACTTGATCAACGAATGCCAACAAATTTATCCTGACATATGCAAAATATATTATGCCAAAACATTATTTAAATATTTTGAAAAATTTATGTTACATTGTATATAAAATCTATCCAAACAATTCAGATTCTACTTACTAGTGACGCTCCTATTAGTTTGGTTAATAATAATAGCTCTTCCTAGGCTTACGACATCTATTGTAAAGTGCAAGACTATCTGTGTTTAAGAACCTACCCCAGGGCTTCCCTGGTGGCGCAGTGGTTGAGAATCTGCCTGCCAATGCAGGGGACACGGGTTCGAGCCCTGGTCTGGGAAGATCCCACATGCCGTGGAGCAACTAGGCCCGTGAGCCACAACTACTGAGCCTGCGCGTCTGGAGCCTGTGCTCTGCAACAAGAGAGGCCGCGATAGTGAGAGGCCCGCGCACCGCGATGAAGAGTGGCCCCCGCTTGCCACAACTAGAGAAAGCCCTCGCTCAGCAACGAAGACCCAGCACAGCCAAAAATATAAATAAATAAATAAATAAATAAGAACCTACCCCAGGAACTCACCACTTTCTCTACTAGGAATTAAATAGCATTCTCAAAGGTTGCCTCATACTGCTCCATGAATATTCATTATTCAGACTTAAAGGACAACTTTTTCGCTTAGAAAAACCTTAGAATAGTGATTCGGTGTTCAGTAGTGTTTCTCCCCCTTCCAGTTCCTCTCACATGAAACGGTTAGGAATGATGTACATCTGTCATACAATTTTTTTTAAATTAATTTATTTTATTTATTTATTTTTGGCTGCGTTGGGTCTTCGTTGCTGTGAGCGGGCTTTCTCTAGTTGTGGTGAGCGGGGGCTGCTCTTCGTTGCGGTGGGTGGGCTTCTCATTGCAGTGGCTTCTCTTGTTGCGGAGCACGGGCTCTAGGCATGCGGGCTTCAGTAGTTGTGGCACGCAGGCTCAGTAGTTGTGGCTCGTGGGCTCTAGAGCGCAGGCTCAGTAGTTGTGGCTCACGGACCCAGTTGCTCCGTGGCATGTGAGATCTTCCCAGACCAGGGCTCGAACCCGTGTCCCCTACATTGGCAGGTGGACTCCCAACCACTGCACCACCAGGGAAGCCCTGTCATACAAATTTTAATAACTTAAGTAGAACCCATGCTACTGAGGGTATAGCTGTCACTTTCAATATAAACAATCACGCAGTTGGAAGCAGCACAAAAGAAGGAGCTAAATAAACTTCCATTCGGCTGTGAGTCAGTGTTGGCATGAAGAGGGATGTGATGCAATCTAGCAGATGAAGAAGGCATTGCTATGCTGTAATAGACACATCAATTTATTACAGCTGGCATTTTCCTTACCAACCATGCTGACTGAATTCAGACACAGACTGTCTTAGGCAAAATAGTTTATGAAGATACAGAAACTTTCTAGAGGTCTATTAGACTCAGGGAAACCCTTACATTTAAGATTGACAGTACTTTTGTAGGACTGCAAGGTACAGGGTGAATCGTCTGAACAGAACTTACTGTTCTATATCATTGGGGTGAAATACCAGTGGGTTAGTTTGAAAAATAGATTTTGTGACTCTTGAATGGCCCTGAAAGTATAAGTGATTGAAACCTCAGGCATATAATTTACTTCCTCTTAATTTATTTCCAAAATAATTTCACATAAATTTGATAGGTTTTCCATAGGTAAGGCAGTCTTTCATGAATATATATTTCTGTGGTCTTCTAGGAGTTACTTCTCTATTTCAAAATATCGTGTGTTATTCCTAATTTTAATAACTGATGACTGTCTTTGTCATTGTTAGCCTATTTCCCTGGAACAAATATCTGCAATTTAGTTCATTAAAACGTGTTTCTCCCAGGTAATTTAATTTGATCATATTTTTTGCATTAGTGGGAAAAGTAAATCCAGCCTGAGTGGAAAAACCAACCATTAAGCCGATTTTTGCCAGCTGCATGATCTGTAAGCTCCACCCTTGACTTGGTTAAACACGCGGAAACTACGTCCTCCCAGTTCTACCTTCCAAATCTGTCTAATCCATTCCCTCTTCTTCATTTCCACAACCATTATGATTGGTGGGCCCTCTGCCTCGGGGTGCTGGATCTGTATGGAAGTACAGTGAATACTATTCTGTCTCCTTCTGTTATTTTATGCATTTTGTCACTTGAGTTAGCATTAGAGAAATGCTGAAAAATCTACATTGGCCCCCTGGTTCAAGGTATCCATTGTATGGTATTTCTGGGCCATTCATAATCTGGCCCCAGTCTTTCCCCTTGAGTGTCCTGCACCTTTAAATTGCTCACCAGTTTTTATACAACAGCCTTTGTTGTTACCACCATGCTGTTGCTCACACATTTTCTTCTATCTGGAATATCCTTTCCCCCCGCCTTTGAAGACCAGTCTCTTCAGTGATGCTTTCCTTGGCTTCCTTAGGAACTGACCTCTCTTTTGAACTTCCATAGTTCTTCATTCAAATCTTTATCACATGTAGAATGGCTTACAATAATCATTAAGCAGCAAAATATTGAGAGTAATGACCATGTACAGTAGCACTTGGTACAATGCCAGTTAGGAGGTCAGGTACAGGCACTAAAACCTTTTTCCAATGAATGAATACATGAGCAAAGACATTATCAGCTGTTGAGCTTAAGCTGTTTTCCCATTTGGCTACAATTAATACACAGATACAGATATAGCTTGAGGAAGAAGTATTTTTAGTAGATCTTTAAGGAATAACTAGATATCCTACTATAGAAATAGCTATTCTTGTACATAAACACACCACATTCTATATGTCATTCTATAGAATTATTTAGGATAGCACTGGAATTCTGTAATCCTGTAAAAACATTCTTTGGAAACTCCATGATCTGAAAATGGTTTATTTAAAAGCAACGCATGCTAGAATATTCTACCTGTGTCTCGGGAATAATGGGACTGTCTTCAGGAGACGATCTAAAAAAGGTGGATAAAGGTGACGACACAATGATAGGATTCGGCCTCACGAAGCCACTTAGATCACAGCTGGGAATGTCATTCTCCTCTTTCTTCATGACTAGGGTATCCATCACATAAAAGACATTCCACGGAATCCACACAGTATGATACTGAGTGAGGAACGGGGATCGTTCAAATACCAAAGTTAGAGAAGCCCCGCCATTCGCCACCAAGTCAAACCTAAGAAAAAACAAGACATGCTTAGTGAATTATCTGGATCTCATATAACTCCAGACACTCACCTTCTCAGATCAATATGCTTTATAAAGAAAAACTTCTTCTCCCAACGTTTATATGAAATAGTTTCAAATCTACAGGAATATTAAAAGAATTATACAATGACCATCCATACGCCCTTAACTTATATTTACTAATTTATTAACATTTTTCCAAATTTGCTTTATCTATCTACCTATCTACTCCTTTTCCAGAACCATCTGAGCTTAAGTTGTAGATATTACAAAATCTCACTTTCAAGTATTTCAACATGAATCTTCTAAGATGAAGAACATTTTCCTATAAAACCACAACACTATTATTATGCCTTAGGAAATGAAATCAACTTTTAAAGACCTATATGAGTATATAACTTTACATTTCTGCCACCATGTACTGTCACAGATTTCTGGAGTCTAAAAGTTGTTGCATTTCCATATTAGAAGGGACAATAAAACCTGCTGGGTGATACAAGCATACCTAGTTTTTATACTTAAAATACTTCAAACAGAGACAGGGTGTTGGGATTAACTTACATTCCATCCTGGCGGGTAATAGTATATCCATATTCTGGGTAATGGAAAAACGAGACATTCACTCCAATAAGTGGCGTTCCATCAGCAGTTAGTACTTGGCCTCTGATGACGGATGCAAGGCTGTGGGAAAAGTAGAAGAACTAGAATGAACATTTGTCTTTTCAGGCCAACATTATCATGATGTAGAGATAATTCAATCTAAGGATAAAATAACACTATCGCATGCACTTGTATTCACAGAAACCAGACTTGAAATACTCCCAAGACAATGTTCCTTCTAATTCATTGTAATCCACATTCTCGAAATGTATGGTGTTTACCCTGGGTTTTAATTCATTGCAATCTGGATTTTGGAGAGTTATCAAGACCAATAATTTAGAGATGAATTTTTAAAATTATAAGCTGCGCTTTTTTCATGTCATATACCTGGTGCTTGCATGAAGGAAAGTATACTTTCCAATTAATTCCAAGGCAATTGGGAAATCTACAGGGACCAAAAAGTACAAGATTTAAGGGGGCAATAAGGAACATTTGTGAAACAACTTTTAATCAACTACTGGGTCTAATTGCATTAATGCTATTAAACTGCTGCAGAACCAGGAGTTCTGGTGTAAATCATCTTCTTTTGCTCAGTGAGACACAAGACACCTGCTTTCACTTACTGGTTTATTTTCCGGTCATTACTGCTCTGCAAAGCACCAGTCCAACAGCTTATGCAATCTTACTGCCATGCCGTTAGCAGTTCCGTTACATTATTTCATAATTTATCTTATTTAGTGAGCTCAGCTTAAAAAAAAGTGCACTTCTGTTTTGCCTTTTGGGGTCTTTTCATTGCTTCTTTTGAAACATTTCCAACTGTGCTAACAAAAATCAACTAGTTAAATGAAGATTTATTGACTCCTTAATGGGAATGTCCTGTTATGTTTCAGGTACTGAAATTGACAAAGTATGGGAACTATGTCAAAAATGCTTGAAATGCGAAGTTTGGTGAAGGATGTGCCGAAGGAGGAGAAACTGCCTTTTAAAGAAAGCACTTTCCTCAAACTCACGGTCATCAGCATTTCATATAAAGGGCTTCTCACTGATGATAATATCACTACAAGTCTATGTAAGGAAAAGCTGCATTAACCTCTTATTGAAAGGACTGTCTCCGGGTATGACGTGGGTGCTATCAGATCCTATGAGAAAACTGATCCGGTCATAGAAGGGTTTGGCAGCTTGCTGAGGTGGTGACTGTGCGCTCTGGCTAACGACATCCTGGGGATCAGGCAACCCGCGACAGTAGGGCTGGTTCTGGCAGGAGCTCTGTGAACAGCAGTCAGGGTCCACGCAGTCAATGAGCCCATCTGTGGATAGAAATGTAAACCAGTAAGAGAACTCCTCTTCTTCTGCCGTGACGTAGAGTACATTTTGTTTGTTGACTGCCTTTTTTCACATCAAATGATTCGCTCCCCCTATCTGATAGTAATTTCTAGGAGGCATACATTTTGAAACCAAATGAAATACAATACCCTGCAGTTGCTTTCATAGACAGGAAATGTTTGGATTGGAGATGGCTGAAAAAAAATCATATAATATTGATTCTGAGTAAAAAATTTAAAAATGACTGTTTTAGAACAATCTATCACATGCAGACCTCGTTTTATTGCTCTTCACAGATATTCAGTTCTTTACAAATCGGAGGTCTGCGGCGACCCTGTGTGGAGCAAGTCTATCGGCACCATTTTCCCAGCAGCATTTGCTCACTTCGTGTCTCTATTACATTTTTGTATTTCTCGCGATACTCCACTTTTGCATTATTATTATATTTGTATGGTGACCTGTGATCACAACGGTGGACTTAATTGATAAATACTGTGTGTGTTCAGACTGCTCCACTAACCGGCTGTTCCCCCATCTAAAATTTGGGAAAAGGTCAGAACATGAAAGTCCGTGAAATACATATACAGAGTAACATATAATGAATGAGATTAGCCAACCACCTTTCAAGGAAATCATTTTCACAAGGATGGTAAAGTGTGTTCCATATAAAATTAAGGCATTTCTCATATTTTAAACAGGAACTTGAGCTCTTAATACACGTCCTTTAAAATGCAGATGTTAATAAAAATGTGGCTAATGTAAATAAGCCATAATATTGGAAATGATAAGAAACCTATCACTAAAAATTGACCTACACTGTTGGTGACATATAAGAGTAATGGATAGAATCTTCCAGAGCATTCTCCAGGAATATCAGAAGGAAACTACATTCAATGGCCTGTGTAAGAATTTTGTTTGAAACATTTGAACCATCCCATTAGCAGATAAGAGTCAGGTTATGATGGTTGATGACATTATCCTTTAAGGTCATTTTTCAGTGACCAGTTGATACGTGAATTTTGATCTGCTTGGCAATTTCATTTCTCAGTATAGATTAATAAAAACATTAGTTTCCGAAGACTTTAATTACCTTTGGGAGAACAGACAAAAAATCATTATAAAATCTTCACACCTAAGTTTTAGGTCTTGGTGTGACCCTATTATGGCAAACTCAGCTGAAAATATCTAGTTGACCTATATATTTTATTTACACAAGTGTTTTGAAATAACTTTTATTTTTTAAAAAACCACACTAGTCATTTTTTTCTTTTTGCTTTAGGCTACTCTTATTAATAGAACATAAGCTTGCCCATTCATTATCTGACAGCAAACTGAGACAAAAGAAAACAGACTAAATTGAATTATATTGCCCAGTCTAGAATTAGGTCAACAACACAGATAAGGTAAGAAACAGGAGATGAGGGGCCTGGCTCCCTCCTGAAGAATGTTGTCAACACTTGTGGTTTCTCCTAACACTCATTTCCCCTTCTTTGTGCAACAGCTCTGAACTTTCATTTGGGTAACCAGTTCTCCCCAACTCTCAGTCTATGTGCACATTTCCCTTTGTGCTTGGTTCAGAAATGTACATGTGACCTAACTTGTCAAACCAGATTGAATTTCAGGAACTATCCAAAAAGCAATCCTGCCCCATCAGCTCCCATCCCCCCAGGCTTGGAGCTGTAAGGCTGTGAGGCCGGGGTTGCTGCACCCCTCTTGCTGCCACTACAGCAGAAGCCGTCTGGGAACGGAGCCATCCCAGAAGAGGCAAAGTCAAGAGCTGGAGACCTAAGACAACAGGTCATAGTGACATCTTTGGGGCTTTTGCAATAAGCTGAACCTGACCTCCTGGGCTTTTCATTTCTAGAAGCCAAAGCATTGCCTTCTTCCTTAAGCCTGTTTGGGATGGCCTTTCTGTCACTTGAAACTGAAAGAGATGTAGTTTATCCAGAGACATTAACTAAAAATCTCACTATTTCCCTTATAGTTGAAAAAAAAGGCTTAATACGTAAATATTGGAATTAAATGTATGGTGTTGGACTCTTTTTACATTACTATTTTAACTTTTTGACACCATAATTTGACATGAAAATGTATGAGTCAGAATTTCTGATAAGCAGATCTTATTACATAGTTTCTTCATTATAGCTACATTTTCATGTAGATGTCTGTTATATTTCTAAAAATGGGTTGTTAATTACTTGAAACTGTATATTTATTCTTTGACAAAAATTTAAAATCATGTTTAAAAAGGTCAAATGAAACAGCTTTGAAATTTCATAGAAATTTATCAAAATATTGCTTTCTTAGCCAAAAGGCCACAAAGATGAAAAATGTCTAAATATTCCTCAATATTTCTAGTGGAAGAAAGATGAAACTATGATAGAGGCTTATTTTTTGAGAGGATATGTTATAATAATGCAATATATTGCATTTTTCTCCATCTGTCTCAAAGAAATAGCAGCACAGTTATGAAGACTCAGATTTTTAAAATCGTAGATGGTTGACCTATTGCCCCTAAATCATTTTTAGCTTCAAAAAAACAATTAAAAAAAACCCTTTCAGTAACAATTCATGATCATATGTTGAGACTTCATGAGGAATCTTTAATCTGTTTTATGATCTATCTAAGAGCTCTGACTCCATGGATTTAGAATGGGGTGTGCATACGCTCGGGAGAGTAATTCCACACAAATACTTTATATTCTTACAGGTTTTTCCCTTACGTTCGTTTTTTAGCATAAGTAGAAACTACTTAATAGTGAAAGTACTTCCAAACATTATATTTTATCTCCATTAGTCTGGTAAATTAAGGGTTAAATCCCCTCTCCCCCACTTTGTCCCCCATAATATCCCCACAGTGTCTTCCTTTAGGCACTATATATGCTACAGTTGGCCAAAGAGGAATGCTCACATTTCGTCATTCATCTTTGTTAGTTCATAAAAAGCAAACGTGCATCTGGCATGTAGTCTGCAGGTCATAAAACTGCATGAGATTGACACCTTCTGAACTAATCAGCTGGGAATGCATTTTTACAAGCCTCTCTGCTAACATCAATCAGAGAAAGAATCTCATTTTCAGCAGCCGAGATGCAGGGACACAAGGTCTGTTATCTTTCTGCAGAGTTTATCACTAACTTGCCCAAGCAAGTGACGGATGGTTATGAATCTGGCTTCCTATAACTCGAGAAAACATTTTTCATTCTTTGTCTACACTCACGTGGCTAGGGCTATCTAGTACAACTAAGCTGATAACCCACTTGCCCAAACGTATACGGTAGTAAAAGTGACTTTGTGGAAGAGCTTCTCAAAATCATCAACGTTCCATTTTAGTCTCAGGAATATTAGGTCAGCTTAAATTGAGATTGGTGTGGAAGCCATAGCTAATAGAATTCATCGTAAAAAAATCTAAAGAAAATCAGAACTGTTCAAAACCCACTGAATAACAACTCCAATGCTCAGTTAAGCGTCCCTCTTTCTCCCGGTTAGGCTTTGCAATGTAAGTGGTACTGTGATGTAGACAATCTAGAGTATGCTTCCTTCCACTTAATCCTCAATGGTATTGCTCTGTTATCATTTCAAAACATGTTCTCATCTTTCTTAACCCTTTCATTGGTTTGTAACAGTGGCTGGCAGACTTATTTCGTAAATTAAGGGCCAGATAAAAAATACTTCAGACTTTGTGGACCATACAGTCCCTGCTACAAGTACTTAACTCTGCCTTTAGAGCTCTAAAGCAGCCAGAGACAATATGTAAATGAGTGGGTGTGACTGTGTCTCAATAAAACTTTATTTACAAAAACAAGCTTTGGCCCAGGGGTAATAGTTTGCCAACCTCTAGTCTTGCTTTAAAGTTTCTACCCTGCTGCCCTATTTCCTTATAGTCTTTAAATCATTCTTGATTTTTTTTCTGGCAAGCTTAATGCCTATTTTGCTAGATCATTAAAATGTCTGACTCCATCTTTTCCTAGTTTACCCTCTCTGCTGGCTTTGATCTGCTTCTTTTAAGCAGCTATGGATATTTTAACTTGTTTTTTAAAACCTTGACATACTGACTGGATACAAAGTCATGAATTTCCTTTGAATGAATTTTCATTTTTACTCAAAAGATAATTAATTAATGCCCACTGCCCTTCCCCACAGTATTTGGAAGGACCCCCCCCCCACCGCCTTCAAGTTGGAGGTAGAGGTAGAAATTCTCATGCAGTATTTTATCTGTGGATTTTAGAATTTTCAAAGTGTATGCGTATACCTTTTGTTGTTCTTTTAAGTCACCATTCTGTACCATGCATGACATTCATTTGTTTATTACTGAATTGGGATCATGTTTGGTTTTCTGTATCTTCTTGGTTTGTCTACAGCAGAGCTTTCTTGGTGGCTTTATTCTCTCTAGGTTCACAACATTTCAAGGCTAATGACTCCAGGCTGATCATTCTCCTGAACTCCAAATCCACAACCGGTCTTCTAGATATTTCCACTTGGATACTACACGGGCATCGAAAACTTAACACGTCTAAAACACAACAAATATGATCTTCTCTGAACACTCGCTTCCTCTGCATTTCCTATTTCAAGGAATGGTTCCACCATCCACTCACCCAGTTTCTCAAAGCAGAAACCTGAATGTCAACCTTGATTCTTCTTCTCCCTTTTTCTCTGCACCTAATCAATGACCAGATCCTCCTTTTCTCCACCGCAAACATCTCCTGAATCAATCTATTTCTTTCCATTTCACTGAAACAATCGTTTAGACCACCATGGTCACTTCTTGACAAGATCTCAACAAGGGCTTGGTTTCCCAGGCGCCAGTCTTGTCCTAGCTATTCATTCTTAACACTTAAATCTGAGTAATCTTGGTAGAAATCAAATGTGGTTATTTCACTTCTCCAGCTAAAATACTTCCTTTAATTGGTCCCTGCTGCTTTCTGAATAGTTAGAACTCCTTAACATAGCTTACAAGACCTTTGTGATTATTATTTCCTCTGCCGGGAGACTTCTCACCTGCTCTCTTATCCCCCTCCCCAATTCCTTTAGCAATCAGCTCAGACAATGGTCTCACGAAGTTCCTTGAGGGCTAATCTAGTTCACTGTTGTAGCACCAGAATCTAGGACATATACTTCTTGGCACCAAGTACTCATACAATAATTTTGCTGAATGAAGTGAAGAATCAATTCAGTTCCTAGAGATTATGAGATCTAAACAGGTCAAAATGATGTCTTAAAAGCACAGCAGAGACAGGTGCTGATTTCCTTTCATCACCTTTTTCCTGCCCTCAGACGCTATGCTAATCCTTGAATTCCGTTTCTTTTTTTACTCTAATAGGTATCTTTACATGTTCTTGATGAATTGGACATTAAGCAATCCATACAATTACAAAAAGTATTAGAGAACTTATAGGAAATAGTACACATAAGTACAACTTATGTATGTACTTATAAAGTCCCACAACCCAGACAGAATTCATGAAGGAAAAGTTAAACCTTATAAACATTTCCCTTATAAAAGTTTATCGTTTGAAAATTTCTGCATGATGAAAGACACCATAAACAAAGTTAAAAGATAATGAAAACTTGGGATAAAATATCTGCAACACACCTCACAAAGAACCGATAAGAAAAATATACAAAGAACTCCTAAAAATTAAAAAGAAAAAGTCAAGTAACTCAATAGAAAAAATGGTCAAGAGAAATAAATAAGCAATTAGCAAAAGAAGAAATGCAAACAATCAAGGCACATATATAAAGATCATCAATCTAACTAGTAATTGGGGAAATGCAAATTAAAACAATAAAAATGGAGTCATTTCCACCCAGCAGACAAAATTCATATTTTTCATTGTGTTGGACAATTTTGCTTATGTACAATGATTATGTACAGATTATGAACATGGGGAAAATAAACACTATCCTACCGATGGAGTGTACAGTGGTGAAACTTACTTGCAAGGCAATTTGGCAGTAGCTACCAGAATTAAAAATTAAAATACCCCGTGACCCAGCAATTTCATTTCTAAAAAATCTGTCCCAAAGAAATATTTGTACATTTACACAAAGATTTATATGCAGATACAGACACACAGATTCACTACAGATTTGTCTTTATACTAAGAGCAAAAAAAAAAGAGAAACAACTAAACAATTATTAATTAGTAGTGGTAAAATTCATTAGGACAACCGTGTTTCTATTATAAAGTAGGAGATAGGCCTATATGTACTGACATGAAAAAATCTCTAAGTCACCCTCTTTGGCAGAATCAAATTTAGAACAGTACCTATCCCGTTTACATTTAAAAACATAAATGTGCATCTAAATTCAGTGAAGGAGGCATAGAAACACGCACTCTTTAAGTTGTTGACAGTGGTTACTCTTGACAATGAGAATGTAGCACTTGTGTACGGTTACTAGTAATAACCCTCCCCAGGAATGCAGAGGTTCTTAACATGGAGAAAGGGGACACTTTCTAAAGAGGTTCTGAATGATGCCCTTTGTTACGCTGTAAAGCTTGCAGTGGCAGCAAAGGGTAATGGGTGTAAAATACAGGGGAGACTTTTAGTTCCAGCCTGTGTGGCTCTGATTTTCCTCTCCTTCTAAGACTCATTCGAAACACAGTGATCAAACCCCACGTTCCTTGTGTACTACCAGGAGGCTTACTGGGGTCCTTTGCTCCTGAGAGCGCAAGCTGGACTTTTCTTTCCTAGAAGGGGATTCCCGGGGCTCTAAAACTTCTGTGGACAGTAAAAGGGTTCAGAGTAACCTGAATCTCTCCCTATAGTAGGACCTCATAGTGTCTTTCAAATGAATAGTAATTCCCCCCCGCCCCAAATCATCTGCCAGGTTAATGTATTTTAAGTCTCTGAGACTGAGTGCCATTCTATATTCTGATATCTGGATTCTTTTTAAGAAGTACTTAGGAACTCTTGTAATTTCCTCCCTTCCCTCCCTCCCAACCTCCCTCTTTCTTCTTCTTTTTTTAAACCATTTTCCCCCTTCTCTTCCTATTTCTGTTACTATTTTATTTAACTTTTATTTTTCAATATGTTTTTTGGAGAACACAAATTGTCTCATACTCCTGCTAGGACTTCCTAAAACTCTATTTTCAAATATTTCCTGATTTTCTTTCGGTAAAATCTCCAAACTTAGACCAGCTCTGTCCCTTCATCACACTCATTCTGATGTGTACATGAAAATTTCATTCATTGTTTCCCTCCTCATTTCCATTGCTAGCACACTCCTGCTTTCTCCTGCAGTTTGAATCTTTTGTTTGCATTTTTCTTCCTTCCTTTCTCTCTCTCTCTCATTACGGTTTCTTTTCAATTTCTAAATGAGCTCAGTTGAATCTTCTTCCTTCTCTACAATTATCAACCTCTGAAGATGTAAAAAAAAAGCCTGTTTTAGATACATCTTCCTGACATCTAGCCCCACGAAGTAACAACTCTGAAGGACAAAGACTAACTCTATCTACTTACAAGTAAGATGCATCTTTCCTGGCAGGATTTATACTTTGACACTCTACCATCTTGCACAAAATTGAGGAAGAGGCTTTAAGTCATTCTTGGGCCCTCAACCATCCAATCTGCAGGAGAGGGCTTGCGTCCCATGCCTCTGGTCCCCACAGGGGAGCTATCCACTGGAGGACCAGACAGGGAAGCAAGATGTCAAGGGGAACTCTGAATAGATCTCCCGAATGAGAAGGACAATGGGAACATGGTAACCACTGCCAGAGACAATATATCTTGGAGAGATCATCTCATTAATAAGCATCTTGAGTCTCTATAAAAACAGAGTTGTCTCTGGCAAGCTGTTGCATTTTGATGCTTCTGTGGTGGGACCACCATATGGGGAGCTACTGAAAGTCAAGACACCCCCTATTGAATGAGATTTGTAGTAGGGTGACCAAGTGAAACTGACAATGCGTACATTAGTGTTTGGGAGAACCGAGAGGTGCCTCGTCAATCTCAGGCATGGAAAGCATGTCAGGGCATGGAAAGCATGTCAGGGCATCGAAAGCATGTCAGAGGCTCAGCACTGGTTTCCTTGCTCTCAAGTGAGAAGGCTGGAATTTGGGGGGGAAGGGAGGAGAGAGAGACTAGAAGATTCCTTCTGAAACTAACAGAATTCTACTAGCCATATGAAGTGGTTATTGGAGCATACTGTCTGGTTATACTAAAACTAAATGCTATCGACAGCTATTTATATTCCGATAGTTGAATCTGTTTTTCTGCCTACCCACCGTCCTTACCCCTTTATTCTGGAGACAGAATATCAATTTTCTTGTAGGGCCAATGAGAGTCGGGCTCAGGCCAGAGCCAGGTCTCATGTAACCATTGAAAAAGGTGTCCTCCCTGCACTGGGCTTGTTATGCTAGAGGAATGTAAACCTCGAGCTGGTGGGAGAGACATCCAGAGAATGGTGCCAGCATAGAACAAGCAGAGTTGACAGATGATTAACCCAGATTTCTGTTACCACTGTCTGTACACCTAGGTGCAGTTCTCTCCAAACTTGTCCGTTATATAAGCTAAGGATGGGGTGGTATGGAGTCACTGTCTTCAACCCCACTCCAGATCACACAGCATTTAATAGGGACCAGTTCCCATCTCTTCACCTGTCTTTTCTCTGATCTTAGCGACTTCACCATCAGCGTGAGTTCTGGGATATGAACAAGACACGGCTCAGTCTAGAGGGAGAATGACTTTGTAGGTGAAGATAAAGCTGAAGAAGAAAAATGTAAAAGCCAAGTGGAGGCCTGCAGCATGGATCACTTGCTCAGAAAGCTTTTCCAATGAGGAAAGGATATCTTGTCCTTGCTTCCGAAGTGCCTACAGGCCCTGTGTGGAGATGTTCGCCACAATTCTCTGGTCCAGTGACCACAAGTCTCTGACGTCCACTGTGTGATTTAAAAATGGACTCTCCCATAGCCCACCTCTGCCCCGATGTCTGCTCCAGCTGCCTGTGTGTGACACCTGGAGCTCAGATTTGAGAAGCGAAGGGGGAGACACCTTGTTGAGTCCACAGAGAGTGGGGATCTTTGTCAAGGCCTTTATGGTGGGTAAAAGATGGCCTTAGTTCTGAAAAGCTAATGGGTCTGTGTATGCAACAGCTATTTATTTGAGCCTTAAAGAAACAAGGTCCAACTGAACAGGAGATTTACTTCTTATGGCCGTGTAGGTGTTGCGAGAGTGGCTAAAGACAAGTTCCTCCCGTCTACTTTATTGGTAGCCCACTTCTCCTAGTCTTCATCACAAATTCCCCTCAAAGGCTGCTTTTCCTCAAGCGTGTTAGAGACATAAAGGGGAAGTTGGCTCCACAGGCAGAGAGGGTCACCTATTTTTCTTTTAAATAAATTTATTTATTTTATTTATTTTTGGCTGCGTTGGGTCTTCATTGCTGCGCACGGGCTTTCTCTAGTTGTGGCGAGTGGGGGCTACTCTTTGTTGTGGTGTGTAGACTTCTCATTGAGGTGGCTTCTCTTGTTGTGGAGCACGGGCTCTAGGCGCGTGGGCTTCAGTAGTTGTGGCACACAGGCTCAGTAGTTGTGGCTCGTGGGCTCTAGAGCACAGGCTCGGTAATTTTGGTGCACGGGCTTAGTTGCTCCGCGGCATGTGGGATCTTCCCGGACCAGGGCTCGAACCCGTGTCCCCTGCATCGGCAGGTGGATTCTTAAGCACTGCGCCACCAGGGAAGCCCGGGTCACCTATTTATTTAGTGAGATCCAGAGATTGAGGATCTTTAGGCTTAGGCAGTAGAGATGGGGTGAAGCGGATTTGGTAAAGGAAGGTATATTTTGGAGGGGAAGGAAGACGCTTGGTGTAAGAAAAAAATATTTATTTCACCGTATGTGGCTGTCCTTTCTAAAATTTTTAAATATATCTTTTTCAGTTCTGGGAATAGTAAGCAACTTTCTGTGTGTGTGTGTGTGTGTGTGTGTGTGTGTGTGTGTGTGTGTGTTCTGCAAAGTTCTTAAAGTTGTGTTCTACAAAATTACTCAGACTAGACTAGCAGCTATTCGTATGATACGTTTAATTTCTGATTCGGGCCAAATCAACCTCTTCATCTTCTCCTCCTCCTTAGTTACTTAATGTGTTAAATCAAATTACTTAGCTACTTTCTGGCTAATTCACCATTTTGACATCAAACTTAGTTTAGACAATGGATCTCTAATGGTACAGTTCCTACGTATCATAGAATTTCAAGTATAGTCCTTATTTTAAACATTCTGTTTTATTGTCCTCATATAATGATAATGATATCCTTAATTGCCAGATTATGTGTCTTGAGTTGGGGTTTGGTGTGGAAAATACTGTCTGTATACACACAGCCCATGCTTAAGTTCAAGGAACCCTCTAGCTTGGGTTATAAAGCATCCAGGTTACAATCTCAGGATATAATAAAGCTGGCACTGAGATTCCTTCCCAGAAGATCAACAAAATTAGGTTAGGGACAGGAATACAAATTATATGAGATAAGTAGAGAATCCACAGGAGGTCTTCTATCAGCTCAGATTTCCCCTTGGAGAGGCAAGTCTAGAGATAGCCTAGCTTCAGGTTAAGAAGAATAAACAAAGGGGGAACGAGGCCAATTCACAGCTGATAAATTTTGAGGAAAGAGAAACCTCCTTAGCAGATAACAATACTAAAGAGTTGATTAGCCCCTCAGTTACTCTGCAGCAGTCTCTGCAGACTTGGCCCTGCCCTTTGCTTCCCTCTGCACGAGTCTGTAACCTCCTCAAAGTATTCTTTCAGAAGACAAGTGTGAAATATCTGATCAAGGAGGAAGGGAAGGGACTTCCCTGGTGGTCCAGTGGTTAGGACTCCGTGCTTCCACTGCAGGGGGCATGGGTTCGATCCCTGGTCGGGGAACTAAGATCCCTCATGCTGTGCGGCAAAAGAATAAAAAATTAAAGAGTAATTTAAAAAAAAAAAAAAGGAGGAAGGGAAGCTCTCCTTCCTCCGTGGGCATTAGAAAACAATGGGGTAGGGGCTTCTTGGGGGAAAGTAAGGAGGAAAGTTGCCGTCTGGGCTGGGGGTCAGAGAGGACTGATGCCGTGTTTCTAAGACAGGCACATGGGCACGGTGAGGAGGAATCGGGGCAGCTCCATATTGTTAGGCAGGAGAGGCTGCGAGGGCTAAGGGCCACCTAAACCTATCAGGAGCAGACAGCAAGGGAGGCTTCAGCTCAGAACTAGGGGCTCAAGTTGCTCAGGAGTCCAGGTTAAAAGAAAACAGGGAAAATAGTGAACAATGTGCTAGAATGAAAGGGGAGAATTGCAACTCTTAGGAAGATGAGACACAAATAACGTTTGGTTTCAGAATGACTGTAGCACGTGCACGTGTGTGTGTGTGTGTGTGTGTGCGTGTGTGTGTGTGTGTGTGTGTGTGTTGGGGGCAATGGGGAGAGCTGAGAGTTGGTTCGTGTGTGTGTGTGTGCGTGTGTGTGTGTGTTGGGGGCAATGGGGAGAGCTGAGAGTTGGTTCTGGCACTCTGCTGCCGAGAGAACAGTACAGGGCAGGCCTTGTTTTTACTGTGTTTCCCTTTATTGTGCTTCAAAGATATTGCGTTTTTCATACATTGAAGGTGTGTGGCAGCTCTGCCGGGAGCAAGCCCACCGCGCCGCTTTCCCAGCAGCATTTGCTCGCCTTGTGTCTCTGCACCACATTTCGGTAATTCTCGCAATATTTCAAACTCTTTCATTATATCTGTGATGGTGATCTGTGATCGGTGGTGACCTTTGATGTTATGACTACAACTTGCTTAAGGCTCAGATGACGGTTAACATTTTTTAGCAATATCTTTATATTAACGTATGTACATTGTTTTTTAGACATAAGGCTATTGCCCACTTAACAGACTACAGTATAGGTTAACTTAACAGTGTAGGGTAAACATAACTTTTATATGTACTGGGAAACCCCAAAATTCGCGTGACTTGCTTTATTCTGGTACTTGCTTAACTGCAGTGGTCTGGGACCGGACCCGCAGTATCTCCGAGGTCTGCCTGAAGTTAGGTCCACTTTATTTGGAAAGGAAAAGGCCATTCAACCTTCTCTGACAACCTTTTATGAATTTCACCCAGTCAAGGGGAGCACTTTTGAAAGCAAAAGAAGGAAAATTGGATAATAATAGCTGCTACTTACAATATAATATATCCCTGGCAATACACTAAGTACTTTACATTCTCTCACTTAATCCTTCCAGAAACTCCTTTATCACTCTTTTACACACGAAGCCATTGAAATGTAGAGGGATAAGAACCTTGTCTAAGGTCACATAAGCACGACGAGTTGGAGTGAAGATCCGACTCTAAACCTGCACTTTTAACCAACACATATTGCCCACGTGGACACTCCCAAAAGGGTAGGTGGAATGAAGGCGGGGGTAGGGGACACACACTGAGCCGCAGAGCAGGTGACCACAGGGGTCCAGACAGAAACGGAATCCTTCCAAAAATCTCAGTCCCAAAGGGACACCAACCCTGAACAGCTCCAGGGGCGAGTCCTCCATCACTGGAGACAACCACTAACGCTCACTTCTCTCTTCTCTGAAACTGAAATACACTAGCACGGAGGATGTGCGCAACGGGGAAAATAGTTAAGGATAAAAAGACACTGGAAGTACAGCTTCGAGGGGATTGCTTTCTGTTCCTGTTTTTTTTTTTTCCTTTTCATCCAAGCCTTCCAACAGAAGAGCTTGGGAACTGTCTTGCATCTTTTGGAATGTTTCATTATTAAAATACTGCTTTAGAGCTCCCAATTTACAGGGTCCTAAAAACTGCAGCGAGGAGAATTGTCACCTGGAGATTAGGACGAGGAGTGGAGAACAATGTACATTACACGGTAGCTTGGTTACCTTGCCTTTTCCCTGAATGATAACAATCTTGCATTTGTCTCAGGGAAAATAGGGAGCAAAATCACCCTATCAGCACTCATACCTTTTTCAAAAAACTTAATCTATGGGGATCGGATTTTTTTTTTTGGCAACAGATAACCAGGTACCCGCGAGAACTTACAAGCCTGAGTTCTGGCACAAGCTCGCCTTGCTGCTCAGCCTCTCTTACCTCCCTCATTGTCCTTGCCGTCTGCGCAGAGGGTCTCCATGGCCACGTCACAGCCCGCTCCCCTCCACCCTGGCTGGCAAACACAATGCCAGCCGTTTTGGTCCAGCGTGCATCTTCCATTGCTGTTGCACAGACCGGGGCACCCCTCTGTCAAAAGAGACAAAGAAGGACAACGGAAGTGATTTGAGTATTGAAAGTTTTTGCACCTCAAATAAACAAATGAGGGACACTTAGTGGGAACAGGCCTTTCGAAACAGCACAAATACTGTAATTGCACATGGATAGAAACAGCAACATTATCTAAGGAATCTCATTCTTATCCAAGTGGCATCTTTGATTGGCCTGACCCTTGAGACACCACTTACCTGTGCAGGACAGAAATATCTGCAATGATCCACTAAACTGCTGCAGGCCAGACAAAATTAACTTAAATTTTTTTCCTTTAGCAAAGCAACAAGGGTGATTGTAAGGTGTGAAAAAAGCGTCACAACAAGATCATTTCAGAAGCCCTAGAATAGACTTTTTAATCTGTTGTAAACAATACTGGTCACTGGTTAGACATGCCTTCTTAAAAGCGCCTTGTTGCTTTCAAAAATTCCCTCTAAATTTAAAAGCATGAAAGCGGGTATGAGGATATGAATGATGTTGAAGAGAACATTAATTTTATCTGGCCTCAGAGTTGCCGTATATTCATGTGAAATTACAGTGCATTAAATAACTGCACAAAGTATAGGCCAGTATTAATGACTATACTTTATGCCGAGAATACATTCCTTTTCACAGAATAAGCAAAGCCCAGGAAATAGTGAAGCAGCTTAGCATCTATTCTAACAAACATTAGGATTCAGGCTGCATACGGATGGGACAGGACCGACAGGATTTCCAACCGAATGTAATAGCTGTGCATATTGGATTACTTAGGACGGACAAAATGAAATACCATAAGGACCACAGTAAAACATCGATAGACCGAACAAAAACGCGGTAGTCACGTGCTTCAAGACAGAGCGCGAAGAGTGATAGTTTGTGACAATCTCCCTAAAGCTTTTATGCTGTTACCTTTATATCCTATCTTGTCTGCTTTTATGGGCAAGGAGGGAAAATTTGGGAAACAATGAAAATAATTTAATATATCCAAAATCTATAATTGTTTCAGCCTAACATGACATTAAAAAAAAAAAAACAAATTCTGCCACTTCCTACAGATGGTAACTGGCATGCAGCCAACATGATCTGTTTATGAGGATGACGTTCGGGTAGATTCTGGAGCGCTTGTCTGTGAGCGTGACACGACACTGACAGAAGCGAGGATATAAACGCTCTAAAATGGCAAGAATAATTGGCTATTAATCAGATCTCTGTGGAAAGAATTACTTATAATTTGGTATAAAATATATATAAGTAAAAAAAACACTTGCTCTAGCAGTTGGGGTTTGTTCTACAGCTTCTTATAATTAGAATGCTACTCTTGTTTTGGTGACAAAATTTAAGGGAACAATCCGTTTAAGGATGTTTATTTTAAGTCTGTATTAAAAGAATTATTCATATCTTGGCTTCCCCTCCTCCACTGTGGAACTTGAAATGAAAAGATCTCAAAGAGACTTTCTGTCTCTTAAGATTAGAGTTAACAGAAAGAAGACTATTTTGACAGTCTCTTGTGGCTGGGTATGATGAAATTACACTTATGGATACCATCAGGTCAGGAGAAGATTAATTTTGCTGCTTCTTTTCTTTCAGACAATTACCATCTGTATTTATGGAGTATTCAATACCTAAAAGGTGAATTTCCCTTACGGATGTTTCTGTTTTGTTTTTAATGAAAAAAAAAGAAAGGGTTTAACTGCCCCACTGACAAAGAGGTGCAGCAGCTGACTGCAGGCACACAAGAAGTTATTACATGAAAGCCTGGATATTGTCATGAATATTTTCATATTCTAATGAAAAGCACAAACAAGGAATAAAAAAATAGGTACTCTGAGGAGGAAGGGAAAGGGAATTTTCTCTTCTGAAAAATATGGTTTTCACTTATTTCTATGATAACTGAAGATAAAGAATCTGCTGTTTTCTGCTGAGTGGTGTTATCATTTCTGTTTTCTAGAATGCACAGTATTTTGTAGTTTTTTTAGAAAATCACAAAACATAAATTATGATATCACATATATTTTGAAACATTGAGAAAAAGCCAAAGAAGTTTCCATATGAGGATAAATGAGATTTCTCTCAACATATGTTAACCAGAATCTTCTTTAGATTGACAATTTCTTATTCTGTGATAAGAGAGTGAGCGTTCATGATTCTTGATTTAGAATTTAAAGCCTATGAGCTGAATTGCCAACAATGAAGACCTTAAAGCCAAAAAAAACCCAAAAAACAAAACAAAAAAAAACCCCAAAACAAAAAACAGCAAATGTACTGTTATCTTCAGTTTTTGGTTCCAGTGAAAACTAACGTTTTTACATAGGATGAAATCTGTGATAACCCAAACTTATAAAAATGAGACACAGACATTCAAGTCTCAATACTTTAAATCCAAAGGATTTCACATAATGTAAACCTAATATATAATTTACAAAAATATGCATGAAAACAGTCTATTTTCATACCTAGTGCAAGCTAATACACCGTTATATAGAGATATGGCAACAAAAAGCAAGTATACAGTACCTTTAACTATCTTATCCAAATAGTGAGCTTGAGAAATTAAAAAGGAGAAAAGAACAGACAGACATTTCAGAAGTGTCACATGGGACAAGGAAATTTTCAGAATTTACATGCAAATTGAGTAGCTGCAGCTGACATAAGACTCACATCACACGACAGAGATGCACTTCCTATCTTCTAAAAATGCAATATATTCACGTTTTAGAAAATGTAGTCACGATTTCAGGATATGCTCAGCATTTTCAGGAAAAGTATGCAGGGAAACTAACACTTTCTTTCGCAGATTATTTGGAATGGACCCACCCTGATCCTTCCCGAGATTATATGAAAGCATAGCTAAGTAGAACAATGGAATCAATTCTTTATTACTAAATAATTTTGGAAATTTACAACTATGAGATCTACAAATAATCAACGTTTTTTTGTGGGGGGAGGTGAGAAAATAATTCTCTTTTTTTCAGTTTGTTTTTAACAAAGTAGTTTCACAAGGGTCACACAGTGGAAGGGCAGAAAGAATACACAGAAGGCCCAGAGGAGCCATTTATGTATGTTCAGATGCTTTCTTCAATCTGCAAGATAAACCCACAGAAATTCTACTTCATTCACCTTCTCTCTTGAGTTACTTGCATATTTACAAATAATCAAACTTTGTTAATAAAGAAGAAAAAATAAAGAAGGAAACTGAGAGTCCTTGAGCAAATTTAATATAGTATTATGAAAAAGGCATGTGTAAGTTCTGTAGACTATGATTACCCAGTAGCCCTTGACTACATGTCAGACGCACAGTAATGTATCATGTATGTAGTCTATTAAGAAATACGGACTAAGATCTTGTTTCTTTTCAGGATTCAGACAGGAATAGGCTCTGTTTCTCACAAAAGCTTTGCTGGAACAGTCAGGATTAAGACTGAAGTCTTTTACTGTACCTGTCCATTTAATCTTTCATGAGGTTACAATTAGCCTACACCTTTCCTCTTGAACAGAGGCATAAATATCCCTCTCCGTTCACTCACTGGAGAGACCTAATATATTCTTAATAAGCCTCAAATCTTCTTGCTTTGCCAAAATTCATACATCTTTAATGGTCTAAAATTGCTTTTCAAAGATGCTTATGTTGATGATTTTTCATTACTGACATATGCAAGTGGTCGCAGAACTTTTAACAGAATGATTTAAACTATAACTTTCAGTTGAGCTACTCAAGTCTGGTAGTTCTGTCACGTGTGTAAACAAAACCATAAATGGTTTAGACCCATCTGTACCGTGCATATAAAAGGATGCCTCACGTTGCCACAGGATTCCATCAGAGGCTTCTGAATTGCGTTTAAAAATAAGCATGTTTATGGCTAACTGACAATATACTGCAGGAGAAACTAAGGGGGAGGAGAAACAGTGTCAAGCACTAGTCTGAAATTACAATTTCATAAAAATAATTCTTTTCAAACATTAAAATAAAAATGTATTACTGTATAACATCATTCATATACTTTCTTAATAATTCCTTCGAAACATTATATAATCCAGTAGAGTCCCATAAGAGCTCATTTAATACGGAGGATAAACAAAGTGCCTTTAAACACTGTGGAGTTCCTGGTTCACCTCGGGTAGTATTTCTGAGGGAATTCTTAGTTTATGAAAATTAACAACGCTGATCAGAGTTGGAGTATAAGCCTTTGGCTTTTACATCAGGTCCACTTCAGTTAACACAACCAAAATAAGGAATGTAATTAATCCTGATCTGGATTACTAGTTTTAAAGGAGGAATAAATTAGAATCCAGCCAATCCCATTATTTTAGCAAACAGAATCAATTATGCAAAACAGTGGATTATAGGTAAAGGTAGGTTTGTCATTGGGCCAAGAGAACACTGAAAGTGGAGCTGAAATTAGAAAACACATTTAAAATATACAGCAGGTCAAATTTTACATAAAGCTTTAAATATTAAAAATATTTAAAACACATTCTGCAAAAAGTTTTAAAACTAACCATAAGAAAAATATCTGTACTGAAGAAAAAAATACAAAGATGTATCATTTGCATTTTATATCATAGGGAATAGTTGAGGCTGATAGCTTAAGACTAAGAGAGAAGGGGGGGGGAAAACCACCACCTATATTTTGGCCAAGTAGAGTAAAATTTCCAACAATACCACAAAACCCTGGCTCTAAATAATGAAGAAGTTAAAAGAAGATGTCCATATATGAGGTTCAAATAATTATTAAAGATAATAATTGCAACAATGAAAACATCATTATATAAGCCACTACAGGAAATCATCAGAAAAATGCAGGTATGTTGTAAAAAGCCATTAGCAACAATAACTGTAAAAAATAATACAGTATATTTAAAAAATTAATACACCTACCAATTGCTGAAATGCACATTAAGTTGCAAAAAAATCACTTTGAAAACGAAGAACTGTGTTCTGACACTAAAGGAAAGTTGTTCCTATTAGATCTACTAAGAAGTTTTAAATTTGTTTTATAGAAGAAAACTCTTATAAATATGAGCTCTAGACATATAAAATGGAGCCCTTTAAAAAACTGTTCTCCAGTAAAATGTTGTATTCATAAAACACTTTCCCTGGAGTTTCAATTATTTATCTTTCTTTTTTTTTTAACATCTTTATTGGAGTATAATTGCTTTACAATGGTGTGTTAGTTTCTGCTGTATAACAAAGTGAATCAGCTATACGTATACATATATCCCCATATCTCCTCCCTCTTGCTTATTTATCTTTTAAGAAGACCCCTGTGGGGTACAGGAGGTGAGTGTTACCGTGTTTCCCATAAGACAGTGGTTCTTAATCTTTTGGGGTCTCAGATCTCTGAGGCAAGTGGTGAGACTTATGGAGTCTCTGCCCCCCACCCCAGCGGAAAAAAATGCACACACACGCACAAAGTGCTGCTTATGATTCTAGCATTTCAGGAGCTCTGGTTCCATAACTTGCAGATTACAAACACCTGGCTGATGTATTTTTGAGTCCCAAATTTCTAGCTCTAAGTGCTTTATACCATTCTCTCATTTAATCTTCACCACAACCCTATGATGTAAATACAGCTGATACGTTAAACGCAGATGAAGAAAGGAGGAGAGAGGCAGTTTGTACAAGGTCACGGGCTGTCTAGGCTGTCTGGCTCTGGGGCTTGCTCTTAACAACTGTGTCATAATGCCTCTTCTTAGACATTTAGAAACAAACAAAAATTTTTTCTTTAGTAGAAGAAGGGAATGAAAGAAGCTCAGAAGTACTGTGCAATCTTTCCTGACCTAACAAGAATCTCAGCAGATACTTGTTCCCAAAAGCCATAGGGTAGTACCACCATCTTTTTGACGTCTTCTACAAGGCTTCCTTGGGAAAGTGCCAGGTGTATCCACCTTACATGGCAGAAGGCAGACGAGTGTCTTCAAATGCTAGGGCTCATCTTGGCCTTAATCGTCTCTCTTTCAAAATACATTCCGATACAGTCATCCCAGAACATAACAAATGAAACAACTGCGCCAGTTTTGAGCCCAGGCACTGGAAGTCCTTGGTCTACTCGCTGGTACAGGTGGGCAAAGGCTCAGTGAAATCTGAGATGCGGGAGAAAGGTGTGGCTCCTCAAAAGAATTTTTATTCTACGATTAGCTCATAAACCTCCAATATCACCAAAGCAAATGACGAGTACTGTATCCTCTTCACACACTCCCCTCTAGGTGCTTCTTTTTAAAGAGAATTCTTTCTCTTTTCAAGGCCCCTGTTTACCATACTTCCCCCCTTTACTTCTGGGGAAGATGGGTGGGGGGATGAACACAAATTGATTTACTCTTGTCTGTACGGCTTAGTAAAGGACGTGGATTCTACAGCCCCTAGAAGGAGCTTGCTCAGTTAGTCTTCTTGTACCATTTTTCATTCCCGATGTGGAGAGCGGGGAGGAACAGCAGAGCATCTCTTTGGAAATTCTGCCGACACGCTGTTGCCTCCTCTGCTTATCTGTCAAAATTATGGGCAGCCCTGCTCCATTTCCTCTACTTAACTGATTCCTCCTGTTTCTCCCCCTGAATACGTCTCATGGATGAAGTCTAGGACTATAAACACCAGGGTAAATGTAAAAGGAGAGGAGAAAAAAGTCCAGAACTAGCCGTGATCAATTCATTTCAGTTAAGAGATTCCAGGAAAACACAAGGCTTTAACAACGTATAGACATAAGTGACTTAACGTGTAAATCTTCCGCATTAGAAATGCAAACTCTGTGGCCACGCTAACCACTGTATTCCCATCTCCTGGCTCACGAGGGATTCTTAATACCTGCTGAAGAAAATGAAGAAATGTCCTTATTACGGTGCTCCTACGGAAGCGGAGCAGGCCCTAAGGTCCTTGTCCCCAGGTCCTCAGCCCGCCTTCTGTCTGTGGAAACACTTTAGCCACAAAGTAAGTTTAATCAGAGAAGCGAGAAAATGCAGAAACAGAGGAAAACAGTCAGAGGAGACCAATCAGAGTTTGGTCATTCAGCAAAGTCAGGGACCTTCAGCTCCTCCTCAAGGGCTACAGGTCATATTCTGAGCCGTGTCCTGTGAGCTCCTGTAGATACTGACACCCTCCACGAGGCGGAGGAGGACGGCTACATGGTGACCACATTGAAGCCGTGACATAAGCTACTCCACTTCACACAATTCTGACAACTGGCCTCAAAGCAATGGGAACAAACCCCGGAACTAAAGATTAACCGTACTTAAAACAACCAAGGTGACGCTGATCAGACCATCACATTCCTGATTTCAAGACGACGGTCAGAACTGCCTACGCTGCCCTGCGCCCGCCCTCCACCTGTGCACCCCTGAAACTCGCCTTTAAAAGCCCCTGCCCCCTGAGCAGCCATCGGGCGTTGGTTCTCGGACAGGAGTCCACCCTCTCCCCTGGCTGCCGGCCTCCGAAATAAAGCAAGCTTTCCTTTCCTACCAACACTTGTCTCAGGAACTGGCTTTCGAGCAGCGAGCAGCTGGGCCTGAGTTCGGTAACACTATGTCCTACACGTGTTTGCAGCTTTCAAAGAAATTCTGTGAATAATAGAGAGGCTACCTTTTGGGAAAGAAGCATATGTGAGCAATACCTCATTTACAATATCCTTCCCCTCTCCTTCACCCATCTGTTCCTCTCCCCTTGCCCAATCGATCTATCCTAATTATATACAGCGGTATTAACAATCACTAGCATTTACTGGCTGTTACTATGTGCTGAAAACTATGCTAAGCATTTTATATGAACTGGCTCATTTAATTTTCACCACTCTATGGGGTAATAGGTACTTTTATTATCTTCCCTACTTCACAAATGAAGAAACTTGAGGCACAGGAAATTAAATAACTTCCTCAAGATCAAAATGCAAGTGGCCAAAATTCCAACCAGGTGGTCTGAGACCAAAGTCCATACACTCAATAAACAAGCTCTGTATACAACTCAGCAGAAGCCGAACTGTGTACCTGGGTAAGATAGACGAGAAACATACCTGTTTTTGGATTGGTCAATGAATTTACTTGAATGAGAAATAAGACAAAAAAATGCGGAAATCCTTATTTCAACACTGACAATTAAAGGGAGAAACTGGGAAGTGAGATTAAAATCCAAACAACTTGAAGTATTAATCTGTGGACACAGCCTCATAAAGGAGGGTACTTTATGTAGTTAAGAAACCTTTACAATGAGAACTGCTGTGACTTGTTCTAAAAATCCCAAGTTTGGAAAACCGATCGGCAGGATATTAAAACTGAGGGATAAAACCAGGAAAAATTAAAACAAGTGAGTTTGAAAAATCAAAGACCAGAATCATTTCAGTTGATGTCTGTTGTATAAGAAATATTTGCTGAGTGATAGTTCCAAAGAAGGCTGCTCCTTTAAAAAAGAGGTCAGAGGAGTATATGTGCCTGTCTGGGGGAGGAACTGGGGTATTTGGAGGTCTTCACGGAATAAGGTTAGTTCCAACTTCGCTTTCCTTTCACTGTCAAACCGATTCTTCAAAACACAGAGAAGAAACAAAGGCAAACCAAGTTGGTTATATCTACATTAGGCAGCTCACAAGGGAAAATATACCAACAGTCTGACTGTGTGTACACAGTTGCTGACGTGTGTAGTTGTGATCTATTCACACTGTTTCTGCTGTCAACAATGTGCTTGGTTGGAGAACATTAAATAGGACAGTATTTTCACTGGGCTATTGAATTCACTCCTGGGGATATCCTAGACACAGGCAAAGAACACAGATCTAGAATGCTAGAAATATCTCTCAGTTTAATTACTGCACGAAGATCTTAGGGGCCCATCTCCGAAAGAGGATAATTCAAACAGATGAGTCCATAATAAAATACAGACATGTCCTTCCCCATGGTGAACACTGCAAAGTCCTCAGGGTCAAGGACAAGTTTTTATTTAGCATTGTGTGTCTCGTAATACTTTATAATACAGACTTAAAAAATGATTCACGTTAGTATCTCGTTAAAGTTATAAGTAGGTATCTTTCTTAGATTATTCATGTACCAATTTCTGTAGGATGACAGAAAAGCTATATAGTCTGCAAATAAGTACATATTAAATCCATTTATTCCAATCAGCAACTGTTTAAATCAGTGTGCTAGCCGCATACCCATTGATTTGATGTTCCTTAACTGATATGCACTGTACTGTTTTATTACTGATTACCCTGTCATAAAGGATTATGACACCAACATAACTTTAAACCCTGTAAAACAATTTACTCAGGCCGCTTAAAAATATGTCCTCTCTCACCACAGAATTCTCATTCTAAGATTAGATAAAACATTGCAAATATTTTATCCTATTTAGGGGGGTCAATTAATTTGAAATATAACAACTAGCAAGTGAGTTTTAACAACTAGGTTGTGCCAGTAAAGAAAAACGGTGTATGTGTGCACGTATGTGTGTGTATGCGTGTGTGTGTGTGTGAGCACACACGTGTGTGCACATGTGTTTGAAAGAGCTTTTGCTCCCCTAAAACTGGCAGCACATTTTTGAAAACCTGCTTCAAATAAATTGTTTTTGAAAGTTTGCACATTTTATTCTTTTACTAGATTGGAAATTTGGTGAAAAAATTATCTGTACAATACATTGCTTCTTGCATGCACCTACCCAAGCAAAATACCATACTTCAGTTTGGAACACTATTTATGCCAAGACATTCCAAAAGAGTGAAATAATATTTTTCCTCATTTAAGTCTGCCCAGAAAAAAAACCTGGATTCTATGGAAAAGGTGCTTTGAGATAAACCACACTTTTTCAAGTCAGCACTGCTGAAAAAGTGCCAGGATAAGCTGCGGAACTTTGTACAGACAACTGGGAGAATAATATTTGGTATTTTCGTTCAGTTTAGAATTTCATGCCTTGCTGTAGATGACATCTACATAACAGAAGTAACCGTGCAGCAGGCAGAACGCAGACAGCAGGCTCACTGACGCTGGCGCGCACACAGCCTACGAAAGCGGCGACTACTGTTTGGCGTGTGATACATGATTTTTGCGGTAGTCTTTGCACGTGGTGTAATTTCATTTACTGGACCATACACGAAAACATGGAGTGACACAGGTCGCTTTCAGATTTTTACTTGTTTGAGTTCAGTGAATGACATAAGCAAAACCACATTATCTTATGATTGCCTAAATTAAAAAAAAAAATCAGGTATATTTTAGTACCCTGATTTGGGAACTAAGCTATCAGAGACAGTTCTTCACATTAATAAATGAAAATCAGAACACAAATATATTTTACACTAAACAAATATTTGGATCTTAAACATTCTGGTACAGTGAACTTGGTTATTGCAATTACCAAAGTGGTGTCTGCGTAGTACGAACAAGTCTTGTGGCAGAAAACCATGAAAACGATCTATTTGGTCAATATCAAAGAGTGTAATTTCTTCTCTACCATCATTACTTTTGTCTATTCATAACATTTAATATTTAAGAAAACTTATAGAATAAGGTGTAAATAAGTATGTAAAATATACTAGGTCTTTCCGTTGTCAATTTTTAAAAACTTTACCAGGAAAAATAATAAAGTTGAACAATCTGTTTAACTTACTGAAGATAAACTGTAATTTATTTGGAGAAAATTGTAGGTAGATGGCTCTTTTCAAAGGTGATTTACAGAGAGTATTTTTTCTTTATTTGCAGGTGTGAGAGAGTGTGCATAGATGTTTACCACTTGTATCCTGGGTATTAAACTTTTCTGAGCCTTTTTTCATGAGCCGATGCTGGTTACACAAGTCATCTACTCACTTTGTATGAGTGCTTTTCAGTGGTCAAAGTCTATACATGGTATTCAGTCTACTAAAAGACTGGAAATAAATTTAACTTTTAAAAGGAAGTGTGGAGTTTTCAGTAAGTAGTTTACAACTTTCTTAAATCCTCTACAGTACAAATTGATTTTCTCTGAACTGTTTTTTTGTTGCTGCAATTGTTATTCTTATTTTGGCAAGCTATGGGTCCTGTTATCAGCTATAATTCAAACTTTCCTGAATAAAAAAGTGACATTTTATTATTGATATATCGCTGACATGGTTATTACTGCATCTGTTTCTATGACAATTCAATCTTATGTGACAGGTATGTAGATATTATCTTTATCACAGAACAAAATTTAATTTTCACCTATTCTACTATATACATACATGCTAAAACAATTAAACAGTAATTTAGGAGGCAGCATAGTCTAGTGCTTAAGAGGAGGGGGTTGGGAATGGTTCATGTGGATTTGGGTTCTGGTTCTGTTACTTACTAGCTGTGCATCCACAGAAAAGTTATAGAACCTCTCTGAGCCTGAGTTCTGTCAATGGAGATTTTAATAGCTTCCACTTGATAAGGTTGTTGTGAAAATTAAGTAAGATAATATATGCAGAGAACTTTGTATTGTGCCTTAGCACATAGTACACACTTAAATAACAGGTACTATTAATTAACCTTTTTAATAAAGACAGTTTAAAAAGGACAAAATCATGAAGTAACTGGTATCTTTTAAGAGACTATGAAGAAAGAAAGAAATCTGACTTTAAGCAAAGCATCTCCGGGCTGCCAATGATCTGTTTTCATAAGCCATGAGGTCCACTCTGCTCCAGTGATGCCAGGATAGGCCCCCTCATGCTCCACCGCCTTAAGATACACTCCCTTTGATGGGACCATTCTTCATATGAACGGGCTAGATCCCAAAGTGGAGACAACTCCACTTTTGTGTCAAGAAGTTTTCTTATTCTTTGTCTCACGTAAACCCTGTGCTGGTATAGATGCACAGTTCCTAATCAAAATGTGATACAGCTTTTTAGAATAAAGAGCACATCACAACTTGTCCTTATATATTTTGTGTTCCCTCATTAGTGATTTGAGTCGAGCAACGTAAATTAATATTTTTTAAAGGGCTATGTAAATCTTCGTATAACCTGCTCATAAATTTGCAAATACAAGTCACTTTTACCGTAACTACTTGGGAACTAAGACATTTAAATATCTTACTTTACATGCATATCACGATCCTTATAGTGCAATTTTGCTGAAAATTTTTCATTCTGTTTTTCATTATGGAATGTATTGAGCAGACTTAACAGAATATATATTGCTAGCTTTTGCAGCAGAATGATGTGAGTTTGTGTGTCACCATTCCTACATACAGGAGGAAACCCACCCTCATCTGGCTGAGAAAAATGTTCCCAGTAGCTTGTGGGTGCCTTGCTGGTACGTGCAACCGTAATCGCCCATCTAGGCTTTTACTACGGGGCTTGTACCTACACTGGTCACAGATCAGAGAATAATGCTTTTGGGGGCAGGAGAGAGTTAGGGTGTGTGCAGTAACCACATAGATGGTTTTCTCTTTGCTTTTTATGACGGTTCTATGGTGATCTTTTCCCTCTGCATACACCAGTGTGTTGGGAGTGGGTTTCTCACACGCATAATCATCACTACTGGGGACTCATCTGAAAAACCAAGAGTTGAAGAGTCTGTGAAAAGCGTTAGTTTACACTTCACTGTCCATGAAGCGTCTGTGAAAAGCATTAGTGTACACTTCACTGTCCATGAAGAGTCTGTGAAAAGCGTTAGTTTACACTTCACTGTCCATGAAGAGTCTGTGAAAAGCGTTAGTGTACACTTCACTGTCCATGAAGAGTCTGTGAAAAGCGTTAGTGTACACTTCACTGTCCATGAAGAGTCTGTGAAAAGCGTTAGTGTACACTTCACTGTCCATGAAGAGTCTGTGAAAAGCGTTAGTGTACACTTCACTGTCCATGAAGAGTCTGTGAAAAGCATTAGTGTACACTTCACTGTCCATGAAGAGTCTGTGAAAAGCATTATTTTACACTTCACTGTCCATGAAGCGTCTGTGAAAAGCGTTAGTGTACACTTCACTGTCCATGAAGAGTCTGTGAAAAGCGTTAGTTTACACTTCACCGTCCATGAAGAGTCTGTGAAAAGCGTTAGTTTACACTTCACTGTCCATGAAGCGTCTGTGAAAAGCGTTAGTTTACACTTCACTGTCCATGAAGCGTCTGTGAAAAGCGTTAGTTTACACTTCACTGTCCATGAAGAGTCTGTGAAAAGCGTTAGTGTACACTTCACTGTCCATGAAGAGTCTGTGAAAAGCGTTAGTTTACACTTCACTGTCCATGAAGCGTCTGTGAAAAGCGTTAGTTTACACTTCACTGTCCATGAAGAGTCTGTGAAAAGCGTTAGTTTACACTTCACTGTCCATGAAGCGTCTGTGAAAAGCGTTAGTTTACACTTCACTGTCCATGAAGAGTCTGTGAAAAGCGTTAGTTTACACTTCACTGTCCATGAAGCGTCTGTGAAAAGCGTTAGTTTACACTTCACTGTCCATGAAGCGTCTGTGAAAAGCGTTAGTTTACACTTCACTGTCCATGAAGCGTCTGTGAAAAGCGTTAGTTTACACTTCACTGTCCATGAAGCGTCTGTGAAAAGCGTTAGTGTACACTTCACTGTCCATGAAGAGCCTGTGAAAAGCGTTAGTTTACACTTCACTGTCCATGAAGAGTCTGTGAAAAGCGTTAGTGTACACTTCACTGTCCATGAAGAGTCTGTGAAAAGCGTTAGTTTACACTTCACTGTCCATGAAGCGTCTGTGAAAAGCGTTAGTGTACACTTCACTGTCCATGAAGAGTCTGTGAAAAGCGTTAGTGTACACTTCACTGTCCATGAAGAGTCTGTGAAAAGCGTTAGTTTACACTTCACTGTCCATGAAGAGTCTGTGAAAAGCGTTAGTTTACACTTCACTGTCCATGAAGAGTCTGTGAAAAGCGTTAGTTTACACTTCACTGTCCATGAAGAGTCTGTGAAAAGCGTTAGTTTACACTTCACTGTCCATGAAGAGTCTGTGAAAAGCGTTAGTGTACACTTCACTGTCCATGAAGAGCCTGTGAAAAGCGTTAGTTTACACTTCACTGTCCATGAAGAGTCTGTGAAAAGCGTTAGTTTACACTTCACTGTCCATGAAGAGTCTGTGAAAAGCGTTAGTTTACACTTCACTGTCCATGAAGAGTCTGTGAAAAGCGTTAGTTTACACTTCACTGTCCATGAAGAGTCTGTGAAAAGCGTTAGTTTACACTTCACTGTCCATGAAGAGTCTGTGAAAAGCATTATTTTACACTTCACTGTCCATGAAGAGTCTGTGAAAAGCATTAGTTTACACTTCACTGTCCATGAAGAGTCTGTGAAAAGCATTAGTTTACACTTCACTGTTCACGTCGGGTCTAACCGATGAGTACCTAACACCATTAACTCACAATTAGATCACTTATGTTTAACCGCACGCTTTCTGTGCATACATATACAAATGTTAATTTTGGATAGAATGATAATCATTCAGCACCATAACAATTAAACAGCTGTAACCTGTCGCATGTGTTAAGTGATGGAGCTGCGGGCAAGCTCCAGAAACAGATGGTCTTACCCACCCATGCTTAATGTTAAAGACTTTTTTTAAAAAGAGGTGTTGACAAATCAGAACAAGGAGGCATAGTTTTAATGCAAATCGGTCCATTTGCAATGGAGATTACCCTAAAAACGAATTTGGTGTATAGGAAAAAATTAAGCTCTGTTGTTAAAGGAAGACATTATATTCCATTTGGATCTAACAGATTCCCCACCAACATAATTATTTACTAATTTCATTCAACCAACAGGGTTTAATGGAAAGGCAGTTGGCAAAGTATTCATATTTATGGACCTCCTTTGACTGCTCCTTAATTTATCCAAGGCACATGTCTGTTAAACTCCAGAAATAATAGCCATATTAGAGGCAGCTGTTTTCCAGCTTCACTAAAGAGGCACTCAAAGAAGAGAGGGTCAATGAACCCATCATGGAGAAGAGTAACAGAAAAAAATCGGCTCTAGTCACACGGTAATCTGTGAAAATAATATGTTAAATATGAAAAGGGAGAAAGGCCATGGCTTTTGTACGGACTAACATGGTAACTTGTATTTTAAAAACAGGTAGGTGGAAAAGGAATGGTTTAAGATGAAAAGAGGCTCTTTTCAACGTGTCACATTCAAGAAATGACAGAGAGAAATTCTGCCACTGAAGAATACTAAGGTACCATTGCGGGAAGGAATAATCACATTCCTTAAAATTGTAGGCTTAATTCTCCCGCGCTTACATGAAACTAAATGCAAAGTTCTGATTTTTTATTTACTCCATTAGGGTAATAAGGATCTCTGCAGATAGTGAACATTACTTAAAATCTACATGAACACTTCACTAGCTGGCTGGCAGTCTATGGTTACCTGGCTTGCGTCTGGGGAAGAATGTGACATATTTATAATCTGGCCCTAGTCACGATCCTTCTCTTCCTAATGCTGTGAAATAGCTGCTAACATGTTATTTTGCACCTGGTTTCACTCCCAAACACCTTGGACCTAAACTTCTCAATAAAAGGCTTCTGATGAACTTGGCAAGATTTAAAAGGAGCATCTTTCACCTTTATTTCTGGTTAAATTATACAATATATCCAGTCAATTGAGCTTTCAAACCTCCTCTATACTAGATTTGGTGGAAATTAAGGTCTTAGATGATTTTTAAAAGATGCAAATCAATGAGGTGTTCCAAATTGAAAAAGATACTCTAGTATATTAGTAAAGGAACACAATGGCAGGCTTTTAATAAAACAATACGATATAAATTTGACACATAACTGGCTTTTATTCTGATATCCTATCTCTTCATAAACTTTTTAAACTATGGCATATAACATTTTAATTCAAAGGAACAGATTCAAAAATTTCTTTTGGATAATAATTATAATTTATAAATTGTTTCCCTAAGACACAGAGCACTTACATAGTAACTTATTTTGAGAGACTTAAAAAAACTAGCTAGAAAACCACTAAATTCATGGTGGGAAATAAACACAAGATAGTAAGAAAGGAAGGAATCAGATTTATTAAGACTAAAGAAATCAGGTATATTTCAATGACACCTAAATGATCATAAAACAATACAAATAATCAATATTTTCTTATACTGCTCCCATTAGAGAAAAATGACAGTAGATTTAACGTTCCATTTTTTTTTTTTTTTCTGAACACATTGCCTCTAAAGCCAGTAGGCCTCACCGTCAGCTGAGTAGGAATAAGGTTAATTTATAGTAGCTCTTGGGACCCAAGTTACACCACAGGAAGCAGACTGGAGGGAAAATTTGTGCACAAACAACCACCACAGGATAGAATCCTTTATCACATGACCCTAAAGTATGTCAAGCATATTTCTTCTAAAGAACTCAAAACTCTCATCCTCATAGGCTATGTGTGAATCACCTAAATGGAAAGATCTAGGTTAAATCCAGACATACCCACAAAACAATTACCTACATGCAGAACTGACTTCTGGGAGTCCTTAAAAAATGTCCCTTTTCTAAAGTATAGAACACATGTAACATTTCCCAAAACAATGCAACTGTCACTGAAATTTACCTCTCAGTAGCACTCCTGCCATGTGAGAACACAGTCTCAACTTCAGGCTGCTGCCTCTCTTTTTAGTAAGGATAAATCACAGCATGAAGAACCAGACAGACAACAGTGGCACTCAAATACCTGACGTCAATAGCTAAAGGCGTTTAGGTACATTTACTCCCATTCTTAGGCGTAAAGAAACTGACGCCTAGGGAAATAAATCATCAACACAATGAAAGAACATTTATCAGGACAGCTCTGGGGACTATGGATTTTACTGACGGTCACACAGCAAATAAGGTGCAAAAGTTATGTGAAGATTCTAATTCAAACTTTCCCCAGGATTTGTTTGATTTGAGAATGTAATTCTAATGAGGCTCTTGGGACATGATGGGACTTGTGCAGGCACAAATTAAGGGAGGAAGGGACGCTGCAAAGTTAAGGTTGCAAGGCACTTCCCAGAAAGACGAGTCAGAACTAATAACCACTCTGCAGCTTTAGAGGATATGGACTGTCAAAGTTAGTAGAGATTCAGAGTGATTCAAAAACTTGGACAGGGATTTCCCTAGTGGCGCAGTGGATAAGAATCTGCCTGCCAATGCAGGGGACACGGGTTCGATCCCTGGTCCGGGAAGATCCCACATGCCGAGGAACAACTAAGCCCGTGCGCCGCAACTACTGAGCCTGCGCTCTAGAGCCCGCAAGCCACACCTACTGAGCCCACGAGCCACAACTACCGAAGCCTGCACGCCTCGAGCCTGTGCTCCACAACAAGAGAAGCCACCGCAATGAGAAGCCGCGCACCACAACAAAGAGTAGCTCCCGCTCGCTGCAACTAGAGAAAGCCCGCGCGCAGCAACGAAGACCCAACGCAGCCAAAAATAAATAAATTTATAAAAAACAAAAAAACTTGGACATACTGTATTATGGCTTAATATATGATGGAAACAGTCAAACTTACTAAAGTTTCAAATTTAGGCCAGTGGATTTGTTTTTTGTTGGTTGATTCCTCTCTCAAAGGTTACTGAACACTGAATGAAATGACTACTTTAGCTTTAAGTGCAGATCTGCCATTGTTGGCAATGCTGGGCTGCAGCTAATGGAACCCACCGGTTTCATGTCCTTTGATGCTGAAATTGGTACATGTAAAGAAAAACAAACTAACACAAGCGCAGCCTGGGCGCAGGCTCAGTAGCTGTGGCGCACGGGCTTAGTTGCTCCGCGGCATGCGGGATCTTCGCGGACCAGTGCTTGAACCCGAGTGCCCTGCAGTGGCAGGTGGATTCTTAACCACTGTGCCACCAGGGAAGTCCCAACACACCTCTCATTATCCAAACACTTCTTCATAAAAATGAAACGAAATGGAACATGGTGACATTGACTAGTGAAATAAACACTATCTGTGATAGTTTAAAAAACCCTGAAACCCTGTAGAGAGAGGGCTGACAACCTAACAAAATAAGGTCTCCATTACTCAGAAAGGCCAGAGAAACTAGTTGCGCATTTTCAGAAGAGAGGAGATTAAGCGACCTCGTTAAAAAAAAAAAAACCAATTCTGAGAGGATTACAGAGGACAAAGCACTGTATATAAAACTGTTAACTGAATAAATCAGACTCAAAGGAAAAAAATAATATTGAGAGGCCCCCAAATGGATGCAAATGTAATCTCAAAGGAAGAAATCGACATCTAAAAATCAGCCTGGTTTTCAGGACATAGGTGATTCTCAATGAGCTCTGAAGGGGGTCTTCCACAGTTCCCTTAGGAATCGCTAGCCTCTTGGTCACATGAAATTACTTACAGTCACTGGGACTGCAGAGCAGGAAGGATCTTAAGAAGTTCTCCTTTTTTGCACACTTCATGGGAGGATTTTTAGCCTGTCTGGATTTTCACGGCCAACCAAGTCAGCTAAGGGGAATTTCCTCCCGCTCAACTCTATGCCTACTGCGTTTTGATGACCCACCTTCCACCCGGTATGACAGATCACGAGGCATCTCTGTCCACACTAGTGTGGACTTAGTGTGTCGGGAAGTGGAAGGGAGAAGCTGTTCTTGGAACCAGCATGCACACCTGTCTTCCTGCTGCCTAATTCCGCTGCATTAGGATAAGACTCAGTAGGGAAGAACCAGCAACAGTAAACTTTTTTATTAATTTCAGTCCAAATACTCTAGCAACAGGAACAATGAGTAACATCCCTACGGTGTTTGCTTTGTGCCAGCTAGTGTTCCAAGTGCCCTTCTACATGTTTTAGGTCATCAACCCTCTCATCAACTCTAGGAGGTAGGTACTATTCTCATTCCCACTTTGGAGATGGGCAAACTGAGGCACTGAGAGTTTAAGTGATTTTCCCCAAATCACACAGCTGTCAAGTAATAGAGTTTGGAACACAGGCAGATCCAGCTTCTGTGGGGTCTGAAATTATACAAATTGGGGGGCTCTCTTTAAGAAAAAGAATCCCAAATTATAAATATGAAATTAGGTACAAATTGAGTCATTATTTAGAATGAGACAAGAAATCACAATAAATTATAGTTTTTAAGCTGATAACCACAACATCAGAAAAAAATCGCATTTTTTATTAAGTGCCTGACATTTCCCTAATAAACACTTTATTTCTATAATTTTTGGGCTACATTTACTTTGCCTCCTTATTAGACAATGGTTTTATAATATTTTTTATAGAGAGAATAGACAGATAATTCAGTCTTTTCTCAATGTGATTGTTTAATATGGTTTTCATTATTGATAATTTAGAAAGTTTCATTTGGCTTCAAAATTTGTTATTAGTAATGTTATGCAAATTTTGGGCATTACTGCCAAATTTGGGAAGACTTTATGGTGTAATAAACTAGGCTTAAATACTCTGTGAATTGGTGACATTCATTAGCCACTTTGTTGTGATGGCATCCTAGAATATTACGAGTTTGATAACATCTTCGTCAATATCAGTATTTCATGTCATATAAGCCCTGAATCTTTTCCTGGTATGTTCATATGATTCTGTGGTACACCGGGATGCATAATGCACGTGACTTCACACACTAATGAACTCAATTTTGCAGTACTGCTATAGGTTCATGCCTTAAAGATACAAGAATTCTGATAAATTCCTCAAAAAAGAAATAATCATCAAAAGAGAAAATTAGGGCACGTTTATAACTGTGTAAGTTCCATCATCAAATATATTGCTGACGAGAGAAAACTCCCATTTGGATTGGTCATTTTACAACATATCTGACGGCAGGAAGAATTTTCCAGAGACGGGCTTCAGTTTCCATACGTTTCAAACCTTATTTCCGCTCCACTACCTATTTTCCTCTGGTGCGGGGCTCCATAGGACAAATTCATATCTTCCTATCATCTCTGACCCTGTACTTTGATGTTCACTAGGTGAGTCAGTGGGTGGCAGGAATATCCCCGGATGGCTAGCACTAAACAATCACAGATGGCAATGATTTCACACCTCACAAATAGATCCAATTAAATGGAAACTAAACGCATCCCCAGGGGAAATTCTCCTTAGCTGAATACTCAAAGTGCCTACAGCCACTCCAATGCCACCCTACACAAGGAAAAGTGTGAGGGAGAGAAGTTGGGAGTGGAAAGAGACCAAGGTCCTAAATGATTTGCAACATATGACCATATAAATCCATGGTCCCCTTGTAAGATCCTAGAAGGGGCCTGTGCAAGTGAGGGGCCCTGATGCTTAAGCTTCACCAGTTTCACAGTAAATATGTCAACGGCGCCATCAGCAACCCAGACAGGTGGCACTAGAGACCCCTTTCTTAACTACTGTTAATACACGACGCTGACGGGTGTGAAGCCAAATGCCTCCTATAGCTATCATTTGTGGGTGTAATGTGGTACCCTATAAGCACTTGTTAAGGGGGGAATCATAAAGCTTAAAATGGAAGAAGATAGCTTTAGAATTTCCATATTCTATATTATTATGAATATGATTCCCAATTTGAGAGCATTACAGAAGTCACAACGAGTATCGATCTTGTAATCTCTGAAGTATATTATCAGAGAGGTCTTTTTTTTCAAAAATGTCACCTACTGTTTAATTTAACCGCTAAAATACTATTCTTTCACCATTATCCTGAGATAAGAATTAGAACACCAAGGCTAAGCCACATCCACACTGGCGCAGTTCTGCTCTCTTTTTTACGCCCATACTGTTTAACTGATGACTTCCCCAGCTGTGTGTATTTCATTTTCAATTTCTCATCTCCAGCACCCCTAAGCCCAGAGCAACCGTGGTGGTTTTTATTAGAGGTGTGCTGAGTACTATACGTTGAACTTCTGTCTGAACAAACAAAGCATGTCTTCGTGATTATTAATGATCTTGTTTCCCAATGTGCTAAAGAATTAGAATAAAAACAAACAGACAGTCTTTTGTAGCTTAAAGGAATAAGGATTTCCCCTAGGCCAAATTTCCATTTGAATTGCCTGAAAGTACAGGAAAATCAATGTAGCTCAATAAACGACTCTGTTTGAGACATAACTAGAAGAAAAATATCACAATAGACTCCACCTGTCTTTCATCACCATGATTTTAAAACCGCCATCCCAAACATATTAACCTCTTGTTAAGCCATAGTCAGTGTGAGACTAGGTCACACTTTATAACAATGAAATGGAAATTACATTAATTCCTTAAAGCAAATTCGTTGATTAGCCATTTTGTTTTACCTTTTTTTTTTTTTTTTTTAAATTTCAGCACCCAAAACGTTGTCTGGGTTACAGTTTGACTCATGTCTACTCAACAACAAAATAAAAACTCTAGTGAACACTGCTAGGCACTTTAATAAGTGATTTACATTCTGGCATTTCACTTGATCCTAACAGCTCTGAGGTACATAATATTTACCTATGAGAAAACACACTCAGGGAGGTTAAATGACTTGCACACGGTCATACACCAAGTAAACGACGTCGCAAAGATTCAAATTCCAAAAGCTCTTAGACATGAGATACTCTGCTTCAAAATCTCATACGATAGGTATGATTATAGCCACTTTACACTGGAGAAAAAAAAAACACCTGAGACTAAGAACAGTTAAGATAGACCTTCTAAGTGAATAAATCATAGAACTGGTTGGGAAATATATCTTTTTTAAAATTCCAAAGCCCACGCTTTTTCTTATTATGTTACACTTACTTTCATGAAGAAGTAGTATTCAATTATCACAGGTGAGATGATCAATAGTTGCTTAATGGATAAAAAAATGCATAAATTAAATGAAATGTAACTGAGGCACACAAATGCCACAGGAAGAATAAAAATGGAAGTTAAATGAAACTGAGAATAAAAAGGGAACCCCATGCTTAAATCTAGTAATTTTTCAATTAAGCAGAAATTATCAATACATTCTCAAATATCAAGAGTCCTCAAGGGGTCATTGGATTAGGACACGGCTCAAGAGGATGCAAAGTTAAAAACACTCCTCTCCTAAAAACATTCCTCTAACTCACAAAAAGGAAAAAACAAAAAAACCCAACTCCCAATGTTTCACACCTAAATAATTATGATATTGCTAATACTTATTGGAATGGAGATTTGAAAATTTCTTTTCTTTGGGATCTTGTTCCAGGATTTAAATATGTTTCCAACCTAAGGTTCTTCATTATGTCCAACTAACTTTTAAACAACTGAAGCCCCTTTTCTCCATTTGTGTCTGTGGAGAAATGGGAAATGCTGGTCAGCCTCCAGAAGAGGATTCGCCATCCACAGACAGAGATCTGAGCCTTCCTCACCTTTGTAACAACCCTCCACGTAGATAACAAGCAGCTGTTCTTCAATCTCCCTCTTCCCCACCCTTGAGGTCACAGTCTCATCTACAGCCTTCCCTGCTCTCCAATACAAGTAGATGCTTGTAGGGGCAACTTTTCTCCAGCAATTGCTAAAAAGAATATTTCCTGGAGAAGGTACAGGTTAATAATACTCCAAATTTGGTACTTAGGATTTATCATTGCCCAGGATATTCAGTTAGCGTTGCACTTTTACGGATTCTGCCTCCAAACATGAGCTCCGTAGAGGCTGGCGTGATATTTATGTAGCTTCTGTGCCCCATTAATTCCAAACACAGGCCAATCAGATAACTGGCCCCTCTCTTCCTAAGCGAGAAGAAAAGAGAGAGCCAAACCAACTGAGTTGCCTTTGCGTGTTTACAGATTCCGGTTCCAGTTAAGTACATTACAAATGGTGAGCTTACTGAATTAGGCCAAGTATCTCCCAGTTCAGAGATCTGACCTTGAACCACCACAGCTCTCACAGTACAGAACTGTTTAAGCTTTTCCATACAGAAATGCCACAATAACATTCTAATTATGTCAACTATTATTTAGAAACCACTTACTTATATTTCACATTTTTAAACTAGCTTCTGGATCCTCTAAATGTTCTTACGTCTTTCCGATCTTATGAAAAACAAAGACAGGAGCATGAGTATGACAATCATTTGGCCAATTACGGAACGTTCGCTTACGAAGGATGGCGTTGTGCTGGTTGAGCACCTACACCAGTGCTATTAGTACTAAACCTGCCAGTAATCATCGCTGGTGCTCATGTGATGCGGTTCAATCACGTAACTTCTCTTCATTTACGAAAGGGTCCAACAATCGTTAAGTGGGTTTTGGGGAGGAAGGGAGAAATATTCATTTTAATCATAGTACAGCTAAAGGTGGATTTCCCTTTGTTTCATTTTTTTATCTGCATACATCACTAGTCAAAGTCTAACTCAAGAAGAAAGAAGCACTTGGGACAACAAACCTGAGGACGAACATGCCGAATTCGCTGAATACATGACTCATAAGGAGAGGGACGTATAAACACGCTAATAAAATATCAGGATGGAACCCCTTCAGGGAGGTAGGTGCTCAGTGAGTACTCTAAACTCATAACCTGTTTTACTCTCAGAATGCCTATGGTTTTATGAAAGCATGAAAACTTTATGAAGACAGTAAGATGGCTAATGAAGAATGTTCTTTGCTTTCTATTGGGAACTTTTGTTTGCTTCTAACTGTTTAATTTCTCCTCCATCTCTCTTTCAATTAACCTCCCTGTTTGTATTCAATGAGATGGCACATAATATGGAGAAAGGAAAAAAAAATCTTGCTGATTTATGAGCATTCTTTCATAAAGTGAAAGCTCCTTTCAGCCAGATGCCTAACTGCTGACATGGAGAGGAAATGAACAGAAGAGTAACTCTCCTGAATGAGAAAACACACTGTAGTTTCCTGGGCTGTTTAATCAGTGGCTCACAAAGGCCTCCTTTTAAAGGACCCCTGAGACTTCACTGTGGACATACACACAGGTAGGAAGTAGACAGGGAAAGGCAACTGGATCTTTGTATGCAAAAATTTGGAATAACTACTTCTGAGAGTACAAAAGAGCAAAACAAGGACTTAAAGGTTCTCTACATCTTGTAAACGGTTCACTTCAAAGATTTATTTTTAAATGACACAGGTCCTTTACTTCCACGCTGTTACTCATACGGAGTATAAAAGCAACAAAATAAAATGAAACAACAGAAAACGGAATTATTAACAACCACAGCAAGACACGTTAAATTATAATAAAAGGACCTGCTACTAACAAAAATCCCGTTTGTTCCCAGACAACTGGAAAGTGGTTCAAGAACAGCCCTCCATAGGAAATTAACCATGTAATACTACCAAGGTCAATGAGGACACCCAGAGAATGATTTGTTTGGTGACTGCTGGTTGGCAAGTTAAAGCTGCTCGCGGATGACGTCACAGTACACCTCCTTGTTTGCCAAGCTATATACACAAGTGTGGGTTGTACTTCCCAGGGTACAAAGAGTCAAACATATAACATTTTCCCTCTAGCTAGAATCAGTTCACTTAGGAGGGGGGTGCTGGGGTCATGAACTACGATGGTGTATGTTTAGAGGCATGTTGTTCCTGCCCTGCCTCTCGTGTGCATGCACTCTAGGATTGCAGCATGATGCTGTTTGGCCACAGGGATACTACATTGCCCTCTGCATATCCGCAGAAAATACGCAAGTCGTGCCTGTCAACCGTTTTCTGCCTTACTGTAGCAGCTCCCAAGCGCGGCTCACGTGAACAGGCCATCACCGCCCTGCAGCGCCTCCCTTAAAGAGTGGAGGAGGGGAAAGCCACATCCGGGTCAGGTGCTGGGGACGAACACTCCGCCAGCGCCTTGCACGTGCTCGTTTGCAGTTTACCCAGTAGGACTGCAGGCTCCCCAGGTGCTGGCAGCGGCTCACCTTCAACAGGTGACACCGCAGGTATGTTTCACAGGTAAGAGTGAACATAAAGGCCTGACCTTCAGGCGTCTGCAGGGCTGGCCCTCGGCCAGCATCTGGAAAGGTGGATGGTCCCTATACTGACGAGGTTATTTCGCGCACCCGCAGCGCTAAACATCTGCTTTTCTTTGGAGCGCCTGGAATTTGGATGGCTGTGGCTGACAGAGCTACCTCGTTGAGCGGCCCCAGTAAAAACCTTTCAACTCTCAACCTCAAACGGGCGGAAACACTGCACATATGTTGCTGCATTTCCCTGCGGGAGAACGGGGCATGGTTCTTGTGACCTCTCCTGGTGGGAGAGAAGGAGCCTGGAAAACCTGGACGTGGATTCCTGCAGACACCACCTGATGAGGCTTTCCCCTTTCTGGAAACGTCTATAGCCCTGGGCACGACTGTGCCGAGTCCTCTGAGCCCTTCCAGCGGATCACCGCATGCCGGGGTGGGGGGGGGGGTGATAGTGGGACCCCTGAGACAGACGATTTGAAAAGAGCCTTCCTGGAAATTCTGCAGAGATACAGTTTGTGACAGCTTATAAAATGTAAGTGATTTAAATTTTCCTGCGGAAAAAAATCCTGGCTAACCAATGCGTTCTTTTTAAAAAAAGTGAAGTACATAAACTTAAGAGATTCATCGGAAGAAGAAATCCTTTACGATATCAAGACTCGACCAACAGCTTTATCAAATTTTACCCTACGGACATAAATGTGGAGAAACACCATTCCTCAAGTTATGAGATTTTTGTCGGACTGTGCCATTTCTAATTAATACTGTACCTGTTCACTGAAGTGAGGTAGCACTGTATTACTTACTTCTGTTGTATTTTCTTTAAATAGACGCTTTCCTTTCAGTGACTCAAACGGTGAAAGCAAAGGCACTGAAGACCTTGAAAATATGGAACTAGTATGTATGTTCTGGGTGCTTTTGTATCCAGGCTAAATACCATTTATAAGCTAAGACTTTGATCTTAAACACCTATTTGATCGTCTTATTTAACCAACGGATGTGCTAGAGCATCACTGTATATTAATAAGTGTTAAGCATATAAATCTGTGAAGGAAAAACTAGATTGGTGCATTTTATTCTACTTTCTTCCTCATGGTGCTACAGGATAAAGTCATAAAAACTGCAGCCTCCTTTCAGAGACTCAAATAGATGGACAGACAGGTGCTAAGACGCGTGATTCTGGAATCTACAGGAGCCCCAAAGGCTACATAACTGGGAATCTCTTTCTTAACGTAAAAAATACTGCCGTTACACGGTGGCAGTATGGAACACGACACAGGCATATTCAAGGAGCTGATCTGTAAGACATGAAGCCAGCCTCATGCGAGTCACTCTCGGCGGCCGTCCCCCCGCACCATGCATAGAACGTTCTTACACTTGATACTTGAGACAGCGGTTCTGAAAAGAACTGGGCTGCCTTGGGGACCTGAGACCCTTCTTTAGCGGTCACTCCTGAAGACAGGAGAGGAAAAGCTAACCGGGGTCGAGGCGGGGGGCAGGGGGGGGGGGAGGAGCTTCCCCGGGGTGAGAAGCAGCCCCGCGGGGAGCTCGCAGGTCCCGCGCGGGGCGGGGCGGGGCGGGGCGGGGCGGGGCGCAGCGCACGTGGGACGGGGCGGGGCGGGGCGGGGCGCACGCGGGGCGAGGCCGGGCGCACGTGGGGCGGGGCGCACGCGGGGCGGGGCGGGGCGCACGCGGGGCGGGGCGGGGCGCACGCGGGGCGGGGCGGGGCGCACGCGGGGCGGGGCGGGGCGCACGCGGGGCGGGGCGGGGCGCGGCCAGGCGCACGTGGGGCGGGGCGGGGCGGGGCGGGGCGCGGCGCGGCGCGGCCGGCCTACCGATGGTGCAGTGCTCGCCGTTCCAGCCCTGGCTGCATTCGCACTTGCCGTCCCTGCAGGTGCCGTGCTCGGCGCAGCGCGGGTGGCAGGCTCTCTGAGTGCACGCTGGGCCCGTCCAGCCTTCTTCACAGCGGCAGGCGCCCCCCATGCAGACGCCGTGCGAGCCGCAGTCCGCGGAACAGATCTCTGGGGGGAGAAAGAGAGGAAGCCGGGCAGGAGAGGAGAGCAGCGGCGAGTGAGACGGGGAGCGAGGGAGAAGCGCTTCGTCTCGGCTCAGCGCGTGACCAGGTGAAGAACAAAGTCGCTGAGCACACGTACGAAAGCATTTACCCACTAAGTAGATGGCAGCATCGAGGGCCAGGCGCGATAGACGTAGTTTGCTTTCTTTGTTCCATTTTATAGGCTGCCACGATTGGGCGTGAAGTGCACATGATAGTTATGTTATACACAATTTTCTGTATTATATATGTGCTCACACACACGCTACTAACAAAACAGAACAAATGATTCATCAGGACAGGAAACTACGTACGCACACATACCTGTTTCCAGAAGTATCTTTCGACAGCCAGGAACACAGGCACACATACATCAAACTGATATAAAATTTACGAAATATTTCAGTGTCTGTGTCTGTCACGTATCTAACAGGAGTTAGGTTTCACCCATAGAGCAAAAACTGAAAAGGGGTTATTTTTAATCCTATGGTTTAATTTTTTTAAATGTTCAGAAACTTCCACTGAAAAGAATCTATTATAAAAAAAGGGTAAAAAAAAAAAAAGAATCTACTTTAGTATGCACGTTAGCTTGCTCCTGACACAGAGACGTGCTGGTAAATAAAAGAAGCTGTTGTTTTTCCTATTAAGTATATTTGTACTGTTGACAGATAAAAGTTGCTAAGCAAAACAATAGTAGAAAACCGGTTTAATAATATATAGAACTGCCGGCTCTGGCATTTGCAAAGCAAGGATTTTCAATTACTAGAATTACTGAAAAGGGCACAAGGGACCAAAGGACTTTAAGAACGGTAACAACAGGTTAAGTCGTTAAAATAGAATTCAGTCGTTAAAATAGAATTCAGGCGTCTGAAATAATTTTTTTCTTAAAAACTTTCTTAGAAGCTTTATATGACTAGAACCAATTGAGAGAGAGAGAGAGAGAGACAGAGAACTTTGAGGGGTATTTTATTTTTCACTCTTCACATATAAAGTTAAATAAAATGAACTTTTTTCTTAAGATTGGAAGACTATTGTTTAGTTTTGGTTTTCTTTCAACAGTAAAAACCTGAGATCGTTTCTGACAGACAAAACGACTACAGCTGAAGTTTAAAATTAAGAAACAGTCACTGTTTATGTAGTCACATGATCACATGTTCCCCATTCATTGACCAAATAAAACACTTCTCACACACTGGAATTCACAGGGCTGCAGACTTTTAGACACCACATCCAGGCTCAGTGAGAGTTGTAACATTTCTTATAAACAAGAGCCAGGACTTTGAACTGCAGGAGAGTGGTATGTGGTTTTTTTCATGCCACATTTTCTATCTCCTTCGAATTAAATTTTTGATTAAAAGATCCAAGATGGTTTGATTAACTTCAGAGGAACAGAATGTCACCTCAGCTCCAGAAGAGCGAGGTTTCTTTCTGAGGTTCCCTTTTTTATTCAATCGAATCAATTTTTCATTAGGGTGAAGGTGTTTATCAGCGTTTAGCACACTCGCTTTGAGCAAGGTGCGTCAATCTTTGTAATGAACTTATTAATTAGAGTTAATTTAATTGAAGTGGAATTGAAGGGCTAATTAATGGACAAACTGCTGCTGAAGAGAGAGGAAACCTCTGTTGCTTTCAAACCTATAAACTTTCTGATGGAAATAATTCATTTCTTCTCTTTCAGCAGCTTAACCAAATGTTTCTTCAGGTGTAAAATCTGCTCTCTTATTGAATTTAGATCTCGGAAGGTCATTTCCACAACAACAAAAGAGGCAGCTGGTAAAGTGTTTTGCTTTAGGATTCAATAGGTTAGAAATTCCAAATTCTACTGCAAGTAAACTTTTAAGTCACAAATGGAAATTAACAACGGTGTTTTTGTAAACTTTCTATGAGAACGTGCAGACAAATTGGAGGCACGTGAACCCAGATGTTTTCACAGGATGACTATATTCCTATTTGAGATCTTTAATAATTCTAAGTGAGTTTTCTGTCTTTTGGCAGCTAATAGCAAAGTTTAATGACGTTTTTTTCTGTGCTTAATTACTTTCTCCCAAAGAAGCATACTGTGTTCATTATTCAACTCCCTATATTGAGAGTTTAACATGTGTTAAGTGTGTATTTTGCGTTAGGGATTTAAAGATGAATAGGATGAAGACCTTCACTCATTATGTCTAAGTAGTCATTTTTTTGTTTGTTTGTTTTTGTTTTAAAGAGATATGCTCCCTGTACATTCACAGTAATTATTCTGGAATCTAGTCTTTGTTTTTCAGATTCTTGGGGGATATTTTTCTTTTTTTTTTTTTTAATTTTTATTTATTTATTTATTTATGGCTGTGTTGGGTCTTCGTTTCTGTGCGAGGCTTTCTCTTGTTGTGGCAAGTGGGGGCCACTCTTCATCGCGGTGCGCGGGCCTCTCACTATAGTGGCCTCTGTTGCGGAGCACAGGCTCCAGACGCGCAGGCTCAGTAGTTGTGGCTCACGGGCCCAGCTGCTCCGCGGCATGTGGGATCTTCCCAGACCAGGGCTCGAACCCATGTCCCCTGCATTGGCAGGCAGACTCTCAACCACTGCACCACCAGGAAGCCCTAAGTAGTCATTTTGTATACAGGTAAAATTAGATTTTCAGCTAGCAAAATAATTACATCAGTATGAAAAAAATCAGTCTAAATATGTGTAAAACAGTGATATGTAATTTTGGCAACCAATTTAATCTTTTAATTAACATTTATATCCTTTTTTTTCGCTATTTATAGCAATACCATTTTATGAAGAAGACCAAATTAATTTTTGAGCTATTTAATATCAATTACAAACCATCCTTTTTAAAATAATTCTGGTAATGTATTAAGTAACTTTATATGAAACAAAAACGGGGCTATTTCGTTATTCCTTGCCTACTTGGGTAACTGTGGGAAACAAACTAGAATGACAATATTTCAAACAAGTATTATTTTATAGCTAGTAGTATTATGCCTGTTTCACTGATGGAGGCATAAGAAGCCTGAATCAAGTAACTGTATACAAGTAATTATATCTATAAACTTTAATTGGATTTTTACATCTTTAACATAGAAGCTGGAAATGTAAATAAAAACTCAGAAGAAAGAGCTAAATGCCTATTTTGCTCTTGCAATTATATTTTTTTAAGTGGAGGACAAAATGAGTTAATGTGTTATTTATTTATTTTAAATAAATTTATTTATTTATTTTTGGCTGCGTTGGGTCTTTGTTGCTGCGCGTGGGTTTTCTCTAGTTGCGGCGAGCGGGGCTACTCTGCGTTGCGTTGCGCAGGCTTCTCATTGCGGTGGCTTCTCTTGTTGCGGAGCACGGGCTCTAGGCACACGGGCTTTAGTAGTTGCGGCACGCGGCCTCAGTAGTTGTGGCTCACGGGCTCTAGAGGGCAGGCTCAGTAGTTGTGGCACGTGGGCTTAGTTGCCCCGTGGCATGTGGGATCTTCCCGGAGCAGGGCTCGAACCCGTGTCCCCTGCATCGGCAGCTGGATTCTTAACCACTGCGCCACCAGGGAAGTCCCCATGTGTTATTTGAAAGAATGCCACGTGCCCATGCTTGATAAACCTTGGTTGGTGATGATTTCTTAAAACTCTTTAGTGAGACACTCAAGGCCCTCTATAGTGCAGGCCCCAATTTAGGTTTTTACTTATGTATCCTTTACTCTTTGCCAGCTCTAACAGTCACGCATTTTCTAACCACAGTCTCTGGTTTTCCAAGCTATCTGAATCAACTCACATTTCTGTGAAGCAGTAATGAGCATATTGTAAACCCTGGTTGCCTCCAACAATGTATGGCCACAAGATGAGGGAAGCAGAGGAAAAGGAGGGACGGAAGAAAGAGAAAAGGGGAAGGGAGGAGAGGGGATGAGAGAGGGGAGGAAAAAGAAAGAAGGAAAAAGCAACGTGAGAGGGAGGGAGCAGGAACTGTTTCTTTAACTAGGATATCTACTTATGGGTTCGGCAGAAGTTTTCCCATCAGTACCACAAATTAGCCTATGTAAGACTTTCTTTAGTTTGGGCTTCCGAGATTCAATGTGTAATAGGTGAAGAGCGGCCCATGAATCTTTCATGCTGATATTGACTCATAGGGCAGCAAACCTGTTACCCAAGTTCCTCAAAATGCCAAGAAAGAGTGATTTGTAAAAACTACCAGTCTTTTTTTCCTCCCTTAAAATAAGCATGTTAATTAGCTACTAGCAAGATTTCATTTAGGTTTATGCCATTAGGTTAATAGATATCATTTTCATTTCATAAATTTCACATTTGGGGCACCATATCCAATCAATACTTTTATGTGGAAGCGCCTCTGAATTGATGAGGAATTAAGTATGATGACCTACTTGTAGCCTTTATTATTCAACCACCATAGCTATTACCAATGCCACCACCACTCCTTCTATTAATGGCTAACACTTATGGAGTACTTACTATGCGTAAAGCCCTATTATAAGTGCTTTTCACATACTAAGTCATTTACTCCTTACAACAATTGTATATAAGGTAGCACTATTATTGTCCCCATTTTACAGATAAACTGAGGCACAGAAGTTACATAACTTGTCCAACAGCACACAGCTACGAAACAGCCAGTCCTAGCTCGGAAGCCAGGCAGGTCAGCTGCAGAATCCCTGTTTCTTAACCACTTACTGTTAAACAGCAGGTGTTCAGAGGGCAACAGGTGTGGGCAGGGTTAAGAGTAGACAGATTCCTTCGCTGAATCCAAGCCTCCTGCACGATGTTTTTATTTACCTGACACTGCTCATAAAATCTGTCCTTTTTCTTCCCCCTCCTCCCCCTCCTCCCCCTCTCCTTCTGTTTATCCTCTTCCGCTTTCCCTTTTCTCCTCCTCCTCCTCTTGTCCTCATTATTCCTCCTCTTCTCTTCCTGCTTTTTAATTTATTTTTGCTCAGTTGGCCCAAACAGAAGTCGTCACCTTCTCCACCTCTCGCGCGCCTCCCACTGCGGCGCGTCCCGCCGACTCAGTGGTTCTCACCTCTTCCCGACTTTCTCGCCTCTTTGAGAGACGTGAACATCGACCCCAATCTCCCCTGCCTCAGATGTTCAGCTCTTCTCACCCTATTTTATGTTCTGTTTTTTCAGCAAGGCCTGTCTGTTTTGCCTTTACACGTCCCTCAGTTTATCCTTTTCACGTCCACTAACTCCAAGGGACTGTGCCCCCATCCCTTCGCCCTCCTGGGAAAGTTCTCCACGGTGTCTTCTAGTTCTCAGCTTTCCCTGTCCTCTCTGGCGTCTGATCCGTGGGGTAGTTCTGGAACACTGTTCTTGTCATATCAGGGGCACCATTATTGTCAGTGAATTCTCCGTTGTCTAAACCATCGTTCCTAAACTGTGTCCTCATAGTTGGGCCCAACTCAGTTTTCACTCCAAATACTCTGTCGTCACTGTCCCTGTATATAATGATATCCTCACAGTTGTGGCCTTTGGTAATGGTAGCAGCAGCAGCAGTAGTAGTAAAGCTGGTGGCAGCTGTGTTAGAATTTATGATGGGCTAAGCATTGTACTAAGTATTTACTTCACGTGCATCAATTCAAGCAGTTCCCACAGCAGCACCTCTGGAAAGAATGTCTTATGATTAAATCCATTTTATAGATGAGTAAACTGAAGCATACAGTAATTTCCCTAGGGTATACAGCTATCAAGTAGTACCCAAACATCGGATTTCAGAATCCATGCTCTTAAGTACTTTCTAATACTGTTCCCCTAGTCAAAAAATATTCCCTCAACCTCCACACCTAACTGCAATCTTGAAAAGAAGGCAAGAAATGTTAAAAATCTCCTTGAAAACTTTCAACAGGCATCAAGGCAGGATCTAAATACTGACTGAATTTAGCATATTAGTCCATGTAATACTCAATAGAATTATTATACTGGGACACGCTGGTTTTCTAAGTATGTCATGTGTGTGTTTATCTCATCTCCCCAGTTAAACTGTAATCTTCTAGACTAGAACAGCATCTTTTCAAACCGTATGACTAACGCGTGGGTCACGGAATTAATTCACGGGTTGCAATCGGCATTAAAAAAAGTAGAATAGACTTGGGAGAAAGTATCAGTGTATATCACTTTGTAAAGCTTTTGTTTCAGTGATGTGAGTATATGCATATATATGTATATGAGGTCACAACGTAAAAATGTATTTAAGACCACAGGTTATTTAGGTCATGGTCAAAAACTTGAAAGCCAGTATTCTACGGGCAGGAATGACTGATACTCTTTTATACCCACAGTGTCTGTCACAAAGCCATGCACAGAGCTGGTGCTCAAAAACAACGTGACTGATTGATTAAAATTACTACCTGTCATTTCTATTATAATCATACAGTTACAATTAAAAACTCAGTGTTGAACCATTATGTACACCGTAATATCTATATATGTGTACTCTTTACTGTGATAATATTAAGTCTTCTGTTGTCACATAATTTTTTAATTGAAGCTTCTCTGTTTACGAGATAATGTGCTTAAATCTCCAAACTGTACACAGGCCTTCAGAGTTAAGAAGAAAGAGACCTTTACACAAGTGGAAGATTATTCTTTACATTAATACTAAAGGAGAAACATCATGACAAACTGACTAAGCCTGTTTCTTTCCATATTATAAGATAACAAATTTCACTACTTTTAATATTTATTTCTATAAATGTTCACTTTAATAAAATCTATATTAAGTATAATAAGTGTGTTTTAAAAATTAAAATGTCATAACCTTTAGCTAAACAATATTAAGCGCTCAATCGTATGCAATATATGACCCTCACCATTTGAGCAGTCTGGGCCAGTCCAGTTAGGGTCACATGTGCAGGAGCCACTTTCCTGAAGATACGTTCCATGACCAGAGCACTGGTCTGGACACATGGTCTTGAGTATTTCACAGTTGTTACCACCCCATCCTGGATTGCAGTGACATTCCCCATGGATACACACACCATGATTAGAACATCCCGGGTCTAGACAATCAGCTAGTGGAAAGAAAAGAGAACAAATTTACAGTCAAATCTAGAAGGTATACACAAGTACATATGGAACAAAGAATTACACCCCAATCTAATTTACCTGAACACTTTGGATACTCAAATGTTTACCCACCGTTTATTTGCAAGAACTCGTTTCTGAAAAATGCAGAGAATTTATACAATAAAGCATTAAGAATCATGCCATTTAGGTAACTGAGACTCTTGCAAGGATTTGTAATTCTAGTGAATTACACACTTCTGCTCTTGAGATTTCAGACGATTGCTTTCCGTTCTGCCCAATCAGAGGGTAATAAGTATTGGCGTCTCTATAACAAAATCTGAATCAGCTGACCTAATCCATAACCACTGAACACTGACAGCTGTATGGGACCCTCAAATGTTTGAGAAATAAATGAGTTGCAGACTCTCTATCTCTCTTAATTCACTTTAATGTGCTTTAGATGACGAGATTTAATTTAGCAATTTGACTCAATAAAACTTTACACTTGCAGGGCCAATGGCCTGAAAATTTAATTCCAGAGACTTAATTGCATCACTTTGTGTGTGCAGATCAATAAAATCCATTTGACTGAAGAACGGAAATAGTGCTTTTCTGCTTTTTGAAAAAACAGTTCAACTGCACTTTACAGTATAGCATCTTGACTATCAACATTATATACAGTTATGGCACAAACCCACGATGTATTTTTCTCCACCAGTATACTACGTTCAATATTCTGTCTTTCTAGAGATGCCAAAATGTTAGATTTAGAAGCTGACATCAAGGTGAAAAACTGCAAAAAAAAAAAAAAAAAAAAAAAATCAACGGTTCACCACTGGTTCTAAGACAAAAATGTTCGTGTACTTTCTCAGAGTTAAAAAAAAAAATTATTCACACAATTGAGAGAGAGCTAAAGGACTCCTCGGTATTTTTTTCTTTTTATGGGGTAAAATGTTCATGAAGCAAAGCAAAATCAAAATTACTTTCAGAAGGAGGCATATAAAAAGATTCATCTGCCAAACTAAAGGTTAGACATATAAGCTGTTTCTTTATGAAGCTATAACAACAGACCTCTGCAAGGTTTGACATGTTTACCTTCTTCACAGTTCTCTCCTTTGTATCCGGAGTTGCAAGCACAAGAGCCCACGATACAGATCCCACGACCCCCGCACTGCGGGTCGATACACTGCGTATTTGGTACATCACACTCGGTGCCCTTCCAGCCGCTGAAACAGAGGCAGCGGCCCTTGGAGTACTGGCCGTTGCCGCTACACAGCACTGGACAGGCTGCTGTGAAATAAGACACGACAGAGGAATTAACAGCCGCGTTTCCATCGAGATTCTCCAAGAACAGGCACGTTGCTGGAACAAGCAGCATGCCATTCCTCCCCCCTTTTCTCTCCTGTCTTGAGAGCTTTCTGAATTGCTCCTGTTTCTACAGCTTATTTACATTGGCTTGAGAAAAGAATCTAACTCGCATACCTCTTGAACAGTCCGGACCTAGAAATCCTGGAAAACAGTGGCACGTTCCAGAAACACACTCTCCATTTCCGTGGCAATTTCGGGGGCATTCCACCACAGACTCTGAAGAAAAGGAAAAGAAGCATCCTTGCTGTGTAGCCTGCCTCTCGTGCCGGCTAAACTGTGGCACTTCGATCATATTAGCTACACCTTGAAGGAAGCACGGATGGCTTGCTCCATAACCCCCCAAAAGTATTCATTCCTACCAGATTGTTCGAATAGTAAAGCAAAGCGCTGGCATTTCAAAGGCAGACGCTCTAAAGCGTTTTCGTGAGGCACTGCCCTCCCCCACGCTACCTCCAGATGATACTGTCTTCCGGTGCTTCATGATTTGTCACACAGTCATAAACAAACAACTTACAAAATATTTCTCACTTTCACCTCAGGCTTTAACATCCTAGGGATCACTCAAATTGGTGAACGTGATGGCATTTCTACGCAACACAGTGTTGAGGCCAGAAGCCCAGAAGTGATGCTTTGAAAACAGGTCTTACCTATCACAATGGTATTGAACGACACCTGCTCTGCACTCTTCCCATCATTATAAAAAGCCAGATGCCAGATTCCAGAATCCAAGTACTGGATAAAGCCGGCCTCGTGGAGACTGACGGACCTCGCCTGTCGCCCAGCTCTTTCGGACTCAAGCAGGCTCCGTTGCTCTCGTGCAATCAACCTGCTGCCGTCCAGCAGCTCCACAAAGTCGTACTGAGAACGAGGACAAGGAGAACCGTTTAGTAGTCGGAAACAGTACGGCCGTGGCTGCTCCTCTCTTTCCCTTCCAAATGTTTCCCCTTTGCTCTAATAAACACAGTGGTAGAAAAAAGTTCCCGACTGACGGGTCTTCTAGGCATTGCATCTACAGGGGTGATGGAGATTACCCACTGCACACCAAATACCATTGTTGTATTTAAACATCACAGACCATCTCTTCCCTTGATGTGCAATACGGTTTCTAAAGTTATTTAATTCTTCTGACTGATTAAAAAGTTTGTGAGTTTACAGAACAGACTTGTGGTTGCCTAGAGGGGGAGGGGGGTTGAGGGAGGGATAGACTGGGAGTCTGGGATTAGCACATGCAAACTATTATATATAGGATGGATAAACAACAAGGTCCTACTGTATAGCTATATTCAGTATCCTGTAATAAACCATAATGTAAAAGAATACGAAAAAGAATATATAACTTTGATGTACAGCAGAAATTAACACAACATTGTCAATCAACTACAATAAAATTATGAAAAAAATTTTTTTTAAAGTTTGTGCGTTTAGGCAGTTTGGGGATACAACTATAAACCTATACTATTCCAAACCCAGCAGCTCTATTTTAGTTAGACCATTAGATGATCTCTTAAGATCTTCTCCTATTTAATACTCAAGTAGTAACCACGGCTACTGAATACTTACTCTGTGCCAGGATTATTTTTAATCCTCCTAGCAACACTTCCAGGAAGGCATTAATGTTTACACTTCAAAGATGAAGGAAACTGAAGCTTGAGAAGCTTGAGCAGGGTCAGATATCTGGTCAGTGGTGCAGGTGGTATGTGAACTCCAGTGCGCTTTGCTCCAAAGCTCGGGCTGTTTCCGTTACCCCATTCCACCCCTCTCTGTGACCCTGATGTAACCATTCCGAGCACCATGGAGAAAGCCATGGATTTTTACTTAGTTACGGTTAGATCAAAAACATATAACAAGATGCCTTTACATCTTTGATCAAAAGTCTAAAAAATTAAACAATGGAGGAGTTCTGAAGGGATGGCCGGCCCAATTATTATCATGAAGTCAATCATCATTAAACTTAATTTTTGTTTTAGCAAGATGAATCACGAACATTGGGTAGCTGGAAGAATGTAACCGGAGCATTTGAGGATAATTTAAAAAAATATGGGGACTTCCCTGGTGGCGCAGTGGTTAAGAATCCGCCCGCCAATGCACAGGACATGGGTTTGATCTCTGGTCCGGGAAGATCCCACATGCCGCGGAGCAATGAAGCCCGTGCGCCACAACTACTGAGCCTGTGAGCCACAACTACTGAGCCTGCGCGCCTAGATCCCATGCTCCGCAACAAGAGAAGCCACCGCAATGAAAAGCCCGTGCACCACAACGAAGAGTAGCCCCCCTCGCCACAACTAGAGAAAGCACGCGCACAGCAACAAAGACCCAACACAGCCATAAATAAATAAATAAACAGATAGATAGATAGATAGATAGATAGATAGATAGATAGGAAAAAATAAAATGGAACGTGACTGGTAACAGTGGGGTAAAATTTTGTAGCCAGAGATAATTCAGTGAATTTGGAAGACACTGCAAAGACTTTCCAACATAGTTTTAATAAACTTGTTAGACAATAGTTTCTTAAAAGTAGAATCATTCAGTGTCTATAGACTCTTACCCAGTTTCATTTTATTCTTGAGGTATGTATTTATGGTGAAAAGTACACTACAGCACTATAAATACAAATCATTAATGCTAAAGCACTACAAATGTGAATCATCAATATTCTACTTTCTGATAGATTCCTTAAACGGAATTTCATCAGACGTCTATTTAAGGAAAGGTTATTTATAATGAATCCCTTAATACAATCAAATTGAAAAAAATCAGTTGTTGGGATTCTAAGAATCACAGTGAAATACGTTGCCACTGTACACAGACCTCTTACTGTTACTATTGGACAGAATTTAGAATATCTAATTCAGCTTCTGACATACTAAATTTTAAATTTAAATATAAAAGCATTTTTTGTTATTGTTTGGTGTAGTCAAACTGCATTATAACATCATTTAGCTGTGAGAAATATACAAAAAAGCCACAACGTGATTAGCATTCAAACACTTTTTTCATTTACATCTTATGAGGATGAAAATAATGACTGGTATGGATATCTGAACTGCAAAATTTCACTGGGATTCTGTTCTGACATTATCAGAGGAAATTAATTCAGCACGTTTGAAAGGTGCCTCTGCCTCAAATAAGCCATTCATTTTCTCATCAGATTTAAATACTTGCATTAGCATGGCAAAAAGACAAGAAAAAGTTTCTTTTTATGGAAAAACACATAAACACTTTTTTCCCCTAACATAAACACAGTAACTGAAAAAGTGAATGGGAGGAAATTTTGAATTTTAATAGGTCTTTCAAGCCCTATTAATTGTCACCTTTATCATAGGGATCATTGTTTGTCATCACAGTGTGAACAACAAAGTGAGGCTGGGGTGGGGGAGTAGCTGACGATTGTTGAGTATCTACCCAGTTCGAGGCCCTTCGGGGGGCATTTCACACACAACTTCAGGAGGGCACTCAAATACCTAAAGACACGTCCCCTATCTGACACTGAAGCTATCGCCACGGAAAGGAAACAAACTATGTGGAGCAGAAATTTAATAACCTTTGTTCTCAGGGTGTAAAGTAATCACTTACGGGCAAATCCGAGAGTTTTGCTCCGTAACACCTATTCATAAGATTCCTCTGGATTTTGCTGTGCAGCAAGTCTTAGAATCTTATGCTATTTTTAGGACAAAATTCAGTCTCACCACTTTGGAGGAGCAATCACGAGACAAAGCTTATACCTGATAAAGGTATCTTGGTGGTTCGTTTCTGAACAGATTTTCCAAAGTCTTAACTCATTTCAGTTATTAAAATGATAAGAACGCAGAATCTATGAATACCTAACTGTGCTCTTAAATCAACTCTTTGGTGGTGGTAGATTCTTGCTGTAAATCATTGACCTAGAGGAGGGAGTGATTTTAAAGATCACCTGATGCAACTCCTTCATCTTACAGATAGACACTGAGGCACAAGGAAGTTAGACTTGTGCAAGGTCACAAGGTCAGAAAGTGGCAGGGGTGTGTGCTCAAGAACCCAGGTTTCCGACTCCCATTCTAAAATAGCCTTCATGCAGATGCACTTAAAGGATACAGTACACTATTAACTGTACAGCATTAACTTGCTTCCTGAGGCTTCTTAACTGTCCAGGAGAATGAATTGAGCATCAGGGAGAAGAATGTCAATTGATGCCTTGGTAACAATCATATGGACAGTTTTACAAAGGGTCACAAAGACTTTCAAAACTCAGGTGATTATTCTGAATGGTTGGCCAATTTTAATTATTTCAGGTTGATTTATTTAACGTTCCCCAGAAACACAGAAATGTTCACTTTGGGCTGTTTTATAGCATATTTCATGTTTAAACACTGAACTCAGAAACAGTTGTCTGCTCTGGTGATCCTGAATAAACTGCAGGAAGGAACTCTAATAACTGTGGAGCTTAAGAAAATGCATAACCTACTTAAACACATATATTGTGGGAGAAAAGAAAAGTGGATATCACGTACATTGTGTTTAAATACCAGAAGAATTACAAGAAAACCTGAAACTACACCTTTTATTCCCTAGTCTTATATGGTATATATAACCTCCAATAAGTCAACCCTAAATCTTTAAATAAACCTTTAAAGTGCCCAACGCATTAGAGAATTTTTTCTGAAATTAATTTTTGGAATTTATAGGTTACAAGCTCGCTATTGTACTTAGTTTAGAGGTATGTTTCTTGAGTTATACAAAAATAATTTAATCATGTATGTGATTCCAATGGAAAAAAATTTTTTTTTTCGTATTTCACTGGACTACTGCTCTACTAAATGCAATCTATCTGCTATAACTGAAGTCACAGAGGGCCACTTCCACTTAAGCATATCCGGTTATTACATCTTAGTCAGTGTCACCTATAAGATGAACTAGAGTCAAATGCAATTGTAATCTGAAATTTAAAATTGGACCCCAGTACACAATAAGAGGAATTTGACATGTAAACATTAAAGGAATTACTTTAACAATGTAGATATGAAAAACGTTAAATCAGAAAAATGAATACACCAAAGCATGACATTCAAAAAATTTACAGCTGTATAATTTATATATGTATATGAAACTTTCCCTGATCCACGACATTAGAGAGAGCATGTTCAAATTTTTACTCATCTTTTATTTAAAGATATTATTTTTATTAGTATAGGGATCAATTTTTCTTTATAATTTATATTCTGAGGTTATAGAAAAAGCATTTCTCACAAAATTACATAATATAAAGCATACATGAAAATCCTCTGGTCCTCATTTGATAAATCCAATTAAAATTGGCATGAAATTCTATGAGTAAATAAACTGATTTTCAAGCATAACTTTAAGCTCATCTAATTGTCAATTTTAATTAACCATCTATTACATTTTTTGGAATTCCTATTTTGGGGAAAAGTCTGGGCTCCAGTTTTGTGGTAGGTAATTTAAATAATTTATCTTAGACATAATGGGACTTCTTTAAACCACAATTTCCAATTTATACACCACGAGCCAATATTAGATTATGAAAAATCTGTGGGATTATTGATCTGTGACAGTTGTGAGGTGATTTTCATGAAAGCAAATTGACTTTAAAGTTCTTTGAACCTACGATATAGGGGTATTTGAATTGTTTTAAGTAATGTGATCATCCTTGGTGACCTATGAAAGCTCTTTTATCTCTGTATTTCAGTGTTCATCATATGTAGACTAGGAATCATGGCTTGAGCTGATAAAGTTTATATTTCTGTTTATGTTCCCATAATTTCTTTACAAAGAGTAAATCTGACATAAAGTAAAAAGTATATATTTTCAACAGGATGAATACATGTTTGAGATGAAAATGTCATGCATCTATTACATGAAAGGAGTATGATCTTTGGAAATGATCTTAGAATCTTTCTAAAACACTTGGAAAATCTATGGTGTTTTACTACGTACTCAGATGATGTTCAGTATTCATCAGGTTACTCACAAATTCTGTACATTTTAATCAATCAATAATGATTAAAGTCAGGAAGAAAATGCTGTTCTTCCTACTAATTCAAAAATCTCAAGATAAGTGTCACCTATATTCAAAATTCTTTTCACTGTAAAAGATCAACACAAAAGTGGTCAAACAGTTAAACAGCTGAACTTAAGAAACAGAATAACTTTAAAAATGTAAACTAGCAGTTTTCATTGTATTGGTAACAGCGCCTACCTGAGTATGGGAAGGTGGTAAGCCTTTTCGGCCGTATACTCCAATCAGTGCATCTTTCTGAAGAGAGATATTGAATTTAAGAAACTGTGGCTGATCAATGAAGAGCTGTGACCTCCAGAAGATCCCGGGGGGAACCTCTTGGGTTGCTCTTCGGCCAATATCAAGTTCTCCGGAATCTATGGTGTTATTTTCTTGTGTAAATCCACCCAATTTTCCTGAATGTAAGAGATCCATTGAAAAAGAACAAAAAATTAAAAAGAAACAAAGCCAAAAAACAGAACAGCTTTCTGACTTTCAAAAAATTCTTTCTACTTAAATGCTCAGAAATTTCATTTTCTTCTGGATAAATGAAATGCTCTTATTTATTTCTAATTTTCCCTTTAAAAAGTTTTTCTTTGTTAGATATTGTTCATCATCTCTGACTGAGCACATCCTTTAAGATATTGAAGTCAACATCCCTTTACTTCCTCCCAAGGTATGCCTATTACTGTTTTCACACCTACAGTCTTTCTTGATCGCTTGAAACGTAATTATCTTACAAATTATATGTGTTGTTATTTCTTGGGAAAGATTAAGTCTGGTATTTACCAGTCATTCTAAACATACCATAACCCTGCAAAGTGTAAATAAGGCAGAATGGACTATGGAGATTTCCAAATCAATCCTTAAGCAAACAACAAAAACAGTCAATGGCACAGATTCATGTAGTTCCCTCCAAACTATATAGTAGAACGAATGAAAATTCAGATGCCTGAAGGGCGGTTGAGAGGGGGCAGGGGGCATGTTTTGAGGGGAAGGGAAGGAGGAGGGGTAAGTTTAAATTCTCACAAAGTTTTTAATGTAGGCTGCCACAACTTTTCCTCTTTCTTTTGATCTTTACCTCAACGTCACTTTCAGCCTTCCGCACACGTGTATTAGCCCTCTCAATGACTTTCAACGTGTTGAGAACAAACAGTCTCCACTCCCTGAATCTCTGACCCCTCTTAGAGACCATCTCCTTCCCAGTTTTAGGAAACAGATCCAAGAATCCTCTTTTTTTGGAATGTCTCTGCCTCCTTCCCTCTTCATTAAGGTTCTTCCTCATTCTGAGGGGGTTAGTGATAGAGAACGTTTTACAATTTGCCTTAAATGGACACAAAACCACATTGTCTCTTATTCCATGGAAAGGGTCCATGAATGCAAAGGAAGAGAATGGAAGTGGACAGATTATCCTCTACCAAATCAATCTTTTTGAAAGTCACAAAGTTGACTTACTACTGAATTTGTCTTTTTAAGAACACTGATCTGAATATTAATTCAGATATTACATAATGTTATAAAATATCTATTACACAACACCGGATAAGTTGTGAATTCAAAATTTAGATGACTTCATTTCAAGTTGGAGAGTTGTGAACTATTTTATTGTAATGACAGAGGAGAGTCTTCTATCTATGAAGAATTATTAATTTAACATTGAGTTCATTTTTGAGTGTTTACTAGGGACACAGGATTGTGGGTATCAAGAAGAAATATAAATTAGAGAATAGAATCTTAGAGATTAGTCTGGCCTTGATGGCTTCTGCCATCAAGCAACTAGTTACCTGGTTGGGAAGACAACACCTACAAACTAATAAATTAAATGACCATCTAAAGCAACACATGGTTAAAGGTCAGAGCAAAGTGATATCACTGAAGGCTGGAGGTGGAAAGATTTCACAGAAGGGCTAAGTTCTGAGCTAAACTTTGTAGGACAAGTTGGCTAAGGTTTCTGAGTTGGGGTGAATATCATAATTAAAAACATGGCAATGGAACTGAACATGTGTTCGGGTGATGGTGAGCAGAGACATCCATCTGGCTAGAAAAGAAGTTAAGAAAGTCAGGAGTCAGATAAACCTGGGTTTGAATCCCGACTCTGTCACTAACTAGCTGTGTGACCTGAAGGTATATACTAAACCTCATCTGTAAAATGGGGCTAGTAATAATGCAATCACAGGGCTACTATACGGATTACATGAGGTGTTCTATGTAAAGCACTTGGCTCTCAGTAGGTATTAAATGAACGGAAGACATTAATGGCTTTGTCATGGAAGTAATGAAAGATAAGATTGGAAAAGGAAAAACGATATCAGATGGTGGAGGCCCCTGAATACCAGGTTAAAGAATTTGGTCTTTATAATTCATGTTCCTGAATTTTTGTATTTTCAACTCTGTCAAAGAGCATTATTCCACCCCTTTTCTTGAAGGTAGGTATATATGTATATACATACATATATATAGGCATTATGTTACTATGCATATAATTTATGGCATGTTTTAAAAATAGGTACTTGAAATAGATTTAATATGGGTTAATTATACTCCAATGCTACAAAGGCACTTATTTGTTAATATGTTTTGTGTGTGTGTGTGTGTGCATGCGCGCGTGTGTCATCAGGAGAAACAGAATTCAAGATAAGTAAGAGGGCTTCCCTGGTGGCGCAGTGGTTGAGAATCCGCTTGCCAATGCAGGGGACACGGGTTCGAGCCCTGGTCCGGGAAGATCCCACATGCCGCGGAGCAACTAAGCCCATGCGCCACAACTACTGAAGCCCACACGCCTAGAGCCTGTGCTCCGCAACAAGAGAAGCCACCGCAATGAGAAGCCCGCACACCACAATGAAGAGTAGCCCCCGCTCGCCACAACTAGAGAAAGCCTGTGCGCAGCAACGAAGACCCAACGCAGCCAAAAAAAAAAAAAAAAAGATTAGTAAGGAACAGATGTTTATGGTAGATATCCAGGTTATGGCCATTAGGGTCTAGAGTAATTCACAACAGATCACATTTATGGATAAGCGTGAAGTTTGGGGGGGAGTGTGTTATTAGTAAGTGCTGGGATTCTTTTCTCTCTGGACTGCTGCCTCCTACAATGACGTATGCCCACCAGGTGCAAAGGACAGCTACAGCTAAACAGAGACCCATTAAAGGTTCTGATCAGGCAAAAGGTGACACGAAATCACTGTCTCAAGGACATTAAAGTGCAGTAGTGTGGGAAGCCTGGAAGTGGAGACACGAGTTAGGGTACAGGTGCAATAACCTAGGTAGGAGGCAGGAGGGAGCTGTACAAGAAAGCTTAAGAAAAAGTCATTATTTACAGTTTCACTTCCTCTCTTTTTTCCTGACGTCTATAATCACGGCAGTTAACAGTCCTCTACCTACCAGGTCTATCTATCTTTGTTGAACTAATTTACTAATATAAAATGCTCTTGAAAATAAAAGTTCAAAATTGGGTTATAGTAATCATTGTAATTTTTCATGTATCAACTCACAGACTATAAATCATGCATTGAAATTTAAAATACGTATATTATGATATTAATAAATATTCATTTTAGCAAAATTAGAATATATAAATAAAAAGATAAAAAATATAACCCTATACCCAGAGATTACTTTTGCTTGCTATCTAAGCAAATATCTTTCTTTATTCACAGGAATTTTAAAATACCTGAGATCAATTTCTACTTTTCATTTTGGAAGCTTTTGCACAAGAACCTAAATTTCTCATAAATTAGATTTTACCAAAAAGATTAAGGAGGGGGGAAAAGAGAAATGGAATTAACCTTTAGTGAGAACCTACAACATGCCAGGTAGTTTAATCTATACTACCTGTTTCAAATTTCAAAACAACTCTATGAGGTCGATATTATTTTGAGATGAGGAAATTAAGGCTCAAAGAAGTAAATTACATGCCTGAAGTGAGGGCTGAGTCAAGATGCAAATCGAGGTCTGCACAATTCCAGAACTATGTGTTTTATAGAGTCATCCGTAAAATCTTTGCTTTTTATTAAAACAAATATTTATTTCAAATTACTGGGTTTTAAATTTATTTGTCTATTCCATATAAAATCAGGTATGTTAGCTCACTGAAAGATACCAGAGAATCTGCTTAGCTTTCAATTTTAGGACATAATTTATTAGGAAGTAATGGCCAGTTTTGTGTGCCATGGATACTATAACAAAATATTCTTTGTGTTATAATTTATTATAAATTCCCAATAAGTTTTTGTCTTTTGGTTGACTTCCACATGGTGCTATTTAAAAAATACCCAATAGAGTAGTAGTCTTTTTTCCCACTAACATCTGTTAGTAAACATAATCATATTTAAACATGAGATCATTCTTATTTGGACTCATTATGTTCACACATTTCTAAGGCTATTATTATACTTTACTATTATTAACAAGTTCTATTGTTATTTTCTGAAGCTTATGTGACTTAATCTGCTCTCTGGTCTTGATCCTATCTACTGCTGGTATAAATGGTTTTTATAGTTTTCACAGTATATACATACTTTGAGAGCTGGTAAGCATTAAGTGGTGCTAATCCCGGAGCTGTTTTTCCACATCATCATCTTTGCCCAAGAGCATTAGCTTTGGAAACAGTAATCAAGCTCTGACTTCTAGGGTTTCAGGTTTTGCTTTGTTGCTTTCTCCATATCCTATTTTGAGGTGTTAAAATCTTTCTCACTGAAGCGACATGTGCACCCACTGTTGGGTCAATAAGTGTATCTACTTATCCAATTAGTACCATAGCTAATTTAACAGGTGGCTCTTTTTCAGAAAGAAGGTTCTTTCATTTGTAAGACAAAATAACCAAGATTGAGTGGATGTGCTTGAATGGGGCAGCAGTAGCTGTGATCGTAGTTTTCTTGTGTACCTGTAAGGAGAAAGCTTCACCGAATCTCAGAGTTCAAGTGCCCTTGGAGGTCATTTAGTCAAGGAGTCTTCAAACAAGAGTACTCACACCCCTAGGGAACCTGAGGACTTTCCAGTGAGGAAAGAGGGGTAGAGTATTTTATGGGAATTAACTTCTAGAACCTCAACAACTTCCATATGTAGACTTCCTTTACAACAGACGGGCAGACCTCTCACACATCCAGAATCTTTCTTTCATACATTGTCTTAGAACATAAAGTTTCCAGTGTGTCAAACAGGCAAAACTGAAAGTATTTTTTGCTGATAAACCTCCTTTAATCAAGACACCATAAACCCACGGTAGGGCTTTAGTGTTTTTCCTGTCCTACACGTATTTCTATCCAAGGCAAAGTGCGGTGAAGTTGAGAAATGGAGTATTTAAGACTGTTGGCACGTTTTAAAATCCGATACATCAAAAGGGAGGGAGAACCTTATTGTTTCATGCCCCCATCACCCACCCAACCATTGTGCATGAATGCTTTTCATCTGCAGAAGAGTTTCATGATTGCAAAGAGAACATCAATAAAGTAAGACATGTTAAAGGCAATGATGCCTTACTTAATCCAACTGTCAGGCTCCTGGCAAGGATTTGGTCTTTGTCCATCTCTACTTACTGCCCGCCTAGCATAGGAATTCGGAGCTGAGACAGTCGTGACAAAACGCGTATTAAAATAAATTATTTGAACTGAAAAAACAAGTCAGATTTTTTTCTGACAGAAAATAAGTTTGATTTTAATGGGAACTAGCTCTGCCAGTAAATTATATAGTGGGTATTCCTCATAAATTAGTGAGCTAACTAAATAGAGATATTCAAAGTATGTAATATGATAAAAGCATTCAAGAGAGATTACAACAAAGGTAAATGAAAATGAACAGTAGTTCCATTTTCCAGTCCATTCTGCATATATCAGATAAAGTGCCGCGAAGTAAAAGAATAAGAGATATAATTGGCAGTACGTATTTTGCTAAGCCTTGGTGAAGCCTTTTCTGGTATTCTCCATGGAAATCGAGAAATTGTATTTATTCGAAAACTGCATAACAAATCTTTTTGAAAGCAGGTAGTTGTTAATTCTTTGCTTTCAATAAAACTGAAGAAGAAATGTGATGAAGTTGACAGCTTGTAGACCAATAAATATACTTTTTGGAAATAGATCACAATGTGATTTTTAATGTATGACTAATAAGGATTTCAAATAATTGAACGGCATCCTTCTAAAAAAATTCTTCCACTCCCTTCTGCTTATTTTGTAGCAAGATTTCTTATGTTTATACTTATAACAAAGGATAACAGGAACAGAATTGATACTGAACCTTGCTTTGCTCTTGTAATAAGTAATATTCATCAGTGAATATATAAACTATTTGAAAAAGTCCCCATTCGTCTCATTCAGAGGTATTTTTAATACATTTTCACTTTTTATATTTAATAATTATCAAAATGCTCAACACATTTATATCATAATTAGGTTGATTTCATCCAAATATGTACAACTAATAATTGTAAACAAAAATTCAGTACAGAATAAAACGGATTTTTAAAAACACTTAAGAGTATTATGGTTGCAGGAAATAAAATTCAATTTATTTATGTTTTTGAATTTTATATTATTTATTGATTTTTTATACTGCAGGTTCTTATTAGTTATCCATTTTATACATATAAGTGTATACATGTCAATCCCAATCTCCCAATTCATTCCATCACCACCCCCCTGCCACTTTCCCCCCTTGGTGTCCATACGTTTGTTCTCTACATCTGTGTTAAAATTCAATTTAAATTTGTATACATATTTCGTTTTAGAGGCACAAGAACAAAGCAGTTTGAAGATCACTGAAGATCACTGATCTATTCTAGCCTTTCCTATGAAATGTGAATCTCAGTTTTAAGTGCCTATCAATGTCTTTTGCTTCAAATTATTACACTATTTAGAATGGATTTATTTTGAATTAAAGTCTCAGAATGTGTCTTTTCTAAAAGGTAGATGCTGACCTGACCCTGTCATTATAATCAGTGATATAGAGATATAAGGACATCACAGATTTTTCTCCGCTTAAATCCACGGAACTGGCAGCTGATATCAGTGCAACATTCCTGCTAAAAAGCCTCTATTGGAATGTCAGGAGGCTAGAGTTTTGTGAAGGGGCTTTGTCTTCTTAAATTCTGCATTGTTGCTTTTCAAGTCTTGGCTCTCCTCTAATTTGGCCAAGTCAAGTGTGGTCATTCCTGTTAGCATTTTCAAATGCTCTTTATTGACTGTAAACACACCTGGAAGTCAGCCAGCCATTGACACCATTTGATAAACTTGTAAATACCTGGACAACCTCTTCCTCTGAAGCTCATCAGTCCTCCTAGATAAAAGCCTGGAAACAGATGTCTTTCATCATGTCCTGAATTCCAGAAAACTTTGGCTTCAGAGGAAATAAAAGGAGGGCCAGTTTTAGTGCTCTCCATCCTCCCTTACTGAGATCACTCCATCCTTAAGCCCCCAGAGTCTGAACCTGGGAATGATCATAGGAAACACTAAGGTTGTCTGTAGGTTTTACTAAGAGAAAAAGGAGGAAAGATGGAGGAAAAAATAGACAGGGCAACAGAGCGCCCTGTAGTTATTCTAAACTCAAAGCGTGTGGGTTAGGAATCAAACCAATTAAAGCCTTCACAGTAAGAGTGAGATGTACCACATCTTCAAACACAATAAAGTATCATCTTGAAGATTTTTTTTTTCAACTTATCCTGTTGTGCCTCAATGTGGGAGCCACTAGCCGTCTTTTCACCTACTAACTGTGATTTTTCCTTTCATCAGTAAGTATGTGTCACAACCGTCTTAATGTCTTAAAACACAGTTGTCAGAGTGTGAAAACATAAAGAGACTGAGTACCACAAAGCGATTGTTATTCCTCTCCTTCTTATGTGATGCCCAGTTTATATAAAAGCACATCAGTAAAGTGGCATTTTTCAGATAATGCCTTAAAAAAAGAACTCTGTACTCTGAGATATT